>NW_027556402.1:28698073-29100573 GCF_003287225.1 Phascolarctos cinereus
ACTTCATAAATGTTCTGTGTACTCTGATACAGCATATACATTACAAAAGTGGTACATGTTCTTTGGGGCCATTATATAGGACTTTTATAAGGGAGGCAATGTGGAGTAGCAGAAAGAGAGCATCCCAGAACTCAAGAGAGTCGGGTGTGAGGCCCCTTAGACAACCCTGTTATCATCTTTGAGCTTTGGTTTCTTCATCTAAAATATGAAGGGCTCAGACTAAGTGGTCACTAAGAGACTCCTAGCTCTTAAGATCTTAGAGTAACTTGAACCATGTAAAATTGTTAGGAAGCAGAATGGCAACCCTGAAGCCAGGAAGCCCTGGACTTTCTAGGTATGTGTTATCTTATTGTGGAATTCTGCCTTTTGTTAAATTATTTACGAAAAATGACTGGGGCCAGAGAGATTTTCACAGACAGGAGGGATCTCTTTCTCTTTGGATTTCTCTCATTCTCTAAAATAAGATGTTTAGAGTTACAAGATAATTAATAAATTTGTTTCTGGCAGAGTTGTGCCAAAAACCACAAAAGTAAATTAATTATTTCTTTCACGTTATGCTGGAAATCATTAACCAGACTGACCTTGGAGAATGTCTACTGTGCTCATGTCCAATGTTAGCTCATTTCTTGAAACCTATGTACTCTTACTCAACAAAAACAAAGGCAGAGAGATAGTAATCTGTAATATGGGGCTTTTTTTTAAAACAAAAAGCATGTGAAAATAAGAATAGGTATAAAACTAGTTATAATTTTTTCACTTAGTCAATTTCATAAAATTAACTATTCACAAATATTTCTCACAGCAGATCTTAACTGGCAAATTAGGAAAGCTGAATAATAAAACTCATGTTACTGAAAATTTGCATTATAAGGATTTCCTTTTCAGAGCACAGTAAAATTGGTATCTAAAATTAAGTCAACAAACATTTATTAAGTGTTTACTATGTACCAGTCATTGTGCTAAGTGCTGGGAATACAAGTAAAAAGAAAGCTAATCTCTGCCATTAATAAATATAAACAAAAAGATTCTCATTCTAATGGAAGAAGACAACATATAAAAGGGTGCTGAAAAGGGGGTTGGGGAATAAGGAATATGGATGAAAAATCTGGAGACTCAGGCGTGGCGATGGTAGATGAATGAAGGCGTAAGCATGGCTGGCCTTGTCATTTCCTCAATTGGAGGTTCCAAGAGGAACTCGTCAATAGAGGAGTAGGGGACCAGAGGGTCAAAAGGATCTTCCAGGATGAGAAGGCTGCTTCCAGGCAGCAAGGGTTGAGGCATCTTCCAGGATGGCTTCTGAAATACAGTGAAGAAAAAGGTCCATAGAGTCAAAAGCAGAGCCCAGAGAGGAATGAAGAAGTGAGCGTGGCTGGCCCAGGCCCTTCCTTAAAAGGAAGTTTCCAAGAGCAACTGACCAACCAAAGGGGTGAAAGAACATTCTAGGTTGAGGTGACTGTGTCTTAAGTACTCAATGTAGAAAATTATAGACTCTTCAGAGTCTATTTCTCTTTACACTACAAGCCTAGAAAACACACAGATCTACAATTTATTCTATATATCTTAAATTCTTGACTTATGTCACTAAAATGAATCTGCTATGCAATTTTAGGTGAAAATGTTTGCCAGTTTCCACCCCCTAATCCCCAACACATACTCTCCCCAAAGTTGTCTTGCTGCCCGAACTCACTAATGACACTGTGACTGGCAACATTTGCCCATTAAATCCTCACTAGGTTTTTCCGACGCTAGCAGTTAAGTGATCCAGAAACAAGAGTTGGCCTTAAACCACACAGCTCTATAGCCTAGCAACTTATCCCCAGGGAAATAGATCAGTCTGATACAACAGTTCAGATTTCAGGGATAAAAGCTGAAATTTAACTTAGTTGACATTAAGTCTAAAATCTCAAATTTCAATCAGGCATATTAGAGAACTTCTAATTTATCAACTATACTATAAAAAATGACCTAATTCACATAAATAAGTTTTAAATTTCTAAAAGAGGATGAATAAATATTTCTTGAAGATATACTTGTCTGTTTTCCATTTAAAACAATACTGAAAGCTATATAATTATCAACTAGTACTTAACATTCACTAGATGCCTCTATATTGCATATCACAGGGAAGGAGAATGTTCCTTTTCCTGTAAGGGCAAATAATCTAAAGCTTCCAGTATGAAAAATGAAGACTTGTTTGTCCTTTATTATTGTGTTTTTCAAATACAGTAGCCTTAGAAAATAAACCACAGGAAAATGTCTAATGCTGGATCAGTCCTGTCATGGTCCTATATGACCATAAACATTATGCTATTATTAGGTTATGGATGTTATATCCTAAAATATAAAATTTCAATACTAGAAAGAAAGCACAGAGTAAATGCTCTATATCATTCATTTAAACAACCATCCCAAGAAAGGGCAATGAAATACAGAACTTCACTAATAGTCCTTCCAATTCTGGTTATTATTAGAACAGGACTGACTCATGTAAACTAAAGTCATTGGAATTCTGATAACATACTCACTACATTTCTTTGATGAAAAGAATCCATGCTTTCCACATTAACACAGACTAACTAAATCCACTGGAAAATGAACTATTAGAGTTTTCTTTTAGAAAATATAGTCTATAGAAAGACAAGATCCCTTTAAGTAGGACTCAATGCATCTTACACAACTTTAACTGTATTAGAAGCTATCTAGTATGTACAAGAAACAAGAGATTAAAAACCTTTCATTTCATCTTGATTCATTTCAACAGGTTAATACAGAATAAATAAATTTAAGAAAGCAGAAAATCAAAGTCAAGTACTAATAAATACAATCACGTGTATTTTCAACTCATAAACTTAAGTCTTCAACTTCAAAATAAATGACTCTGTGGTATATCCAAATACAGAAAACCGAAATAAACCTACATCTGATTTTTAAGCCCAAATTCCTATTCCTATAAGGGTTATACTTAACTGTCATGACTTCCCTAAGCTTCTAATACTATATATCTATTAATATTTAGTTCATAAAGCTCCCTGAGAATGGAACAAATTTTCTCTCAATAAATTCAGTGTCTCAGAATATTTAAGTGAGATTAGGACACTGATATTTATCAAGTGATAAGAGATTAAATTGCCTTAAACATACAGGATGACCCTAGAGGTAACTATAGATAGTTGGGAACATTATAGCGGAATCTATTTTATATCAATATTCATAGCAATTAATATACATATTTTTTAAATGTAAATTTCAAGGCATGCCTGGTATAAACCATAAAATGCTAGATAAAAGTGAGCTATTATTATACTCGACTCTTTGACCAACTAAATTTACATCATGAAGTAGTAAGAAAAGAGAGACTTCTAGTCTAGAGAGATGGTCCAGAAGCTACCATGGCCAGCTGTTGGCTGCCCATACTCTTCCAGGGATGAGGAACCCACGGCCTCGAAGCCACGTGACCTGAGACCACAGGTACCCCACCCATACAAGGCTTGGCTATACTTGGGCCAAGGAGAAAGGAGAGAGAAAAAGTATACAAAGTATTGATAAAAAACAAACTGGCAAATATTAAACAAGTCAACATAAATGCGAGTAAAACAATGAAAAAATTCTATCTGCAGATAAAATTCTCTGCTAAGCTTTTCAAATAGTTATTTTTGAAATACAGTTCTCTTACAAGATAGGCTATTAAGAACGGTGAGAGGCTGAAGTGCTTCATTAAAGGGCATTCAATTCAGAATTATAAGAGAAAAGCTGCCAAAGACGCAGAGAAACCAAATACTGAGGCTGAACAAACCTGTAAGTACCACAATGCAAAATGCTAGAGAGAAATATCACACTCCTAACTTAACTGACAAACAAAATATTGGGGGGTGGGAAGACTATTCTCACGAAAACTGATAAAACAAATGCCTTCTGGCTGTTGAGGAGGAAGAAAATGTACATTTCATCACTGGGGTTTTGAGAGGTCTGAGAATATTTTTGAAAACATTTCACCATTTCAGTATAATTGCTTTCACTTGTAGTCCTACGTATTTCGTGCATTTTCAAACATTCTGAAAAGGGGTCCATAGGCTTTATCAGATGGCCAAAGAGATCCACAACACAAAAAGGGGTAAGAATCCCTATTCTATCAGGAGAGCTACGTGCACGTATAATTGCGCACAAAATAAATTCAAGGTAGCTTTTTTTTTTTTAAAGGGGAGGCACGAACGGCTCCAGGAAACCAGGGGAAGGTTCACGCATGGCTTGCGCGCTTTTCTATCTGTCCACAACCCTGACTCCAAAAGACTCAAAAGCCGTCGCACCCACCCTGCAGGATCACCATGAGGATCAGAAGAGGTAATATGGTAAAGCTCTTTGACACTAACAAGTGCCATATAAATGTCAGCTGTAACATCGTACACACACACTAATTCAATTATCTCCGTGCGGATGATCCTGAGATCCATTCCTGCAGCCCTGAGCTCGCCTGACCTCCACCTGCCTACCGGACACTTGAGCCCGATGGCCTAAATATTTAGCCTTAAAAGCCCCGTGTCCGAAACGGACCAGACCCTCTGGGCACCACAGTTCTCCCCCGGTCACTTTCTCCCCCGCGGCCGCTGTCCAGTCCTGCGGATTCTACCTTCGGCTGCGTCCGGTCGTGTCTGACCTGCGGCCCCGTTTGGGGCACGATTTGGTTTGCCATTTAGATGGGGAAACTGAGGTAAGCGGGGTGAAGTGACCGGCCCAGGGTGATGCTGCTAGGAGGTGTCTGAAGCTGGATTTGAACTCGGGTGTCACTGACCCGGCCGCCCCCTCCCCGGTCCCGCAGCACCCCCGCGCACTCCCGGAGCCACGAAGGCAAGGACCCCCGTCCCCAGCCCGGGACGGCGGAGCGGAGCCGGGCGCAGCTTCGGTCCGGCCGTCCGGCCCCAGCCGCCGCTGGGCCTCGAGGCCGCTCCAGGCCCCGGGCTCCCGGGGGCGCTCTCGGCTCGCCCCCTCCCCTTCCAGAAGCGTCTCCTCTTTGCCGGACACTGGAGTCCGGCGTCGGGGCGTCCGTCCGGCCTCCCCCAGCGGGGGGCCGACGCGGCGGGGGGCGGCGAGCCTGCCCGAGGCGGCCACGGGCTCCCTCCTCCTCCCCGCCCCAGCGCGACAGGGGGCCGCGGGTCTCCCCTCTGGGGCACAGCGGGGTGCACGGAAGGGACAATGGCTGGGGGTCGGAGCGGACCGCAGGCCTCGTTACCTAGCTTTTTCTGAAATGGATCCACCCCCCCTCTTCCTTCCCGGCTCCTGCGCTCTTCCACCATAGGCGGCGCCGACTTCCCGGGTGCCCTCGCTGCGCCCGGGGCAGAGGCTGCGAACTAGCCGCTCAGGAGCTTCCGCGGTCCGGCGGCTGGCGCCAGCGGGTCGAGCTACGGTGGGGGACACGCGCCTTTAGCGCGCGCCCCGGCAGCTCCGCCCCCCCTCCCCCGCGCCGTCACCGTGCATGCGCGGGAGAGGCGGGCCAGGCCGAGAGTACCCTAGGAAGTGTAGTTTTTCGGGCCGTTCTGCTCTTCCCTCTGGCTGGGCTGGAACTGAGCGAGGCGAGACTGAGGCGAGAGGCACGTGCTGGGCGCGGAGCGAGGAAAGGTCTTAACTAGCAGTTGTTGGAGACCTTCGATTTTGCCTCATTAATAAGCATAGCAACGTGCATGTACATGCTGCTAGATATACAGATATACAACTATCTCTATATATCCATATCTACCTCTATGTGCTTATGTGTTGTGTGTCCGGGGCAGACAGCAGCAACAAAAATACAATTGTCATGCCGGGAGGGTAAACAACAGCTGAAGAGAGCTGGAGGAGTTGCCTCTCATGTTCCGTAGGTAGGCCATTTGCTGAGAGAGTGTGTTTATGAATGCATATATCATTATCATCATCATCATCATCATCATATAAAACACCTGATCTGTGTCAGTCACTGTGCTGAACTCTGGGAATTCAAAGAAAAAAACGACAAAATTAGTCCTGGTCCTGAAGGAGCTTGCAATCCTTGGGGAGAAACAGTATACACTTAAGTTTACAAAAATATATTTGTAGTAGATGTACTGAGTGAAGTCAAACCTCTGACACTGCCATCCTCCTGGTGCAGGTCCTCGTCACCCCATGCCTGGACTAATGCAATAGCCTCCTCATTGGTCAGCCTGACATAAGTCTCTTCGATCCCATCCTTCCTCCACTCAGCTATCACTGATCTTTTTAAAGCACAGGTCTCATCGTGTCACCCCCTTGTTCAAAAAACTCCAGTTCAAAAAACTCTTAACCTCCAGGATTTTGTAATCTGGCCCACTTCTACCTTTCCAATCTTTTCACACCTTATTCTCATTCACATACTCAGTGATCCAGTGACAGTGGTCTCCCTGCTATTTCTTCCACAAGACCCTCCAACTCCCAGCTCTAGGCATCATCACTGACTGTTCCCCATGTCTGGAATTCTTTCTTCTCATCTCTGCCTCCTCCTTTAGCTAGCTTCCTTCAAGTCTCAGTTAAACTCACAACTTCTAAGAGAAGCCTTTCCCTATCCCCTTTAGTGTTAGATCCTTCCCTCCAATACCCCCTTCCATTTATTCTATATGTATCTTGTTGGCTTGTTGTTTTCATGCTTCCTCCCCGCCCCCCAAAATGATTGTTTTTCCCTCATTAATAATCAATTTCTGAATTAGGAGCAGGATTTTTTCAGAAGCCTATAGGTTTTTCAGTCTCTGAATGACATTGCTGATAAAGAGATTGGATTAACTTTCTTAATGATGGGGTTCAGACCCTACCCAAGTGAGGCAGGCTACTCAGGTTTGGGTAGGGATAAATTCTTTGAATAGATTGCCCAAGACTGGACAATTTAGAAGTAAATGACACAATCAAAGTTCATTAGAACTTTGTAATATTCATTGTAATGCCCATGACCTGGTGGGCCAGCCTTATTATAATATTCATTCTCTCATTACTTGTTAACCAATCAGCACTGATTGCCACCCTCAGGAACACCCATTCTTCCAAAGGCATATAAACTCCCAAAGGCTTTCATACTTTATGAAAACAGGATTTATGAGAGACTTTTGTTTCAAACTTATGATTCTAATTTATGTTTATCAGTGTTTTACAGAGGACATAGGAATTGAGTCCCCCAGAGGTTAGCAGCTAGCTCAGATTCCAAGAGTAACCTTTTTGGTCTGCATTTCTTATACTTTATAGTTCATTCTCCACCTGGATGTACTTCTGACACTCCCGACTTTGTCACCATGACTGACCTGTTTTCTCCTACAGGACTTTACTCCAACATCTGGGGCCTTCTCACTCTGGAACCTCTCTCTGCCAAACTGATCTCCTCTTCCCACTGGAGAATTCCTTCCAGGAAGCTCCATTCTGGAGATGGGCCAAGGCTGGCCATGCCTCATTCACCTCCCAGTAGTACTTCTGACTCTCTAGACCTCACTATCACAACCTTACTTGGGTCCTTTCTTTGACCCTATGCCCGTACCACCTCACTCTCATTTTCAGTTGCCTTTCATGTATAGTCTTTCCTCATTAGAAGTAAGTTGTTTGAGGACAGGAACTGTCTTTTTTTTTTATTTACTTGTATTTATATCCCCAGCACAGTGTTTAGTACATAATAAATGCTTAATAAATGCCTCTGGTTCATGATTCCTCAACCAGAGGAATCATGCATAATCAGTCAGCCAGTAAGATTGAGCTCTTAGGAAAGTCATTTACTCCAACCGCATAGTAAGAACAGTTGTCCCCATTATCTCTCTTCTACATAATATATAAACAGGGAAGGACAGGTAGAGACAGAATACAATGGTGGTGAGGCAAATGTGTAAGACATATGTGTGACAAAGGCAACTTACAAGTACTGAAACCGCAGAGCCTTTTTGGAGTTATTATTCAGGGTCCTGAAGGTCAGCTCTTCTCCACAGCTTGACTTTACATTGCCAGGACTAGCCACCTGAAGGTAGTTCCTCCCTCAATTGACAGTCTCTATGAATCTGTGTAGATCTGGAGTGTAGAACTTTATACCCCTCTGGCTGTAGTGTCTCCTACTGATCTGGTAGGAGTTCCACTTCAAAGCTAAGAGGTCAATGTAGGGAGAGAGGAGAAAAAAAAGTCCCAGGGTCCCTCACTGAAATTCATGAAGATTTTTAACTATTTAAAGCCCCCAGAGACATTGCCAATTCCTTTACTTAACCAATCCCAAACCATTCTTCTCTTGACCCAACAGAAAAGCATTTGTCCTTCACGAAGGGATGAGAGCATAAATGGATCTTTTAGAATTAGTTTAACACCTCATTAACACAGAGGCAGTTGGATGGCACAATTGATAGGGCATTAGATCTGGTATCAGGAAGACCTGAATCCAAATTTGACCTCAGACAATTATGCTAGCTATGTGAACCTAGGCAACCCACACAGTTTTCTTGTCTAGCTCTCATTAATATTACATTCTTGTCCTTTGTGACTCCATCAACTGAGGGGTGAGAGAGAGAATCACATCACTCTTCTCTTACATATAAATGAATCCATAATGTTTATAATTTCAAGAAAGCAGGTAGCTTGAACCACGTCCAGGGCCAAAATAAAAAAAACCATTACACAGTATGAGTTATAGGAAGACATAAAACATCCATTTTCCAGGAAATGCATGAACTCAGGAATACAATATGCTGATGGGGGAGATGGTTAGAGAGAATGAGAATTAAGTTTAAAAAAAAATAAAAGAAAACCAACCACAAAATCTTATAAAGAAAAACAGAGAAGTGGCAACTAGGTGGCTCAGTGGGTAGAGTCAGAAGGACCTGAGTTCAAATCCAGCCTCAGACACTTAACACTTAACTAGCTGTGTGACCCTGGGCAAGTCACTTAACCCCATTGCTTAGCCAAAAAAAAAAAAAGAGGAATGAAATGTTAGGATATCATAGTAATGAGTGAATGAATGGATGAAAAAGCATTTCAGTGTTTATTCTGGCACTGTGCTAAAAAATATAAGTAAGTAAGCTTACAGGAAAATGAAAGAAGACATATGAAGGCAGGTGGTGATGGTGTCATGGTTTGACAATGACTAGAAAGTGGTGAGACAGCCTGGTTATAGGCAAGGTAAGGTGAGGGCTTACCTATGAGAGTCCAGGGTACCAGGGGCAGAGTCTGAGATCAAGTGATGGGAGGAAGACATTCAGAACTTAGATTACATGGAAATGGACAGGAAGTGGCTTTATGGCCGGGTTGGGTTCCAGAAAGCCTATACCTTTTATATAAATATATAGATATTAATTTCTGCATTTGCTAGCTATAACCTCTTCCACCTATTTCAGGATAAAATCCCTCTATGGTACTAATGAATATTAACATATACTATTCCATATGCAGGTTTGATTGTTCTGCTTTCAAACTTGCAGAAACTAAACTTTAAATTTTAAGAAGTTGACTTACCTTCCTGGATTCAGGGGTATATGGAGCCAGTACCAGGTCAGGAAAGCCAATTGTCGAATTTTCAATGTGAGCTGAAATTTACACTGTGCAAATCTGAAAATGCTATAATTAGGGCCTGATGTATTGTTTTGTTGATTGTCTAGACCAGGGGAAGAAAAACTATAGCTTAAAGGCCAAATTCAGCTCTCTGTCTGTTTTTAAATGTTTACATTTTAAAGTACAATAAAACCTTATTAAAACATGTAAAACTAATTCTTAACTTTCTGGTCATACAAAAACAGAGGTAAACAGACAAAACATATTTGGCCTATGGGCCATATTTCACCACATAATCATCACAGATTTTATGGCAAAATTTTTACAGAAAAAGTGGGGTGCAACCATTATGAGAAGCTTAAAAAACCTGTGCTGGTATTACTTAAAAATCATTTATCACTAAACTGTCTTTGGTGCAAGATTAGGATGCATGGAATACTCATGAATATATGTTAAAACTGAATACTGACATGCACTGAGAATTCTAGGCTTGCCAAATATCTATAAAAAGAGGCACCAATCACAAAAGGCCAGCATGGTTTCATTAAAAACAGGTCATACCAGGCCAAATTTTGTTTTCTTTTTTGCTAGTATTACTAAAATGATATGTGAGGGAAATGCAGTAAATATAGTTTGCCTTGATTTTAAGAAACAATTTAATAAAATCTCTCATGTTCTTTTCATGGAAAAGATCAGGGGGAAAGTGAAGTGTTTACCTTCTAATAGGGTAAGATGATGCAAATATCCCCTCAGATCCTTAATATCATCAGGACTCACAGAGGCATTTAAATAAGACAAAAGGCCTAGGAGTGATGTTGCTATATATTGATTATCTTAAAAGAAGAAAGAAGAAAGGAAAAGAAGGAAAAAGAACTACACTTGGAAGGGAACTTACATCACATAATTGGGTTGGCCAAATAGAAAATTATATGAAACCAAGGGTGAATAAACCTCATTTTCATCTAAATTAGTCAAAGGAGAATAGAACACACACAAAAAATATTTGGTATAGAAATACACTAAATTCAACAGGGAAACAGGAGGGTAGAGGACAAGGAAAAGGAAAAAAATAAGAGGAAGGGTAGATTCAGGAAGGGATTATTCATAAGCAAAATAAATACTTACTTTAGAGGGTTGATTGTAAAGAGGGATTTAAAGGAAAGAAGGAAGGAAGAAAGAAAGGAAGGAAGGTAAGAATTTGTGATTGGGGTAAGAGAGGAAAAAAAGAGAGATCAATAAGCAGAAGCAGATTGCATCAACCATAGAGCACTGACACTGACCACATTCCTTTTCCCTTCTGACCTTCTTCTTTGTAAAGACATGACTGGAAATAAAAAGAGAAATGTGTATATTAAAATATGTATTATGTACATATATACACACACACACATATATATATACATATATAAATAGAATGGATAAAATACATGATAACTATGAATATAAATGGGATGAATTTACCTATAAAACTGAAGAGGATAGCCAAATGAATTAAAAAGCAGAATTCAATAATGTTTATGTATATATGAAACATAATTGGAACAGAAATATTCCCACAGAGTTAAAATATGAGACTAGAGAAAAAATTTAGTGTTTCAGCTGAACAAAAAAAAATCAGAGGTAATAATAATGATGTCAAATAAGGTAACAGCTAATCTAGACTTGATTTAAAAAAAATGAAAGAGCAACAGGGAAAATATATTGTACTAAAGGGTACCATGAACAAATAATTAATGTCAATACTTAACATATGTGCACCAAAAGTTATAACATCTAAATACTTAAAAGTAAAGCAAAACAAATTAAAGGGCAAAGTAGACAATAAAGCCATAATAGTTGGAAACCTCATTATACCCCTTTCAGACTTATGTGAATCTAACAAAAAGAAAAAAGTCAAGGATTTGAACAGAATCTTAGAAGTTACCTATGATATATCTCTGATAATTATTGAGTATAAATAGAAAAAAGCATACATACTTCTCAGATGCATATAGGAACTTTACAGAAACTGACATATTAAAAAATAAAACCTCACAAACTAATAATAATTAGCATTTATATAGTACTTTAAAGTTTGTAAAGTGATTTAAATAATCATCTTATTTGATCCTGTGAGGAAGATGCTTTTATTATCCCAATTTTACAGAAGAAGAAACAGGATGAAGTTAAGTTACTTGTTCAGAACCACACAGCTAGTAAGTATCTGAAGCAGGATTCAGATTCAGGTCTTCCTGAGTCTGAATCTACCTAGCTGACACAACTGTATAAAAGCAGAACTAATAACATATTTTTTATTTATTCAATGTAATAAAAATGATGTCCAATAACGGGTCCTTGAAAAAAGGATTAAAAATTGGTTGAAGACTAAATAACTTAACCCTAAAAAACTGGTAGGTCTATGCTATACCACTACTAGAACCATGCCCCAAAAATATCAAAGAAAGACAAAAGACCCATATGTACAAATTATAGCAGGGTTTTTTTTTGTAATGTCAAGTAACTGTAAACTATGAGGTTATTATATATGAATGTAACAGAATACTATTGTAATATAAGAAATGATGAAAAGGACAGTTTCTGAGAAGACTGGGAAAACTTGTATAAGAACTGATAGAGAATGAACTGCATAGAATCAGGAGAAAATTTTATGTAATTGTGAAAACAAAAAAATTTGAAAAATTTAAGAACTCTTATCAATGCTATAACTAACCATTATTTTAACAGACCAATGATAAACCATGCTGCCAACCTCCTGACAGACAAGTGATGGACTCAGGGAGCTGAATGAGACATAATTTTGGATATGACCATCTGGGAATTTGCTTTACCTGACTATGTATATTTGTCAGGAGGATTTTTTTTTTAATTGGGAGAGATGAAGTAAGAGAAGAGAAAATAGATTTTTGTTCATTGAAAAAAAATTTTATTGTATTGATTAAAAAAATAAATTAGATAAACAATAGATAACTTTCATCTAAGATAATAACAACAGAATTTTTTGGTTATAGCCAAAGCAGTCCTTAGGGGAAAATTTACATATCCTAACTCCTTCATAAACAAAAGAGAGAAAGAATAGATCAATGAATAGGATATATAACTTTAAAAAATGACTTAAAAAAGCAGCAAATTTTAAAACCTCAAATAAACATCAAAATAGAAATTATGAAAATCAAAAAGGGAAAAGAAAATAAAAAAAGGGTTAACAGATTTTTTTTAAAAATGGGGTTAGTAAATAAACCTAGCATTTGGGTTTTGTTTCCAACCTGGGAAAGTTGGACCCCACCTGAGCCACCTATTGGCCCCCTGTTCTCTGGGTCTCATCATATTAATTCAGAAATTAATGGGTCCAATCAATATAGCCCACTGCAGCTCAGAACTCCTAAAACCACTAAATGCTGGTTCCACAAAAGATCATCACGAATAGCAAATACATGTTTATCAAGACAAATAGTAAAACAGAAATCAAGGATATTACATAGATTAGGGCAAATGACAGTATAGATAAGAAAAGTAAATAAGCTAGTTACAACAACCAAAAGAATGATCCCACTAGGAAAATCGACTCTTAGTGGTCTCTAAGGTTGCTCGGAAGGTGCTGGAAGCCAAGGGGCATGTTGGTGGGCAGAGACAGCATTCCGTATGCGCCATTAATCCTTCTCTCTCCCATATCTCTCTTGAACTCAATTTCTCTCTCTCTCTTTCTCCCAAGTCCATATACCTAACATCCTCATCACATGTTCAGTGATCTCTCTGTCAATCAGGAGTCCTATCTTCCTCTGATTCCTCTGTGTATTCAGCACTCAGGTCACAAAACTGTTCCCCGAGGAATAACCCCAAGCTGCCTTTCAGTAGGTCTGTTACATTTTGATTAGTATGAATAAAGAATAGTAAATAAGCAAGAATGCACGGGTAATTGACTGCTGTGTCCTGCTTACATGATTAGCATCTATTGAAGGGGAGGTAAGGGAAGGGCACAGTTTCCCCAGTGGTTGGAAGGGGAACCAAGAGAAGGATTGGATAAGCCCATATTTACCAGATAATAAGAGGTGTAATATCACTCAGAAAGAAGCAGAGCTGGGGATAGAGCTAGCCCCCTCTTTTGGAAACATAGAGAATTGGGCATTTTCCCAATCCCTCTCTGATGTTTGGTGGTATATATAACTTCCAGGATGAACTTGGCACTTTCTGGATCTATCCTTCGTCAATGAATCGGGTCAGGTAACTGGGCAGTATGGCCCCTGGTAATTAAACCAGGAAATGGGGGAAGGGAATGGGGATAGAATGTTCTTCATACATGATTCTGACCAGATTTGGGGTCAGGCGTACCCTGGCCAGGTCTACTTCAAGACCTCTTCCCTTCCAATGTTTTTTCTTTCTCCACTCCCAAACCTATCTAGGGACAAGCCAGCTCTCCCTATCTGTTCTTAGTCTTACTTTAAACCAGTCTTTCCTTGCTCCAAAGCCCAAGATATGCATTTTATGTTTTCTGTCACATTTTATGTTATTATAGCTAATATAATATTAAAGTTAATATAATATATAATTTGATTTATTTTAATGTGGTATTAATTTAATATAATTTAATATAATAATGATAGCCATACTGTTATGGTATTTTCCTATCATTTATTTAGCTCACTTATCAACCCTTCAAGTAAACGTTTTGGAGCACATCTCTATGCTGTTTAAAATTGTCCTACCTCTGATGATGAAATTTCTAACAAAAAGGTGTTGTATATCATCCTATTTTAAATAGAGGAGTTACTGTAATGAACTTTAAAAGACATGTCTGGTTTAATCCAATCATAGATAAGAGCCAAGGTTTATAATTCTTGCAGAACATCTATTATTGCAAAGGTAACAAATTCTAGTTAGAATCTTTGGAAATTTAATTTTCTTTTACCTGTAACAGAAACAAGCAGAATTTATTATTTTATTGTATGATAGAAAATTGACAATGCCTGGAGAGGGAAGGAGAAAGAAATTATCTTTCTATTAAAAAAACAAAGGGGAAAAATACTTGCATATTTTCCAAGGAGCAGTATGATTAAAAAAAAATGTAACGTATAGTTACATAGTTAACAATGCAGAACTTTATGGTACCAACTTTATAATTTTCTTTCCATTTCCATTACTTTACAGATAGAATGGGTTCTTAACCTTGAAGTCATTTTGGACACCCTCTGCCCTCTCTTACCCCACATTGAATCAGTTGGCACATTGTATCTATTCTACCTTAGTAACATCCCTTACATCCATCCATTCCCATTCATACCAAATATACTTTGGAGAAAAACTAGGCTCATTGGGAAAGGTTTCTTATAGGAGAAGGAATCATTTGAGTAGAGCCTTAAAGGGAGCAAGGGATTCTGAGAGGTGCAGGTAAGGGAGAGCATTTGAAGCAGAGGGGTGAGCTGGTGCAAAAGAAAACAGATGGGAATTCAAATGTTGTAAATGGGGAAGCTTAAAGCAAATCATTTGACTGGATACAGCGTGAGGAGAAATAATGTACAGTAAATCTGGAATAGGAGGCAATCGTCAGTTGGGAAAGGGCTTTAAATGCCAAACTGAGGAGTCTGAATTTTACGTCAGAGGCTTATTCAAGAAATCAAGGCTTTTTGAGCAGTTCTATTGAGGGAAGTCACACAGGTTCATAATCTCAGAGTCATCCTTGACTCTTCCTTCACAGGAAATTAATTCCTCATGCCCAGGGAGTTTCCATGTCTTATCACTTCGACCTTTGTGATATCTCGCACTTGGTTCATCCCCTTCTTGAACGTGCTATAGTCGGGCAGGCGTGCACATTGCAAGTGAAAGACCCTATTACCACCAGAGGGGGCTCATGTTCTTCCTTTCTCCTTCCATTGACAAAAAGTCAATGCACATGAGCTCTAGTAGCTTATTAATTTTTATCGTTGTTGTTCAGTCGTTTCAGTCGTGTCCGATTCTTCGTGACCTCATTTGGGGTTTTCTTGGCAAAGCTACTGGAGTGGTTTGCCATTTCCTTCTCTAGCTTATTTTACAGATGAGGAAACTGAGGCAAACAGAGTTAAGTGATTTGCTTAGGGTCACACATCTAGTAAGTGTTTGAGGTCCAATTTGAACTCGGGTATTCCTGATTCCACGATAAGCACTCTGTCCACTGCACTACCTAGCTGCCCATGTTTGATTTTTATACATTCCCAGAATTCAGCATAGGCTGGAATACAATCATTAAGTTTCACATTTTTTTCTCTTTTGTCATTTCTCTTTTGTCACAGATGCAAGAAATTCACCCAAGGTGAGGTGTTGAAGAGAGCAGATGGTCAAAACTGGGGTCCAGGTAGGGAAGTTTTATACCCCCCAAAATAGATTTGGTAGAAAATAGGTAATCAGTGCTAGATATGGGAGGGCCATTTCTAATCAGACTCAGAAGGGGTAGAGTTCTTTTGGCCACTTACTGATATCAGGCTCAGGTGAGTCTTGGGTAGGATGAGTTTCTTTATTGGGATTACAGTTTGGGAGATGGCTTGTGCTGGCTATCTAAGGCAGTAGAAGAGAAGTAGGTCACAGGCCACTGTGGTCAGCCAAGAGTTTTATTGAACCAGAATCTGTAAGCATTAACTGCTTGACACAAGGTTAAAATAGGTCATAAAAATATGAACCTGTCTGTCCTTGCCTATATGGTCCAATTAGTCCATTTGCCATAACTCATGAGGACAGGAAGATCTAGAAATGGCACCTTTAAGTCTGTCTTCATGGGTAGAAAGGACATCAAACAGCACAGTCCTTGACTCTCTGAGTAATCAGAGCAGCTTCTGGGAGCAAGGTGGGCAAATCACTGGTCAATGCAGAGAAGGAACACATACTTTCTCCTTGACCTGGGAGCTCTGGAATTTGGCTATAATATTCATATAACATTTTCATTTTGGGATCTCTTTCAGGAAGTGATAGGTAGATTCTTTCAATTTCTATCAGGACAGTTTTCCTGCATGATTTCTTGAAAGATAATGTGGAGGCTCTTTTTTTGATCATAGCTTTCAGGTAATCCAATAATTTTAAAATTCTCTCTCCTGGATATATTTTCCAAGTCAGTTGTTTTTCCAATGAGATATTTCACATTGTCTTCTATTTTTTCATTCTTTTGGTTTTGTTTTTATTGTTTCTTGATTTCTCATAAAGTCATTAGCTTCCATTTGCTCAATTCTAATTTTTAAGGAATTATTTTCTTCTGTGATCTTTTGTACCCCTTTTTCCATTTGGCCACTTCTACTTTTTTTTTTAATATAAATTTATTTATTTTTTAGTTTTCAACATTCACTTCCACAAGTTTTTGAGTTCCACATTTTCACCCTATCTTCCACCCCAAGATGTCATGCATTCTGACTATCCCTTCCCCTACTCTGTCCTCTCTTCTATCTCTCTCCCCTTCTCTTATCCCCTTCTCCCTCTATTTTCCTGTAGGGCAGGATAGACTTCTGCACCCCATTTCCTATATTATTTCCCAGTAGCATGTGAAAACATTTTTTTAAACCTATGTTTTTAAAACTTTAGGTTTCAAATTTTCTCTCTTCCTCCCTCCCCGCCCACCCTCATTGAAAAGGCAGGCAACTCAATGTAAGTTGTACATGTGCAGTTATGCAAAACACGTCCATAGTAGACATATTGTGAAAAACTAACTCTATTTCCCTTAATCCTATCCTGCCCTCCCATTTATCCTATTCTTTCTTTTGACCCTGTCCTCCTCAGAAGTATTTACTTCTGATTAACCCCTTTCCCAATCTGCCCTCCTCTCTATCATCCCCCTGCTCTCTTGTCCCCTTTCCCCCTATTTTCCTGTAGGGTAAGACAGATTTCCATACCCAATTGAATGTGTATGTTATTCCCTCCTTAAGCCAAATCCTATGAGAATAAGATTCACTCATTCCCTCTCACCTTCCCCTGTTTCCCCTTCCACTGTAAGAGACTTTTTTGTTTTTTTTTTGTGAGATAATTTACCCCATTCTACCTCTCCCTTTCTTCTTCTCCGAGTATAATCCTCTCTCATCCCTTAATTTTATTCTCCAGATATGACCCCTTAATCTTCAACTCACCCTGTGCCCTCTATCTATCTATCTACATATACATACATATTTTTTTTCCTCCAACTACCCTGATACTGACAAAGGTCTCATGAGTTATAAATATCATCTTTCCATGCAGGAATGTAAACAGTTCAATCTTAATAAGTCTCTTATGATTTCTCTTTCCTGTTTACCTCTTCATGTTCCACTTGAGTCTTAGTTTTTCTATTCAGCTCTGGTCTTTTCATCAAGAATGCTTGAAAGTCCTCTATTTCACTGAATGACCATTTTTTCCCCTGAAGGATTATACTCAGTTTTGCTGGGTAGGTGATTCTTGGTTGTAATCCTATCTCCTTTGCCCTCCGGAATATTATATTCCATGCCCTGCGGTCCTTTAATGTAGAAGCTGCTAAATCTTGTGTTATCCTGATTGTGTTCTCACAGTACTTGAACTATTTCCTTCTGGCAGCTTGTAATATTTTCTCCTTGACCTGGGAACTCTGGAATTTGGCTACAATATTCCTAGGAGTTTTCCTTTGGGGATCTCTTTCAGGAGGAGATCTGTGGATTCTTTCAATTTCTATTTTGCCCTCTGGTTCTAATATATCAGGGCAGTTTTCCTTGATAATTTCTTGAAAGATGATGTCTAGGCTCTTTTTTTGATCATGGCTTTCAGATAGTCCAATAATTTTTAAATTCTCTCTCCTGGATCTATTTTCCAGGTCAGTTGTTTTTCCAATGAGATATTTCACATTGTTTTCTAATTTTTCATTCTTTTGGATTTGTTCTACTGTGTGTGATTTCTCATAAAGTCACTATCTTCCAATTGCTCTATTCTAATTTTTAAGGAAGTATTTTCTTCAGTAAGCTTTTGGACTTCCTTTTCCATCTGGCCAATTTTGCTTTTTAGGGCATTTTTCTCCTCATTGGCTTTTTGGACCTCTTTTGCCATTTGGGTTAGGCTATTTTTTAAGGTGTTATTTTCTTCAGTATTTTTTTGGGTCTCCTTTAGCATCACTCTCAGTTTTTCCTCTACTTCCCTTACTTGCTTCTCAAAATCGTTTTTGAGCTCTTCCATGGCCTGGGACCAATTCATATTTTTCTTGGAGGCTTTGGATGTAGGGGCTTTGACTTTATTGTCTTCTGGTTGTATATTTTGGTCTTCTTTTTCACCAAAGTAAGATAATATAGTCTGACTCTTTTTGCTGCTTGCTCATGATCCCGGCCAATTACTTGAGTTTTAAACTCTTTGTTAAGGTACGAATCTGCTTCCAATGTGGAGAATGTACTGTCCCAAGCTTGGGGTTTGTACAGCTGTTTTCAGAGATACTTGTAGGGACCTGTAAATTTTCAGTTCTTCCAAGGTGGTATGATAAGGGGCGAGGTGTTTACTCCTTTCCTGGCCTGTGACCATAACTACTGCTTTCTGTCCTGTAACTGTGAGGAGGGGTTCCTCTCCACAGCCACTACAAGCTCCACCAGCCAGCGCTCCTCCTCACCCCAGCACCGCCCCAGAACTGTGCCCAGATCCAAACACGGGCAAAGCAAGAGATTCCTGCCTCAGCACTGGCAAAGAGATCCCTGCAATCCCTCTCTGATCAGCCACTGGATTCCCCCTCAGTCTGTGGGCCGGAAGCTCGGGAAGCAGCTGCCCCCCCAGGGCCACGCTCTTGGGGAATGGAGCTGAAACCCCGCCTTCCTTTCTCAGCACCGACAGAAACAGACTTTTCCCACTGACCTTCTAAGTTGTCTTTGGCATTGGTGGATTGAGGAGCCTGGAAACCTCCACAGCTGCCCGAGATTCAGTCCTCTGAGGCCTGCTCCACATTTGCTGTGGCCTGTGCGCCCACGCTGCGCTGCACTGCATTCCCAGCCCAGCACAATATACCTTTCTGATCAATCATCCAGGTTGTCTTGGGCTGGAAATTTGTTCCACTCTGTCTTTTTGTGGGTTCTGCTGCTTCAGAATTTGTTTAGAGCCAATTTTTATGAGTATTTGGAGGGGTTTGGAGGAGAGCTCAAGCAAGTCACTGCTTTCAGTCTGCCATCTTGGCTCCGCCCCCCCAATTCTACTTTTTAAAGTTTTTTTTTTCTTCAAGGAATTTTTGTGCCTCTTTCTCTATTTGGCCAATCTTGCTTTTTATGGCTCTTCATTGGCTCTTTGTACCTTTTTTGCCTTCTGGCCTAGTCTGTTTTTTAAGGTGTTGGTTTTTTAAGGTGTTTGGTATTTTTTTGTGTCTCCTTTACTAAGCTGTTGACTCATTTTTCACGATTTTCTTGCATCACTCTTCATTTGTCTTCCCAAATTTTCCTCTACCTCTCATACTTGATTTTCAAAATCCTTTTTAAGCTCTTTCATGGCATGAGACCAGTTCATATTTTTCTTAGAGGTTTTGGATATAGGAGCTTTGACTTTGTTATCGTCTTCTAAGTATGTGTTTTGATCTTTCTTGTCACCATAATAATTTTCTATGATCAGTTTTTTTTGTTTGCTTGCTCATTTTCTTAGCCTATTACTTGATTTTTGACTTTGTTAAAATAGGGCTATGCTTCTAGGGTGGAGGGCTCACTGTCCCAAGCTTCAGGGTTTTATGTAGCTGTTTTCGGAGATACTTCTAGGGACCTGTAAGTTTTCAGTTCTTGCAAGGTGGTGTGATCTAAGGAGAGATGTTTACTACTCGCCTGCCTGTGCTCTGATTTGTGAGTGACCACAAGCACTCTTTTTTGCCTTGCCTCTGAGGAGGATCTCCACTGCATTGTGGCCACAAGCTCTGGTGGGCTACTGCTGCTCCTTGCCCTGGGACTGCCTCCCAGGACTGCAACATAGATCCAAGAATGGGCAAAGCAACAGAATCCTGCCCCCAATGCCAGCAAAAAGACCTCTGTAATCTCCTTCTGATCAGTTATTTGACTCCCTTACAGTTTGTTGGCTGAGAGCTCCAGGAGCAGCTACTGCTGCTGCTGATTCAGTGGCTCCCAAGACCTGCTCCTGGTTTGGTGGGTCTCTCTTACCCCAGGGCAAAAGACCCTTCTTGTTGACCTTTTAAATTGTCTTGGGTTGGAAATTTGTTTCACCCCATCTTTTTGTGGGTTGGGTTCTGCTGCTCTAGAATTTTCTAGAATCATTATTTAAAGGTAAAGATTTAGGGAGAGCTGAGTCCCTGCCTTTACGCCTCCATCTTGACTCTTCCTCTATTTACTTCACTTTCAACACAATCTAGATAAAAAATAATTTGGGTACTATCATTATAGTCCACCTCACTTTACAGTTTACAAAAGAATATTCCCTCAAACAATCTTGTGAGGTAGGTTGATCAAATAATAGTCTCCATTTTACAAATGAGGAAGCTTATACCTCAGAGAATTTAAGGGCAAGAATTATGATTTCAATTGTGAATTCTAATTTGAATCCAAATCTAGAGCTCATTAAATGTGATGGGCATAGTATATTACCTCTAACAGTCTCATCTTTGGAAAAGTTAATACTTCTAAATATGAAGTCTTAGGATCAAAGGTCATAGAATCAGAGCTGGAGAGGGCATCCAGTCCATTCCCTCCATTTTACAGATAAGGAAACTGAGGCTCAAAGAGAGAAAGTCATTTGCCAAAGTTAACACAGATAATACTGATTCCCATTTTTCCACACTGTATTTTCCCCAGCTCTTTCATTCTTGTTACCTGTGTATAAAACCACAGAACATTAGAGCTGGAATACGCTGAAAGATTGTGTCCAGTTCCTCTTATCCCAATTTTCTATATAATGAATCTATGCTGAGCAGCATTTGGCATTGACATTTTCTTTAGAAAGTCTTAAAATGGACTTTCTAGGAAGTGGTTATGCCTATATACAATTTATGCCAATTTATAATTTGTAGGTTATGTCTATACATAATTGTCAAGGTCTCAATTTTGAAAAAAAAAGAGGTGAACAAATAAAATGAAAAAACACAGGAAAAAATGTGATAGAACACTACATTAGTCATAGCACTTAGAACGTCTAGATGGACTTTTAAAGGAAAACCATTGCTCTCAAAATACGTAAAAGAAATGGGCAAAGACAGCAAATCATATTGCCCTAAATACTTCTTCAATGTGCCCTTATTTATGGTAAGTATATAGAATAATTGAATTTAATATTTTTATTTTATTTTTTCCCCAATTACATGTAAAAACAATTTTTAACATTTGTTTTAAAAAATTTTTGAGTTCCAACTTCTCTCTCTCACTCCCTCATTGAGAAGGCAAGCAATTTGATATAGGTTATACATGTGCGTCATGCAAAACATAATTTATGTGGAATAATTGAAAACGAAATCTCTTTCTATATAGATTAATTGACCCTGTGATTTATTTATTTTTTTAAATCAGATGGGATAAAAGAGATGTTTGTTTTAGTTGGCAGTGTTGAGTGTTATGCCACAGTGAATGCCAAACAAATAGGTTCAAGGATTTCATTTGCCTAGATTACGAATGTTTAACTTTAAAAAAAAAACCCACCTAAAGTCCTTGTACAAACATTTGGCTCAGCCAATTCAAGATAGATAGAATGACCTCATTACCTTTGCCTACATTAACAAATAAACAGATCATCAGAATGAGAGAAAGTGACACCCCTTCCCACTCATTAAGCCAAATTTACTTTGACCAGGTCTTTAATCTCTTTCACAAAAAGTAAGAAAAGAAAAAATACGAAAACAATTTTGAAAGTGTAAATTTGTCTTAAAAAGCAAATTGCTGTGTATGTATTTTTTAAAATTTCCTTCTTTGTTCTATTCTTAATTTAAGAAATAAAACAAGCATTTCCATAACACAGTAGAATAAAAAAAGACAATTTTACATAAAACTGCAAATCTGTCATATATAAATTGCTATTCCTCTTAAATATATAATAAAGTTCTCATGTAACTGTTTTCTTCCCTTCATGATCTGCATTTTATGTATATTTTCTATGTATCTATGTCTATATATTTAGATGTTAGCAGATATGAGTTTATGTTGTCTAACCCTATAGGATGTAAGCACTATGGACTTTCTTTTTTCTCTTTGCCTCTTTAGTACTGAGCACACAGTAGGGATTTAATAAATATTTGTTGGTTGATTAATGGATTTTTCTGGTATTTTAATGAGTCTACATTTAGATTATAATTGTAATGATTTAATAGTGGTTGGTTTGTGGTTTCTAGGACCCTTCTTATTATATGTATAAAGATGTGTTTGTTTCTTAGAATTTTTAAACTGCAAACACCATCTTTTCTCTTTAGAATGTAAACGAAGTGATATTGTTTCCTAGGAAACAGGTATATACGTATATAGAATTATGATTTCAATCTTGAATTCTAGCTTGAGTTCAGATCTAGAGCTCTTTGAATGTAATGGGCCTCAACTAAAATTCCTGGAAGAAATAAAACAAGATTGTCAGGGTTTTGGGGTTTTTTTTACATGTTATTATATTTATTGTTCAGTTATCCTGTTTTTCATCATCTTTTGCTTTTTTGTATTTAAAAATATTATTTGTTATATATAGGATGTCTCTAAAGACCTGGTCAAAGTAATTTTGGTAGGCTAGGGGCAGGGAGACAGGAGTAAACTACAGTGATGTAAAAAATAAAAGACAACAAAAAACTATTTTAAAAGATATTCATATATATGAAAGGAAAGTTGTATAAGAGTGTTCTAGGGCCTATAAATAGATCACGAGTATGTGAACTTAGATGGAAAAATTATATCTGTATTTCAATAAAATTGATTTCCTTTACAAAAAAAAATTGATGAGCACATTTCCTCCAACAGTCTCATCTTTGTCAAAGTTGACAGTTAATTTAAGTTAAAAATTAATTAAAGTAAATGATTTATTGACAAAGGCAAACAGGTGAGTCTCCTCTGATCTTTGGGACTCTAAGCCACTTCCCTATGAGTCATCTGTAGTCTAGCTCAGCACCGAAGGGTTTGGCACCAAACCCTGGGTGTCCTTTGGGTCTCCCCAGCTGGCCAGAAGAGACATTGTGGGAGTTACTTAGATAATGCAGAGCTGAAGTGAAGATGAAAAACTTATTTAAGTTGTACCGAGAACTTCATGTTTTGGTTTTAAATGCAGCGCATGCTTTGAAGCTACTATTCTGAATCCTATTCACACTTGTGAATCTTGTCTCCAGAGAGTGGTTTCTACATCACCTCAGGGTTTAAGAGTTAACCCTGAGGGATTACGATTGTTTTTCTAGCTCTCTTTCCCTCAGGAGGCCCCACTGGTGTGCTGCTCCTTGCGTGATTATCAGTTGATATCAGTTAAGATAATTTGTTTTTAGAGACGAGTATAGGGGTGTAATAAAGGCAGTTGATGCAGATATTCCCCTTTAACCTCTGTGACACATATCGAGTCCAGGGGGAAGTAGGCTCAAGGTCAGAGAATTCCTTTGGTAAAAGATTAACTCACAGCTCTTAGAAGTCCTTTTGCAGGAGCCATCAAGATGTGGCCCTCAAGTATCTGGTGTAACTGGGGTTTTGCTGGGTTCTTTTTAGAGCCCTGAATCTGTTTCCTCATTTCTTTCTTTATATCATTGACTCCTGATGCAGATACTGCTGTCCACACTTTTGGGGTCTCCGCTAGAACAATAATAGCTAATAATAATCATAGCTAACATGTACATAGCACTTACTATGTGCCAGGCACTGTGCTCAGCATTTACAAATATTACCTTGTTTAAGCCTCACAAGAACTCTGGGCTGTTGTTGCTGCTGCTGCTGATTTCTTGTTCATTTTGTGTCTGAGACCGAATTTGAATTCAGATCTTCTTGACCTTACCTCCAGAGGTGTGGCTTAGTGGATAGAGCAATGGGTCTGATGTTAAGATCTCCTTGCTTTCTATGTAATGACCACAGTCCATTTAATAGAGGTGAATCACAATCAATATGTACTGAACCATGAGGATTATGGGAAAAGACCCTTTGTCAAGGAATATTCCAAGACACTGAAGGCATTGCTAGATTCTAGCAGAGTACAGAGGGATCTTCTTGAAAGATTTCCTCTTCCTCCTCCTCTTCCTCTTCCTCCTCCTCCTCCTTCTTCTTCTTCTTTTTTGGTGAGGCAATTGGGGTTGAGTGACTTTCCCAGGGTCACACAGCTAGTAAGTGTCAAGTGTCTGAGGCCAGATTTGAACTCAGGTCTTTCTGACTCCAAGGCCAGAGCTCTATTCGTCGAGCCACCCAACTGCCCCTCAGTCTGTCATTTTAAGTGATTTTCCTTCAGCTTTTGGGGTGGAGGTATACAACTTGAAGTTGTATGCCTGTGTACAACTTGAAGAGTTAGACCCCTTCTTTATTTTTTAAAAAATTTATTTAGTATTTCATTTTTCCCCAATTACATGTAAAAACAATTTTAAGCATTCGTTTTTAAAACTTTGAGTTCCAAATTCTCCCCCTTCCTTCCTCCCCACTGCCCCCAACTCAAAGAAGGCAAGCAATTTGATTTAGGTTATACATGTGTGGTCATACAAAACATTTCCATAATAGTCATGTTGTGAAACAAAACATAGACAAGAAAAAAAAAGTTAAAAAGTATGCTTCAATCTGTATTCAGACACCATCAGTTCTTTCTCTGGGGATGATAGCATTTTTCATCATAAATTCTTTAGAGTTGTCTTGTATCACTGCATTGTTTAGAATAGCCAAGTCATTCACAGCTGATCATCTTACAATATTGCTGTTACTTTGTACACAGCACATTTCACTTTGCATCAGCTCATGTGCAGCAACAGACCCCTTCTTTAGAGGCTAGGTTTCCTTTTTTCAGAACTTGGTCTTATGTATGGAACCAGAGAGTGCCCCTAGCTATCTGGGCCTAGCTGTTAATGTTAATAGTAATGTTAATACTATAAAGTAATATATTATAACAATATTGATTATTATTAATAATAACAATGAAGGCCTTTCCCTTTTTAATGATCTTTGTGTGTTCAAAATGTATTACCACTCCCTAGTTGAATTTTAGAGTGTACAAGAAGAATCTCAAGAGGAAAAATTAGATCTGGAAGTAGAGGTAATAGATAATATCTTCCTCTCCACTAATCACTATCATGGAACCCCTCCACTCCAAAAGGAGGGAGCATCTCTAGGGATAGGGAGAGCCGGGAAATCATTTTGGAGACTCTACTACACCATCACTTCAATCTTTCAGATTTGAGAAACTACAACATTCCCTTCCTGTCTTTAGTCTGTTTAAAAAGAAAAAAAGTATAATCTTGTAAATCTATTTGGATACCTAAGGCTTGTGTGAGTGTGCTTTCTCCTTTTCCCCCTCTTTAGTATAGATTTTGGGTTGCCACATAATCATTCATTTGAAGACTCATTTGCTTCCAAATGCAGGAATTGAAAGGGGAAAAAGAAAAACTCATTCAGTCTCCCTATTTGGAGAGCTTTTTGGATTCATGTACTGAGAAGCCTCATTTCAATTGTTGAAGTGAGTGGCACTTATTTCACTGTTTCTGGTGGTGGTTGGATTTTGTTACTGCTGTAATTCTTCCCCCTTGAGTTTTGTTTGGCATTTTGCTTTCATGACTAATTCAGATTTGTTTTCATATATTGTCCTTAAAAGACCTGATATGAGCAGAAGTAGGGTTTTCAGAGTCAACATCTCAAAGGGAGACAATAAGTAAGAGCCCAGAAAATACCAGTTAGGGTTGGACTTAAAGGTCACTCTTCCCCTCTTCTCATTCCCTTCTGTGTTTTCTGAGTAGTTCTATATTCTGGGAACTACTTCTCCTAGGAAATGGTTCTTTCTTTAGTGAAAAATAAAACATCAGTATTCTTATATCATCCAAGTTATGACGTTGGTAACTATAATCATTGCATGTTCAGAGAACCTAAATTTCCCCCGGCAGTTTCCTCTGATGGCCATGAGGCAATGTAGACATAAGCCATTTTGCTAGCCAAAAGAGAGGACCCTGAAATTTGTAGAAAACTTTGGGGTATTGGAATTTACTTTTGAACCTTTGCTGAACTTGAGAATTTAGACATTCACATGTGTTTTTGAAAATTAAGGTAAACTGGGCAGAACCAAGATGGAAGAGAAAAGGCAGAGACACTCCTGAGCTCTCCCAAATTCCCCTCTCCAAACAACTTTAAATAACACCTCAAAACTAATAATAGAGTGGCAGAACCCACAAAAGGATGGGGTGAAGCAATTTTCCAGCCCAAGGCAACTTAGGTCAGCAGAAAAAGTCTGACAGAGTCTGTTATCCTTCTAATTCGCCTGACAGCACTTCATTTGGACCTCCCCTGGCAAAGATAAAACAATCTCAATTGATAGGCATTTGAATGAGGAGGTAGGTTAAGAGTGACCTCAACTCTTCCTTATTACTTTCTTGTGGGGAAATGGGAGTAATCCTTAGGTGATTGGATTAGTCAGAAGACTTGGGTGTAGTCTGAAAAGGCTCACATTTTAGTGGGTGAGGTTAGAGGAACTTACTATTGCATTACATGGGTCAAAGGTGAGGTTACAAAGGTGGACTATACCAGGGTGGGGATACCAATTGAAATAGTAGAATTGAGATTCAAATGACTGGAAGCTCCAGAATAAATGGTGGAGGTAACTACAAGACTAAAGCTTGACTTTTAGGCTAGTTTCTCCAAAATCTAGGTGAAGGGTGAAATTACAAATGTGTGGGGTATGAAGACCCTTACCAATAAATTGAAGACTCAGAGATATTAGCAAAAAGAATAGTTTGTTTATTGGCTTTCTCGAGAAAGGGCTCCCTCAGGGCACTCAAAAGATGGCTCCGACCAAAGAGATCAGAAGTGTGTTCAGCTCAGCAGATTATATAGATCCTAACCGAACCCCCCCCCCCCCCCCCCCCCCCCCATTGGCTCTTCTTCCCATTGGCTGGGCTTCGGAGCTCACAGTCTAGGGGCAAAAGAAAATCTTCCTGTCCCATTAGCTGGGAGGCAGGGCTTACATTCTAGGCACAAAATTCAAAGAAGAAGAACAAGGAAACAGGGTATAGCCAATCCAAACATACATGTCCTTATTTAGTAAACCTAATGCTGATGTAGCAGTGGTGTGGTGATCAGGAGGGGGTTTAGGGCCGCATTCCCATGAGTTAGGTAATTCCTAGGAAACCGAAATTTACTGCAATTTCCCCTCCCTAACCCCCTTCCACCTCATCCCAGAGACAAGAGAAGGAGGGAAGCTAAGGGTAAGCAGTTCAGGTTGGGGTCAGGGCTTATTCTTTCTGTTGTGTGCTTAAAAACAGGGGGGGGGGGAAGGGTTTTGAAAGCAACAATCCAGAAATATTAACAAGAACTATTGATCCCCTGAGGAGGCTTCACTTCTGAGAGATCATCTCTCACACAAAGGTAAGGAGTTTGGATTTACTTGTGGAGGAGTATTAAAATTTATGCCAGCTCAACTAAATCTTAAATATAGAATTGTGAGTTCCCTCAGGTACTGGATCCACCCAAACTGTCTAGTTTTGGGTCCCCGCACCCAGGTCCTGTTTTGAGTCAACCTAAGCTTATGTTTTTGGGTTCCCTTGTATTTTGGCTTCCCCTAGATTTTATCGAATGTTTACATTTACTCTTGGCAAAAATTGCTTAACGCCTTTGTGGGTTATATTCCATTTCCTTGTCTAAACATTATGTAATGTAAACCTTCCAGAACTTGGAGGAGAGGGAGCTGAAGAGGTCTAGGACCTTGGGGGTGCTGCTGGAGGACCCCCAAGATTGCGATGCCAGGGCCTGCCTGAAAGAATTCAACTCAAATCTTCTTCCAGCCAGAGGAAAAGTTTATTAGTGATAAAACACATAGGCCAGAGGCTCATAAGGATGAGCGGACATGAGAAAGTCTCAGCCTTTTGGGCATGAGATTCTCAGTGTTGCACGAGGGGGGGCCAGAATAGATCTTATAAAGCAACTTTGGGTGGTCAGAGGAGGGGGCTGGGAAAAGGTCTAAGTAAGAACTCCAATTGGAAGGTCTGAGAGATTGAATAGACAATGGGAATAGATAAGGAAGGGAACTGGAAGGCATCTGAATGAGATTAAAAAGGTGGGGCTAGGGCTTTCAAAGAGAGATAAGGGGCTGGGCCCTATAGACAAATGGGAGTCAGATTCCCTTTGGGGCAAGGGGCTAAGATCTCAACTTGGGCCCACACCCCATCAAAGCCACTTTTATGGCTCTCTCTCTCTTCTATCAAATGACCTAATACATTTCTTTCTAAAACTATTTCAGATTTTGAGATTGGTTCTCATGAACGACAATTTAAAAAAATAGCCATCCTGTGCCAACAGACATTCAGTATTCCCTGGCCCACTAGCCAGCATTCCTACTCTCTCTCTTCACTCCTGGAAACCTTGTTGTGGTGGTAGTAGGACAGATAACAAATCTTTGCCCCAGTAGCTTCTGCTGAGGGACTTTCTTCTTGCTTTTTTGGAGGTAGGTAGGTAATTTCTCTTTACCCTAGTCATCAGGAAGCTAGCCCTCTTCCTACATCATCTCATCCCTTGGAGGCAACCAGCCCATTCCAGTATAATCCTTTCCATTGTCCTTTCATTGTGGCCTGCCTGGACCCAGCCCAGCCCTTTATTCTCTGTTACCTCTGGACCATCCCAGTCTATTTACCACTCCTTAATCCTGTCAAGATCTTTTCACTGATCCTTTCCCCCTTTCTCTGCATAAAAGTATTGTTTTCACCCCTATGAAGCCCAGACTCACTAGCAATCTCGCCCACCTCAGCTCCTGTCATAACAAACTCCCTACTTTGACTGAAAAAGGCTTGAGTGGTCAAATTCTTTTTAGGCAGACCCGCCCTGTTCCCTTGAATTGCCAGGTTCCTAGCACCCCCAAACCTCATCAGTGCTACTGAGGCCACTTTGATGAGGTCTAGAGGTTTAAGGGTGCTAGAACCCCAAAATCACGACATGCAAGTCCTGCCCAAAAGAATTCGACCCAAGCCTTCTTTCAGCCGAAGACAAGGTTTATTAAAGATCCACCATATTAGCCAGACTCTCGAGGAATCTGAGAGTCTGTAAGGTCATGAACTTTTTTTTACCTCAAACAGGCAAGTTTCACTAATCATAGTTTAGGAAAAACTTCCAGAATTAACATCTCAGATTTAAATTTGTGTTAGTATAAAAAGCCAATTATTAGAGATTATTCCTATATAATTGCAAATTCTTAACTAGACAAAACCCAAACAAGCTTTTTGGCAAGTTTACACATTAAACAGAATTGGTAGATTGGGTGTAGCCATAATGAAAAGGCAATTGATTGGATTATAGCCTCAGGCTGAAAGCCAGAGATTTGCCCATGTGAGAAAGTCCAGGGTTTTCCCCAACCACATCACTTCACTGCCTAATGGCACTAATGTTAATGTCCTGCCCCCCTCAAAGTGCTGTCCCCTTGTGGCAGGATCTAGAAATGCTTTCCTATGAAGGAGCTAAATTCAGGACACCTCATGGTAGGCTGAGTGTGGCCACTGGTACTGCCATTGCTGGCATTTTAGTACTGCCCAATTGTATTAGGCTTAGTGCAGCTATGGGCATTACTGCTGCCTGTTCTGGGGTTCAGTCCAAAGGGCTCTGTGGTGATTAAAATAATTTTGAAAGACATAGTTTCTAGGTAATTTAATCATTTTATTAATAAGGCCAGCATGTTATTAGTAAATGGAAGGTCATAGTTTATATGTCCTTCAAAGAGTGGGTGTTCCCAAGGGATGCCAATCAACTCTGATTGGTTAACACACTGGGAGGTGGGCTATATTAAAATGAGGGTCTTGGGATAGTGACTTAGGTCACCTAAATCTTCTTCAAAGAGACATCAATTTCCATATTACCTGTCTTGACAATAGGGAGAATCAACATTTTTCCAGACCTGTCTGGGCAACACAACGAGCAGAAATTAGCCCAAATTTAAAGTTGCTTTTACTGTCTGATTAGATCTTGGCCTGGGTAAATTTTTTTTTGTGAGGCAATTGGGGTTAAGTGACTTGCTCAGGGTCACACAGCTAGTAAGTGTCATGTGTCTGAGGCCAGATTTGAACTCAGGTCCTCCTGACTCCAAGGCCAGAGCTTTATCCACTGCATCATCTAGCTGCCCCTTGAGTAAATCTTTAAGAAGGATTTCCCATGCTGGTTGGTAGCTTGGGTTGGGGGCTGACCAGGATTAAGAGAATCTAGAAAGGGGGATGGGGGAAATTCTGAGTCTTCAAGAAAATGATTACTAAGAAAAATCATTTTTCACAACCTTTAAGAGAGATTTTCCACACTGATTGGTTTCTGGATAAGCAAGTAGAAAAGGAGAAAAACCTTGGTCCTAATACAATTAGTTATTAAATACAAGAGAGAAATATTCCTTTCTGACACCTCACCTCTCAATGGAAGTCTCAGGGAGTTACAATTCACAGGGGTAGGAGCAGAAACTATCTCTCCTTTTCCATTTTAAATAGTTTATTTTCTAACCCTGTAGCGGCATTTTTCCTCACCCTGTGGTCTGCTCCAACCCCACTACTGTCTTGCTTATGATCAACCTGCCTAGCCCCCAAAGGGGGAACAATGGAATAGATAATGCCCCAAACTCCTAGGCTACCTCATCTCCCCACCCATGGCAGGTTTTCCTCTGTAAGAATCCCTACTCTCTCCTGGCTTGCAAATTGAAATTTAATAGATCTTCTAAAAATCACAAAAGATTTTGAAAAACATTTCTTCATAAAAGTATTTCCCTTTCTTAAAACCAGCTTACAATTTATCCTGATGTTAAAAGGAATAGTCACTAAACCTTCATGAAGTACATTAGTTGGAAACCTTAAAGATTGGAATTTATCAAAACGGATGGAAGCCTAATAAAGCTGCTGAGATTCGTGCTGTTCATATCTACCACCCAATCAAAATCCTGGTAGCTGCTGTCTATAGACCCTGTGCAAGTGTACACACACACACACACACACACACACACACACACACACAAATATGCATACCCTTTCCTTCCCCAGGTCAGGGCACTTGCCTTCCTCCTCAATGTATTCAATACCTGGCTTACAATTTTCTCTCCTCCCCAACTCATACCTTCATAGCAGGGAACAGCAATATAAATATTGAATCTCCCTTAACCACTCAGTTCCTCAGCCTACTCACCTCCCATGAGCGACTCCTCCACCTCACCTCAGGCAAACACAAAGATGGTCATACCTTTGATTTTGCCATCACCCACAAATGTATCACTTCCATGTTAAAAACAAAAACAGCTCTGAAATCCCCTAGTCTAACCATAATCTATTAGCTTTTCACCTCTCTCCCTGCCTTCCCTTACTTAACTCTTCACCATGACCTCGAATCATTTTCTCCCAGGCCATCTCCCCTGCACTAGTCACTCTTTCTCCTCTTCTCCCCATCTTGACTCTTTGGTGAACGAATTCAACCCTATGCTCTCCTCCTCTCTTGAATCCTTGTCACTCTTCTCATATAACTGATGACATTCAGACAAACCTCAGTCTTGGATCCCTCCCACCATTCCTATCTTTGTGCCCCATGCTGCTGAACAAAGGTGGAAAAAAATCATACAATTGTTCTGACTGTGTCCGCTACAAACTTATGTTACACCATCTCAACCAGGCCCTCGCTGCTGCTAGGCGATCCTACTATACTTCACTCATCAGCTCCCTCTCCCACTCTCCACAGTGGCTCTTCTAAACCTTTTCATCCCTCCTCAAGCCTCCCGTAACACCTCCTCCCCCCATTCTCTCAATGGTGAACCTTGCCTCATGTATTTTACACAACAAAATGAGGCCATTCACCATGAACCCCCTCTTCTCCCTTATTCCTCATCTCCCATCACTCAAATGCCTTTACCACTTTCTCCTTCACCCTTGTTTTTTGTGATGAAGGAGCCTTGCTCCTTACCAAGGCCAACCCCTCTACTTGTTAAAGTGATCCCATTCTATCCCATCTTCTCATGTGATTTCCACTCTCATGTATTTTCTATCTCTTTCCTGTTGTCTACAAACGTGTCCATGTCTTCCTTATCCTGAAAAAACCCTCACTTGGTCCTTCCATCCTGCTATTATTATGTATCTCTTCTGCCCTTTGTAGTTAAACTCCTCTCTCTTCTCACTGTCTTCTTACAATCTGGCTTCTGAGCTCATCATTTCGCTGAAACTGTTCTCTCCAAAGTTAGTAATGATCTCTTAGTCGCCAAATCCAACGGCCTTTTCTCAAACCTCATTCTCCTTGACTTTTTCTTCAGCCTTTAACACTGCTGATCACTCTGTCTTCCTTGATACTATTTTCCCTAGATTTTTGGGACACCACTCTCTCCTGGTTTTCCTATCTATCTGGCTTCTTCTTTGTCTCCTTTTCTGGATTCTCCAGATCACATTCTCTAACCATAAGTGGCTCTCAGGGTTCTGTCCAGGGTTCTGTCTTGTCTTTTCCCTCTATACTACTTCACTTGGTGATCTCGTCAGCTCCTATGGATTTAGTTACCATCTCTATGATAATGATTGTCAAATCTACTTTTCCTGCTCCAATATCTCTGCTGAACTCCTGTCTCATGTTTCCAACTGCCTTTGAGACATCTTAAATGAAATGTCCAGTAGACATCTTAAACTCAATATATTCCCCAAAGTCCACCCCCCTCCCTATTACTGTAGAGGGCAAAACCATCCTTCCAGACTGTCAGGCTCACAACCTAGGACTCATTTTGGATCCTCACTATCTCTCACTCCCCATATTCAAACTGTTGACAAGACCTGTTGATTTCACCTTTACAACATCTCTCAAATCCACTCTCTTCTCTCCTCTGACACTGCCTCCACTCTAGTGCAGGCCTTCTGTGAAAAAAAAATGTGATACCCCTACTTGATTTAATCAGTATTTAATCACTTTATGGTGATTTATATGGGGATCAGTGATTGATGTTAGCTGGAATAGAGTTGAGATTGATAGGTATATTGTTAGATTAAGAATTATATATGTTAGGAGCAAATAACCTCTTATGTATTAATGATATCATTGTAGATTATAGGATAAAATTACGAAACTGTTTGCCTCAGAGAATCACATTACATTTAACCCCTGAGCTGATTATTACAGCATCAGCGCTCTTCATCCCTATGTATCATTGTTTCTCCTCACTTGTGACATTTCCTCCCACCCACCACTTTGCCTAACTCCTAGGATGCTGCTGACCAAATCACCAGATATTTTATTTCCTATCAAAACCTCTGCTGAGGTGGCAGGTGAAATATCTTTATGAGAAAAACCTGCAGTTAATGACCTGGAATGAATTATTTAAAAGCCTGCTGACAAAGTGCTTATGATTAATGTGTGTGCCCCTCAACTAATCATAGACTTTTCCCCACTTCTGGAATTCACTAATTATGGAATTATACTGCCCTATTCTATTCAGGGGGCTCCTTCCATGGTTATAAAAGCAACTATTCCTCAAGTAAGGGGGTCCTTGACCATGAGGAAGGTCTTGGACCTAATTGATTAGGGATCATTGGTATTCCTAATAAATTGAATATGCCAGGAGCTGTGCCTTAGTGGTTTTTGTTACAGATTGGAATTTTCTGGCCCATACTTCATCACCTCAAGCCTGATCCATTGAAATAGCCAACTGGTGGGTCTGCCTGCCTCATCTTCTGTTCAGCCACTAACATGACTTTCCAAAAACACAAATCTGATCATGTCCCACCTCACCCCACTCCCTAGTCAATAAACTCTAGGGGCTTCTTATTGACTTTAGGGGCAAATGCAAAATATTCTTTTTAGTACTTAAAGCCCTTCATAATATAGCTCCCTCCTACTTTTCCAGACTTCTGGCACCTTGCACTCTTTGATCTAGTGACCCTGGGCTCTTGGATGTTCCATGAACAATTCTATCTCTTGCCTCTGGGCATTTTATCTGACTATCCCACATTCCTACAATGCTTTCCCTCCTCCACTCTAGTTATTGATCTCCTTGGCTTCCTATAGGTCCCAACTAAACTGCCACCTTCTATGAGAAGCCTTCTTTGACCCCTCTTAATTCCAGTGCTTTTTCTCTTTTAATTATTTCCTATTTATCCTTTATATAGCTTGTTTTGTACATATTTGTTTGCATTTTGTTTCTTCCATTAGATCATAAACTCTTTGAAGGCAGGGACTTTCTTTTGCCTTAAAAAAAATAATCACAGTACTTAGCACAGTGCCTAAGTAGCACATAGCAGGGGATTAATAACTGCTTACTGAATTGAATTGAATCCTCAGACCTGCAAGATATGAAGCCATGGCCCAAAAGATGAAAAAGATCATGGATTCTCCCCTATTCTAGGGAACTTATCCTGGCTCCATGTGTTTACTTAGCCACCTTAGTCGCCACCTTAGTCACCACCCCTAGATCAAATGTCTATTCCTTCAAGCTTTGATTCTGTGTTCCAGGGGCTGATCACTAGTTTTATACAGAGTAACCTCAAGACTTCATGGCTAGTGTTTGAGGCTTCCTGACTAACAATTAATTGTTCCCTCTCCCCTCCCCAATTCGAGAACCCTGGAGACCTGGACCTGTGATTTTTTTTTCAAACCTGGAGGAGTAGAAAGCATCAGCTCTGGGCTGAAGTGGCCAAAGGTCCATATCACTGATGCAGGATGTGGTGAAGGTGCCTCCTGTTATGAAATCCTCCTTGCCTCCTGTCTATTTCAGAATGGATGCCACAACCAGTGCTTCAGACTTTTTTTTAAAGAGGAAAAAACGGTTTTATGCATGAGGTATAACATTTTACATTTGAGACAACTCATAGACAGAAAGGTTAACTTCCACATCTATCACCCATATTTGCAAAAAGTTTATATGGAACATCCATCCAGTCAAAACCAATGCATTCTCTTCTTTGAAAGATCACCCAAGCTTTTCAGAGAAGACCTTTGGACTTTTGTTTTGAAATGTCCTCAGAAGGCTCTGTCAGTAATTTGATGACAAGATAAAACCCCCAGTGTCCATTCAAATGACAAATGAAAAGAGAAAGGGGAGAAATTATTCAAACTTCATTTTGTTTCCATGTGGCTTATTGTTTCCTCCTCCTCTTCCTCCTTGGCTTCCTTGGACCTCACCCTGAAACCCTCCAAAGTTTCCTCAGCCTCTGACAACAAAGCCCTATAGACCTACTACCTCCTTGTCACCACCATCATGACTGCCACAGCCACTGGGCTTAGCCTAGTCAACAGTTCTTTTGTTTCCATTAATCTCCTCATCTTTCATGGCCTCTTTTGCAGCTTTAACATCTTCTTTTGAGTTAAAGTCCATGAAACCAAACTCTTTTTTTTTAGGCAATTGGGGTTAAGTGACTTGCCCAGGGTCACACAGCTAGTAAGTGTCAAGTGTTTGGTCTGAGGCTGGATTTGAACTCAGGTCCTCCTGACTTCAGGGCTGGTGTTCTATCCACTGCGCTGTCTGGCTGCCCCAAAACTGAATTCTTTAGATGACTTTGTCTCCCTTGTCTATTACTATACTGACACCAACAGAGCCATGAAATGACTCTTTCAGTGTTTCTTCAGTCACGTCTTTGGACAGATCTTTGAGAAACAACTTTCATAGTACTGGCTCCTTTGTTCTGTAGCTGTTTTCTGTCCCTTTGGTTCTGGCCAGATGCTTCTGCCTTCAGTTTCTATATTGTCACAAGAATTCAAAGCCTCTTCTGCAGAGACAAATTCAATGCATGTATACCCTTTAGGTCAGCCTTGGTTGTTCTGGGAAAGCTGATTAACTTCTCAAATACTTCCATGAGACTTTCTTCAGTGGTGCTGAAGAAGCTATGGGTACCACATCTGCCAAAGATAATTCTTCATCTTCCTTGTCTTCACTGTTATCCTCTTCAGAATCATGGTCCTCTTTCTTGGCATTATTCCCATTGATTAGACATTGGAGATACCAAAGTCATCCGCTTCATCCTGGACCATTACCAGTCACCATACATTTTCAAACATGACCAATGTGTCCATTTACTGTTATTTGTTACAAGGGAGAGCTATTATTTTGGGAAGGGGAGAATTGTGGTGGGCTATGAGTAATTAGCGATCATGATATAAAAAAAGAAAAGAAAGGAAAGGTTATCAATTAAATATTTTAAAAATATTCATGAGGAGCTATATTTTTGTAATATATAACAATAAACACTTATTAAATACTTACTATATTCCAGGTACTCCAGGCACTGTGTAAGCACTGAGGATACAAATATAAGCAAAAAGAAAGATAGTAGCTGCCCTCAAGGAGCTTACATTTGAATGGGGAAAGACAACACAAGAAGCAGTGATAAAAAAGGAGGGGCTGATATCTGCACAAGTCATGCAAGTAAAGTATAAAGAGTCAGAAGCAAAGCTGGAAAAGCAAAGAACACCTTGGCACTTGGTCAAAATGGAGGCTCCTGGAGGAACTCACCAAAAGGAGATGGGGTCACAGAGATGGAAAGAACTTCCAGTGTGAGAAGGCAGTGGAGATATGGTGGCAAAGACCAGAGAACTGAAAGTAAGAAGTGAAGCTAGGACAAGAATGAAGTATGGCTGTCCTGAGCTGCATCTCCAAATGGAGCTTCCTATTTCTCTGATCTCTTTGGGCTATAGGTTAGCAATGACATAGTGGAAACAGAAGGTGGCAAAAACAAAACAAAACAAAAACAACCAGACCCAAATCTAGAAACCAAAGAGGGGAGACATCCCTAGGGGAATGGCTAAGTAAATTGTGACATATGAATGTAATGGGATGCTATTGTAAGAAATGAGAGAAAAGACAGTTTTAAAGATGTATGGAAAACCTTTAGGCACAAGCTTATTGTTCATACACAGTGCAGAGTGAACTGAGCAGAACTAGAAGAACAATTTATGCTTTAACATCAAATGAACAATTCTGAAAAATTTCAGAATTCTGATCAACTAAATAAACAGCTGTGATCCCAGAGGACTGGTAAAGAAGGATGCTGTCCATTTCACGACAGAAAGATAATAGACTAATGGAAAATAGCAAACACACTTTTGGACATGACCATTGGGGGAATTTATTTTGCCTGACTGTACTTATGTAATACATGGAGACTCTGTTCTTCTTTTTAGTGATTCCCCTCCAGTGAATGGAGGAGGTGGGAGCGAGAAAAAAAATGCTTGATAATCATTGTTCAATTTTGCTATACTGTGTTTTCTTTTTCTTTAAAAATATTTGTTTCAAAGAGTGGCTTGCTGGGGAGGCAGGGAGAAAAAATGAATAGGATACAAAAACGAAGATATTAAAATAACAAAAACAATATACAGAAGACATCAGAAAAGTACCAGCGGGGCAGTTGATATTACCATGTTAAATTTAACATATACATAAATAATAAGGTATATATAATAGAGTCTCAAAGATTTGTACATTTTTCTCTTCAAAAATTTTACGTTTTCTCTGAAAAATTAGTTTTTGTTTATATTTGTCAAATTTATGATAAAAAGAAAATGAAATGAGTTGATTCAATCTCAAATTTATTTAAATTTTCTAACAAGTAAAAAAAAAACAATAATGGATGGGAAATAACACATTTTAGAAAGCCTGAACTAGTGCATAAGAATACATAAGGGTAATTGTTGGCAACAATATGAATAATGAACCCTGAGAACTGATGATCCTTTTTCTTGTATTGTGTTGATTTCTCCATGCATCACTAATCCATGAGGAAGATAGTAGAGAACTGGGTATGGGAACTGGAACACCTTAAAGACTGATTCTCTTGTACTTCCTTAGCAACTAGAGGTATTCCAGTTCTTGCCTCCTAACTAAGCATACAATATGAAATTAAAATGATTAAAATTAAAATAAGCCAGTGTTTTAGGGAGACTTTAACTTTGACTGCTGGGATTCATTTAATGACTTGTTAATATGTGTACAAGAATGTTTCTTCTGTAACTGCCAGTCTTCTTTTAGGTAATGTAAATGAATTGGAATTGCTTGCTATAAAAGAGAAGCATGCATACACATTATATGCTACTACAGTAATAATGAAAGCTTTTTTATCCTTGTTAGGATCTTTGTATATTACAAGTTTATTTCTCCCTCCCCATAAAACGTGAGTGAGCAGTCATATATGATATCCCAAGGAAAAATGTTTTAAATACCTTTGATCCCTACTTTTGAGAACAACTCAAGGTAAGCATTCTGGTACGGGCCTGACAATTTAAGACCAGAACTCCCTGGGATGACCAATGCTGATATTAATTGGCTATAATACTATATTCCTATGTATTTTAATTGCTTGTTTCTTTCTTTTGCTCCATCCTGAAAAAAGTTGAGGTCTTCCCCTGTCTCCCTAATTATAACTTCATAGTTAATTACCCGTCTGGGCCCAAATGGCCCCACAGCTCCAGGGATCTTAAATAAAATCCTCTCTCCTCAAATTAATGAGGAATTGTTCAAATTCTATCTTCTTTTTCTCTCAATCAAGTACTGCACCCAAAGAACCCAAATGCTACATCTGGAAGTGGAGGTAATAGGTAACACCTTGCTCCCTGCCAATCACCATCCTGGAACCCTCAAAAAGTAGGGAGCATTTTTAATGATGTTTGCTATTGGCTATTGTCAGCAGTAGGCCCTTTTTTTTGGGAGGAGGTGGAGTCAAGAAGGCAGAGAAAATGCAAGGATTCGACTGAGCTCTCTCAAATTCCCCTCTAAACAACTTTGAATAACACCTGAAAACAAATTCTGGAGTGGCAGAACCCACAAAATGTTGGGTGAAACTATTTTCCAGCCCAACACAACTTAGACGGTTGGCAAGAAAGGTTATTGTACCAGGGTGAGAGTAGAGTGCAGCTGACCAGCAGCACACCTTGGAAGCCACTGAGTCAACAGCAGCAGAAGCTGCTTCCAGAGCTCTTAGCCCACAGATGGTATGGGGATGTCAGAAGGAGATTACAGGGGTCCCCTTGCTGGCACTGGGTATAGGACTCTTGTGTTGCTCATGCTCGCAACCAGTTCACAGTCCTGGATCGCACTCCTAGGGTGAGGAGAAGTACTAGCACACCAGCGCTTGCTACCCCAGGGAAGTAGAGACCCTGCTCACAGTTCCAGGGCAAAAAAGAATGCTTGTGGTAACTCACAGACCAGTGCACAGGCCAGGAGAGTAGTAAACACATGTCTCCTTAGATCGTATCACCTTGGAAGAACTGAAAGCTTACCCTTCCCCTCCCTCCAGAAATAGCTCTGAAAACAGCTGCATGGTAGTTTGGGACAGTATCCCGTCTTTAACATTTTTAATAATTCAAAGTCAAGAAATAGGTAGGAAAAATAAGCAAACAACAAGAAAAGATCCTGACCACAAATAGTTATTATGTTGACAGGGAAGACCAAAATACAGGAGAAACAATAAAGAAGTAGGCCTTTCCTTGTACCCGAAGACAATCGAGGAAGCCATCTTGGAGAAGCTGCCACATAGTTATTCCATCTGGACACAGATTTGGAACAGCACAGAAGCCCCTTCCCATCTCTAGCTAGCTGTAAAGAATATCCTCTAATTTCTTTCTCATACACATAAGTCTAGTGTATTGACTTTCCCCTTTCCTCCTCTCTAGTATGAATTCTGATTTACCAAATCCACATTAGAAATGTTAGATGGTCTGTAAAGGTTTCATCTCATTCTAGCCCCAAGCCTAAGACATTGGAACAGCCTGAGTCATTTGAGCCTGGCCAACAGTAGCCACAAAAGTACCAATGGACACCAAAATCAGAAAGTATTACCAAATGAACAGGAAAATATCTAGCAGTACCCACCAGAATGTGATGCACGAGCTAGAATACACTCATATAGACTCATATAATAGACATATAATAGGCTCAACTATAATGTTGATGAGAAGATAGTGGTGAACTTCCTTGTGAGGAATGGCACATTGCTAGGCCCTGGCTGACTGAAGTCATGTTGTAGACTCCATGTTTGATCCCTGGTGGTCCCGCCTATGTCCCTTGACGTTCCTAGGTACCCGGTATCTGAGCCAGACAGCTTCATTTAGACAAGGTCTTCAAGGCTCTCCTAAGCATAATCAGTTTAGTCAACTTTCATAATCATAATCCCCTTGTAGTTGACAAGGAGGTTGCAGTCCAGGCCATCTGTCTCTACGGTTTCCCTTTCTACTTGGTCCCTGTGAACCTGCCTAATAACAGCACTCAGATGGGGGGCCATCTCCAGTTGTCCTGATCTATATCTTGTCATTGGACCTAGATGGCTCTGCGGAAGAAAGTAAGGCTGGTGACTTTGCACAACTTTCCTTCACTTAAATCCAATTCATTTGCAAGTCACAGCATCACCTTCCTGATGTCATGGTCCTCTTGGAACAAAGGAGAAACAACACCACCAGATGAAAGGACAGAAGCCCAGGATTCTGAGCTCAGGGTATGCATGCACCTCAGCTGAAGCCTGTACTTGCCTATGGAGCTTGGAAGCTACAGGCATTCATGCAAGAAACCGCCTGACTTGTGGTGCCTGAATGCTGTATTCCTTCTGCGAACCTCATTTGTATTCTCCCACCTCTCTGAGATCTTTCATTGTACCCACCCAGGTCTTTACAGAGACCACATTGTGAAAAAGTGATGAGTATATAGAATATAAATTAAATGTTTTTATTGTTGGTACTGGATTTTTTTTTGGGGGGGAAAGCACAATGCAAAACAAACATTGATTAAAAGATGGTATATATATTTTTTAATCTAAAGGTAAGTAAGAGATACTTGATACTTGGCACAAGAACTGTTGGTGTTCAGTTGTGTCTGACTCTTTGTGACTTCATTTGGGGTTTTCTTGACCAACATACTGGAGTGGTTTGCCATTTCCTTTTCCATTTACAGATGAGGAAACTGAGGCAAACAGGGTGAAGTGACTTGCCCAGGGTCACACAGCTAGTAGTCTGGGGCCAGATTTGAACTCAGGAAGATCAGTGTTTCTAACATCAGGCTAGCATTGTGCTACCTAGCTGTTCACAAAAACATAACTGATTTGAAATGAAGTAATTAGGAGTGAGGGTTTGGTTAAGACATATATTGTACTTTGGTTTACAAATTGTTTTTGCTGTTTTAATTCCCTCAAGGCAACACTTCTCAGACATACTGTAAGAGTCTCAAGAATTCTGGTTCATTTTCTGGGTCGGCTTTCATTCTCAAATCTTTGTTGTGGCTAAATATCCCTGAGAGTAGGAGTAGGGAGGGTCCTTGGTTGTCTAAATAGAGAAGCTATGTTGGTGTTTGATTTCTAAACTAAATGAGGCTTTTAAGATTGATTTTCCCCGCTTTTCGGACATCAAGGATTTTTGAAAGTAGAAAGGAAGGAGAATGGTAGGGGCAGGGTGACTTTGGGATGTAGGACAGAGATCTTGGATATTAAAATGTCACAGAGGGATGAGGTGAAATATTCCAATTTCAACTGAATTGTGTGCAACGGAGAAGATAAAAGTCACCTTACTTGAGAAAGAGAAAACAAACTAGTAAAGTTTTCTAACTGTGAAGCTTAACTATTTAAGAGCTATGCCTTTCATGGTCTGCTTGCCAGTTTAAACTTCATTTAAGACTGCAACACTTGATAATGGGATCATTAAATTAGAACTAGAAATGACCTGGGAGACCATTAAGTCTTACAGAGGAAATATAGAGATGAGAACCTGACATTTTGCCTATATCATCCAGCTCCTTAGGAGGTGGCTGGTATAGTAGGAAGACCTCTGGCTATCTAGGAACTGGGTTTGAATCCTACCTCTGGTGATCCTAACTGTGTGACAAGTCCCTTAATATTCCTGAGACTCAGTTTCCTCATCTGTCAAATGAGGGGATTGGAGGAGGTGGTCTCCAAAGTCCTTCCCAGCTCCAATCCACAATCCTTTTGTGAGACCTAACAGAAAAGTCATTTTTGTCCACCAGGGTATGGAAAGGACAAAGGTAGAATAAAAAATGGTTGCATGAAATGGAAATATAATAAAATTTTGAAACCTTAGGTTTTTCCCTCAAAAATAAGAAAGATGAAGGTATAATCACTCAGTATTCATTCTATTTTTATAAAAGGTCCTAAGATTTGGCACTGGAAAGCATCTTAAAATTAGTTCAGTCTAAAGTCCTCATTTCTTTTTGTGTTTGTGGCCAACCACTGCTTCAAATTGTACATTTTGGACCCGATTTATGGCGGCCAATGCACGCTCAGGAAGAAATCTGTGGAAGAAAAAAGAAAGCTTTTCAAATGAACATTGTTTGAGAATACAGATGCCAGCACTCATGTGAAATGGGTGGAAGTAACAGATGCATAGGACATTAATCTAAGGATTAGTTGCTTTGCCAGTAGTTTTTTCACTGTCAAATTTTGATTTTCTGATGATCGCCTTGCCTAGATTTGGTTCCTTTTCTTAGTTAATCAATTAATCAACAAGCATTTATTAATCACCTACTGTGTTCTTGGTGCTGTGCTAGGTGTTGGAAATAAACAAACAAAAACGAAATGCTCTCTGTCCTAAAGAAGCTAATATTCTGCTGGGAGAGAACATATTGATATTCTTCCTTCCCCTACTGCTTTTAACATTTGTATTCAAAATCCCCAATATGTCAGCCCTATATTTTAGAAGACATTCAGAATACTAAGGTTTCTCTAAAGCATGAAGAAACATCCTCTTATCTTCAATATTGTCTTTTCACACTGTTTCAATTTTGCAGCAGCAGAAAATGCTTGCTCTGAATGACCCCACATCCTTGGCCACCTGCTTCAAGGTAGGTTGCCCTTTTCCCCATTAATTCTCAACACACTGAACTAGAAGGAGGAGGTGGCATACAGAATCACAGAATTTGAGAGTTAGAAGAGTCCTCAGTGGTTTTCCATACTTGAACCAATACTTGAAAAGGATCCTCATCATTTATTTTCCAGGGTATGGCCCTTAGGGTACCTCTTCTACTCTTTTCTGTTGTTCAGTCTTTTCAGTTCCATCTGACTCTTCAACACCCTATTTGGGGTTTTCTTGGCAAAGATATTGGAATAGTTTGCCATTTCCTTCTCTGGATCATTTGACAGATGAGGAACCTGAGGCAAAGAGGGTAAAGTGATTTGCTCAGGGTCATATAGCTAGTAAGTGTTTGAGACCAGATTTGAACTCCACTCTTTCTGACTCCAAAAAATTTCCCTGGAAATGGGATGAAATGACCATGTGATGGAAGATCATAAGATTAAACTGATCTGGAGACCAAAACAGGTTTAAAAAAACACACCCCAAACTCAAACCTTTCTATGATATGCTCATGTAAATGACCAACACACAGCACATTCAGCTTTTTGGAAGTTGCCCTTAGTTGATTTTCAGTTTCATGTACAATTATCTTTTTTTAAATTTTCCTATGTTATGGAATTCTTGTTTTATTCCGTAAATTAAAAAAAATATGATTACTAGATGTGAATTGAGGATGAAAACAGCTTCCTTAGGCAGTGAGAGGCTGCAGAGTAAGCAAGATGACTATATCAGAATGAACCACAAAAGTACTGAAAACTTGGAATATTGAAAATGTTTCAAAATGAAAAGCAACATTGAGTATTTGATTCTGAAAAGGAATATTCTCCTGTTTTGTGATAGTTTGCAATATCTCCATGGCTGTTCCAGTGTTTTTCTAATGACTGAATTGGATGTGCTCATTAGTTAGAACCAGTAAGGAGGCTGAGATTCTTATAATCTAGCCAATTACTAATGTTCAGACTCCTTAAGAGTCTGCCCAATATGGTGGATGTTCTAATAAACCTTGTCTTTGGCTGAAAGAAGGCTTGGGTTGAATTCTTTTGGATAGGACCTGCGTGTTGTGATATTGGGGTCCCAGCACCCTCAAACCCCTAAACCGCATCATTTTGGTGGCCCATATGGGGAAACTGCCTAACCCCAAGTTCTTCTCCAGCTAAGACTGGAAGGTATGTAAGCCTCTCCCTCCCCTCCTTTCTTGCTCTGCGGTTGGAGGTGCTTTTCTGGCAGACAGTTATGAGGCTGTCTTGCACTTAGCCTGATCTCTCAGGTTCTCAGTCCACTGGGTTGGTTCAAGGCCATCGACCTGGGTACACCTTCCCCAGCATAGAGAACAAGGACAGATGCCCTATCTGGAAGTGTATGCTCAATTCTGCTAATTCCCTCGGCACTAGGGAATTGGGGAAAACTGCAGTTGCTTTTTGGTTCCCTGAGGCTTACTTACTCCCTTCCCTCTGCACCTCTGAATCCTCCTTTATGGAGGTTACAGGGAAAGTTAGAACAACTAAATACATCTTGGCAGATTCTGGAAGTTTTGTGATTTATCATTAAGGAGTTTTGAAACACCTGTACAACCTGGTCACTCCCTTCCCTTGAGTCAAGAGGGTATCTGTTAACCCCTCTCATAGGAGAAGAGAGTTTCACCCTTTACCTCTCACCTTTGATTTCATCCACCCCCACCTGTGAAAGGAAGGAAGGGGGAGGGGCAGCAGCTATGGCATGGGTCCCCACTGGCAATGGCCTTGGGCCCTAGGGCAACCTTTGCCTGGAAGAATCACCCAGGTTCAGCACATCCTGCTGGTAAAGAAGCTAGCCTCCGAACTTAGGTAAGCACGCTCTTCTTAAAGTTGTAGTTTTAACTGTTAATGATGAGATGTTGACTCTCTGTGTAAAGTAACTTGGAAAAAAGCATTTGACAAAACTGAAGTCACCTGATTGGTAATGGGTTTGTTTCAAGTTTCAAATTGGCAAACTTTTTGTATCAGTTATGTCAAGCAACTTCTCATAATTTGGTTACCACTAAAATAATTTGGCTATTTTGGGTTATTGTTTTAATGTGTAAACTTGCCAAAAAGCTTGTTTGGGCTATGTATGGCTTGCTGAGAATTTACAATTATTTAAGAATAATTGCTAAGGATTGGCTTTTTACACCAGGACAAATTTAAATTTGAGATGTAAATCCTGGAAAAGTTTTTCCTGAGCTGTGATTAGTAAAACTTGCTGTTTGAGGTAAAAGCTCATAGGATTTTATTTTGAGTTGTCTGATGGATGTGAAAGAAATGCCACAAGCTACTCAGAAAATGTGATACTGGTGGGAAGTCAGCATTGGGAAAAGCTGAGAGGACAATTTTAGCCTCAGTCTAAGATGGGATCCTCCTGGCTCAGTTTCCCCATTACATTCCTTTAAAAGTGAATGTTACCCACCTGGCTATTCCTGAATCTGGCTATGAGGTGGATCTGATAATGCATGGTTGGAAAACTGAATTATTTGAATCCAAACAGAGCTAAGGATGTTTTATCCTCTCAACGTTCGGCCCTAAATCTAGTCCCTGTTTTATATGTGGGCCCTGCAGTTTTTTCTGTTAGATTTATGTCTTCCAGACTATGGGCCATTCACCTACAGTTGGTAGCAAACAGCAAGTACCAGCCAATGTCCCCACATGATTCCCTGGATGCGGCCTGTGCTTGGTTCCAGTCAACCTCCTCTTTGGGACCCCCTTGAGTCAGGGGCAGCTCTACGCCCCTTGCCAGCAGGAAGCAGTTTCAGAAGCTGAGACCTTCACCCTTTACCCCAAAAGAATTTATATTCTTATTTGTTTGAGGGCGGAATGATGAGGATGGGATCTAGACGCCAAAAAGGAAAACTTGGACTTTCCCATGTGACCAAATCTCTGGCATTCTCCTGAGGCTATAATTCCATACCTCCCTATGGCCCCAGGCCACTTCCCATCCTTAATCCTATCTAGGCTCCATTCTCCCTCAGCCACCCCTGGAGTTCCATTACCTCATAGACTACTTGGCCACTCCTAGATTCCTCCCCATAGTCTTTCTGTATATAAGGTCCATCTTGTTTCTATTAAAATGCTTAGATTCTTATAATCTAGTCACTCCTGGGATTCTTATAATCTAGCCAATTACTAATGTTCAGACTCCTTAAGAGTCTGCCCAATATGGTGGATATTCTAATAAACCTTGTCTTTGGATGAAAAAAAAAACCAAACCAGGAACTAAATATACACAGCAAAGAGAATGCCTTATTTAAATAGAGACATATGCAGTGGAGAAAGAAAGAAACCTCATTCTAATTGTCAGTGAGAAAGTCCAATTGACCTTCCTTTGAATGATCATGAAGGAGATGCCTGGAAATACTTGGGAACCATTTTTGTGGTCTTTCACCTGGCATAAGTAGGTATATTTCAGACTATAAGATAGCCTAGGAGTAGGGTTAAATTATGGCTCCAAACACCCTTCCTCCATGGCTTAAAGCTTAAAACTGAAGAAAGAAAACATTTATTTGTGGAATATACCAGCTCTTAATGTTTTTTTTTTGTTGTTGTTGTTGTTGTTACATGTGGACCTTAAGTAACCTGAAGGTCCATTGAGTCTAACCCTAACCAAACCTTCACTTTTCAGATGAGGAAACAGAGAAGTTAAATAACTTGGTCAAGATCCCACATATTTCCAATTGCAGTAGCAAGAGTGGCTTTATTTAACAAAATTATCTAACTAGATTCTTTATTTGTCTGAATTATCAAGTGGAAATAAATATATTAAAATCCAGTATATTTCCTTGTTAAGCTGAAGTTTTCTTGCTTGAAAAAACAAATTAAAACCAACCACACCCTCCCAAGAGCATAACCGAGTGAGATTATTTTCCAAGTAAATCTTACTTCCTGTCCCTGACTTGGGGTGCTTAATCTGCACTTGATAGGTTCTGAACTGAATGTCTGCTTCTTTTTGGTGAAGATTTACTACCCAGTTTTGATATTGTCTTTGCCTTAGATTCTCTTCCTCTGCCAGTATCACCCAGCAATCTCTCCTCCTTGGAGGTTCACTATATGAAATAAATATCCTGTCCAGATTTTTGTTGTGGTCCATTAGGATCTAGATTATCCTCTTTTCTTGACTGGCTCACAGTTTATATCCAGATGAATCTTTGGCCTCCTAAATCTTAGAGGTTTCAAACATACATGATGCCTCTTCAAATTTTGACCTTCAAGTTATCAATCTCTTCAAGTCTATTGACTTTCCTCTTCTTCAGCAGCTCACAGGATGTTTATAACCTAGATAACCCATAACTATGCAGCCTTGATGATTTCACTCTCATCAATTGTTCTTGATTATTGTGTTTTTCCACTTCTCCCTGTCCGTCATTCCTTCTAAAACTATTTTTGTCCTTACGACCCTGTAGTTTATTACTGCTCTGGCCTTACTTTTCTCCATTCACAGCTGGGACTCTGGGGTTGAGTGGTTAATTCTACTCACTGTCCTTCACTGTCCTCTTGTCCTGCTGCCGTTCTCCTCTTTGCCAAACATCAACCTTGACTCATCCCCACCATCCACCTACTCCTGAGCTGCTGAACAAAGTTGTGACATCATGCTAAGTAGACCCATGGCCAATTCATGTTATCTAATCTTAAGCGCTCCCTCATTGTTGAACCACAACATTTTTCTTCTTCTTTGATCTCTTTATACTTAAGTTGCTATTCAAAAGCTTCTCTTTGATCCTCAAAACTCCCATCCCTTCCAAGATCTCTTAGTAGACTTCCTCACTTCCAACCGTACTGAGAAAATAGAGGCATCTGCATTGAGGAGCATGGAGGAAAAGGAAGCCTTTCTCCCCAAGTCAATCAATGAACATTTACTAAGTGCTTACTATGTGTGAGGCATCGTGCTAAGTGCTGGGGGTGCAAAGAAAGGCAAAAACATTTCCCATTGTTTCTTTGTATCCTCATTGCCTAGCACATTAAAGAATTTTTAAAAAATTGAATTGGAAAAATTTTATGAATAAAAATGGCAAGCCTATCTTTTTTTTCCTCCTTCTCTCTAGAACTTACAGCACGAGTAGTATTCTCCACCATCAACAGCCACTAATCATCTTGCCTCCACCTTTCTACAAGAGGCAATCTCTTCTGAACCCAAAAAATCCAAAACAGAACTCCGTTATCTTCCTCCTCCCCAAACCCTTCCCTTTTCTGAACTTCCTACTAATACTCCAAGTAGGGCTCCATCATCCTCCCAATCATCAAGGCTTGCCCTTGGTGTCTTCCTCACTTGCATTCACCCCACATATCCAATCTGCTACCAAATCTTGTCATTTTTACTTTGACAACATCACTGCTATATGTCCCCTTTTCTTGGCTCACACAGCCTCCACTCTACTTCATGCCTTCATCACCCATCTCTCTCTTAGACTATAGCTTTCCAACTGCTCTCCCGGCTTCAAATTTCTCCCTACTGTCATCTAGCTTCTATTCCCCTGGCAATGATTTTCTTAAAGCAAAGGTCTGCCCATGTCACTCCCCAGCTCAATAAAGTTTGGTGCTCCCTATTGCTTTCAGGATCAAATGCAAAGTCCTCTGTTTGGGATTTAAATCCCTTCATAATCTGACCCTTTCCCTTCCAATGATAGTTCCAGGTTCATTCGAAATATTAGATTCCCTTTCCCACACTCTGTGATCCAGCCAAACTGACCATCTTTGTTTCTCATACATGAAATTCTCTCTCTCGTCTCCATACTTTTGCACTGGCTGCCCTACATGCTTGCAGTGCCCTCCTTCCTCACCTCTACCTCACAGAGTCCTTCACTTCCTTTAAGATGATGCTCAAACACTCTCTTCTACATGAAACCTTTCCTGATCCCCCTGACTGCCAGTGTTCTCCCTCCCAAACTACCTTGTAATGAACTAATTTGTACCTATTTGTATTTATTCACCTTATAATTATGCTGTTTATATTTATATATGTGCTTCTTATCTTCTTCATTAGAATGTATAAATGACTATGTAGGAATTGTATCTTGTACTTACATTCCCAGACCTAATACAGTATCTGGAACATAGTAGTCATTTAATAAATACTATCTCCATTGGCCCACTTGCAGTTTCTCCCACATGGCTCTCCATTTTCCATTTTCATGCTTTTGTACTAGCTGTTTTTCACGCATGGAAAGTCTTTCCTGGTCTCCCAAGCTGTTACTGGCTTCCCCTATGAGACTACCTTCCTTGTACTATCTCTATATCTTGTCTATCCATAGTTATTTGCATGTTGTCTCCCTCATTAGAATGTGAGCTCCTTGAGGGTAGGAACTGTGTTTTTGCCTTTCTTTGTATCCCTAGTGCTTAGCTCTCTGTTTGGTTCGTAAAGACTTAAATACTTGTTGCCTGACTAGATGATTCAGGTGACAGTATATGATAATGGTAGAAAGGAGTCATTACTACTCTCATAAAGGGATTGTGGTCACAGACTATTTCCCCCAGGTCTAGAGTATGTCTTTGGCAAAATGTACAGTTGCAAGCCTCTGGTACTACTATTGGTGGTTTGTTTTTAAAGTATATATTGTAGAACACTGGCCCTGGAGTCAGGAGGATCTGAATTCAAATTTAGCCTTAGACACTTATTAGCTGTGTGACCTTGGGCAAGTCACTTAACTCCAGTTGCCTCCCCTCCTTTAATAAAGTATATATTCTGCAATACTTACTTTTCTAATGCCAAACAGAGATTCAAATATGATGGTACAAAAATCATTTTCTTGTCAGTTAGAATTCCATCCATCAGTTTCTTCACAACATCATCTGTCTCCAAAACAGGCCATAACCTTAAAAAAAGTGGATTTTTATTGGCTAAAACAGAAATCTGAAAAAAAAAAACTTTTGCAAATAAGCTCCCTTACTAAATTTTTTTGAATATTAGCAGTTTGCTTTGAGTCCCTCTCATACTATCTCCCCAAGCCCAGGGACCACACTTTGTTTCTATATACTTATTCTTCTACATGAAAAAATATGAAAAGGGTTAGATTTGTTCTTCTTGGCTCTAGAAGACAAGGTTTGGCCAATGGGTGGACCATTGTGAAGCTAAACATATTACAAACATGTGTTTTGATTCATTCAGCCTGGCACTTTACACGATGTACTCTGCATGTAAGTTAAATAAATAAGGTGATAATATATAGCCTTGTCATACTCTTTTCCAGTTTTAAACCAATCAGTTGTTCTGTGTTCAGTTTTTACTGTTGCTTCTTGGCCTGCATACAGGTTCATTAGGAGTCAAGTAAGATGAATGGCCCTCCAATCTCTTTGAGGACTTGCCACATTTTGTTGGGATCCACACAGTCAAAGGCTTTAGTGTAGTCAATGAAGCAGAAGTCGATGTTTTCAGGAACTCCCTTGTTTTCTCCACAATCCAGTGAGCATTGGCCACTGGGTCTCTAACTCTTCTGCCTCTTCAAAAACCAGCCTGCTCTTCTGATAATTCTCAGTTCACATAGAGCTGAAGCCTAGTTTGCAGAATCTTAAGCATAACCTTGCTGGTATGAGAGATGAGTGCAATTGTTTGGTAATTTGAACATTCTTTGGCATCACCTTTCTTTAGGACAGGGATGTAAATTGATCTTTTCCAATCCAGTGGCCACTGTGGAGTTTGCTGGCATACTGAATACAGCACTTTAACAGCAGTGTCTTTTAGGATTTTAAAAAACTCAGATAGAATTCTGTCACCTCCGTTAGCCTTATTGTTAGCAATGCTTCCTAAGGCCCACTTGACTTCATTCTCCAGGATTTCAGGCTCTAAATCAGTAGCCATCATGGTTATTAGTGATATTAAGATATATCTTGTACAGTTCTCCTGTATATTCTTGCCACCTCTTCTTAATGTCTTCTATTTCTGTTGTCTTGTTAATTTTTGTCTTTTATCACGCTGTGTGGGACAAGTGAATGTTTCTCATATGAAATGGAAGCTATGCCTCAAAATTTAGTTAAGGCTTTAGCATTAGCTGGGCCTAGGTTTCATTTTCCTGCAAATCATGGGATCGGGTCATACATCTGTTGCCCACCCCCTCCCTTGTTTTGTAACCACCACCCCAGCCTTATCTTTACCAAATAAGGCAATCCTCTAGCTGCCAAACTTGTTTTGGGTAAAAAAGTATTTCTTAGTTTATAAGTAGAATGTAAGGTCTCTCACCTCAAACCGTGAGGATAAAGAGATTGAGCTGAACAAGTGTGTGGGGGGGTTTCTTAGAGTTGTTTGTCTAAGGGTATAGAACTGCTTGTCTGCTGCTTGTAGCCTGCCTCCCTACTCCAGTCCACCCTGGGTAGGTGATTCCCAATTCTCTCTCAAGACTTGCTAAATTAAACTTCTGTTTCTACTGAGAGAAACCTCTGAATTTTTATTTGGGTAAGTGTTCTGTGTTCCACTGAATGCCCATTTTTGCATGAAACATTCCCTTGATAATCTCTAATTTTCTTTTCTCTTTTTTTGGTAAGGCAGTTGGGGTTAAGTGACTTGCCCAGAGTCACACAGCTGGTGAGTGTTATGTGTCTGAGGTCAAATTTGAACTCAGGTTCTCCTGACTCCAGGGCCAGTGCTCTATCCACTCTGCCACCTAGCTGCCCCAATCTCTAATTTTCTTGAAGAGATCTCTTGTCTTTCCCATTCTATTATTTTCTTCTATTTCTTTTGCTCATGTAAAAAAACTTTCTTATTTCTCCTTGTTATTCTCTGGAATTCTGCATTCAGCTAGGTACAGTTTTCCCTTTCTCCTTTCCCTTTCCTTTTTTCCTCAGGTATTTGGTTTTTTTTAATTAAAATTTTTTTTTAATTTAAGCTAGGCAGTGGGTTAAGTGACTTGCCCAGGGTCACAAAGCTAAGTAAGTGTTATGTGTCTGAGGCTGGATTTGAACTCCTGAATCCAGGGCCAGCTCTCTATCCACTGCACCACCTAGCTGCCCCATTCCTCAGGTATTTGTAAAGCTGCACAAGACCACCATTTTGTTTTCTTACTCTTTCCTTTCTTTAGGATGTTTTTTGATGCTGCCTCCTGTACAGTACTATGAACCTCTGTCTACAGTCTTTTAGGTACTCTATCTATCAGATCTAATCCCTTAAATCTATTTTAAACCAACTCAACATTCTTTTCTAAAATAGTCTATGTATCTCCTATCTCTAACAATGTCAGTGCTTATAGGAAGGTGTTGACACAGATCACCAGGATTTCATCTAACACCTAAAGCATTTTGTTTATAAAGTTAATAATACTTTAAAAAGTTAATAGATTTGAGTCCTAAGACTCTCTAGTCTAGAAGGAGTTGGTTGGCTTGATCTCAGTTTAGATGTGGTGAAGAAGGTTGTACTTATTTTCAAATCTATGTCAATACTGTTTAAGGTTTCTCTATTTCTATTAATAGGCTAACCAACCAAAGCCATGCACCCTATTGTATGGGAATCTTGAACTGCCCTGGTTTTAGGCAAAAATTTGTTCTGTTTTCATTTGTCCCCATTTAGCATTCCATCTTCCCAGCTTTTTGTCAAGGAAGGAACACATCTGCACTCAGACTGATCTACTACAGAGAAACCGTGGGTAAGTCACTTGCTTTCTGGTTCTCTTTTTTTTTCATCTGTAATATGAAGGAATCAGAGTAGAGGATTTCTAAGATCCCTTTAATTTTTATTCTAGCCTTTCAATAACCTACAGAAGAAATCCTAACATAAATATAAGAAAGTACAAGGGCCTTAATTTGCCATTTCTTTTGGAAATATTTTCATTATAAAGGAGGACTTCAGGACAATCATCCCTTTCAATTCAATCAATTAATAATTTCAATTATTTAACAAATTTAATTATATAAGTAATAATTTTAAAGTTCCTACTATGTGCCAGGGACTGTGATGAGTGCCAGAGCACAGACAAAAATGAAACAAACAGTCCCTGCCCTCACGGGGCTAGCATCCTATCAACTAGTATTTATAGAGCTATAAGTAGTGAAATGAAATGGTTCATAGAACCATGAAATTTCATAGGTGGAAGAAGCCTAAGTGGCCATTGGGTATACCCTTATATAGACTCATCCTTGATCTTAGGGAGTTGATAGCATTAATTAAGCAACTAGAATTACACAATTACATGCCAGACAATGGTTGGTGGGGGTAAGACTATTATGGTGTCCTTCCCATACCTTTCTGCTTATTTGTGGAGGCTGAATATTACCTTAGATATCCACGACGTAATTCGTCCTTACTTTATTGGTAGCTGATTGACCACTACTGCCAGTTTTTTAATGCTTTCTACTTTCTAACTACTACTTTTATCAGAAGTGCCAAGAGATCCACTTAATTGGAACTTTATAAACTGAAAGCTCAAACTTTAGATGCAATATACCCTCAGAAGAAGCTGATTTCTTTACAGGCAAAGGAAGAAAAGCCCAGGGGCTGGAAAGCATTTTGTTTGGGTTTTTCATCTAAACCCTGAAGATTCATCATGGAACTGAATGCTAAGGCCACATGGTTAGAGACTTAAAAACAACCGTTCAGACAGATGGCAGATGCTGGGAAGCTGAGAACCTGTGGAATTGCAGAAGGGGAACTTCCAGGATCAGTTTTGCTATGTGTAGCCCAGGCTAGAGACTGAGCCGTGTACATTGGCTAGCCTCCACTCCAGACAACCAAAGAACTAAGTTCCAGAAAGGGATTGATCATCTCTTAACAACTGCTCATTCATCTTTCCCTCCTTATGCGAGAGCTGGCTGTATTTGACACTCATTTCTGACTTGTTTCTTACTTTGTTTTGTTAATCTTTTTATATTTTACTTTAAAAAAAATTGTTTTAGTTTTCACAAGCATCTGTAGTGGAATCTGAATATTATTTATTTTATATTTTCTGAAATAGTCCTGGGGTAGGAAGAACCATAGTGCCTAAGTGAGATTTATGCAGAAAGAAAGGTAATGCAGTGAGATTCCAGTGTCTGTCCAATGGTTAGAAGATATTTCTACTCTAATCTCTAAGCTTTTTATTATTCATTATTTTACTAATGAGTATTTTATTATTAATTACTTCATTAATAATTAACAGTCTATATTTTGTAAACTTTCCAAATAAGCAGAGGAAAGGATCTTTGTGACTCTGGGACATTGCTCCTAGCAAAAACTGACTTTATCTCTTTGGTGTGTTACAGTCTGTGTTGCTTTGAACAGGGTGGTTGGGGCAGTCTCCACCTCTGAGAAAGGGGAAGAGTGGCATCTCTGTGCTAGTTCTATGGGCATGGAGATAGACATAGTACTGTGTCCTTCCCTTTTCTTTTGCAGGGAGAAATGAGCAGCTAGCTCTAGCTGGCCAACTCTGCCCCTCACTTAGAGGCATATACACAATATAGTCAGATTGGTAGGTAAAATTGTGTTTTTTCCTCCAGTCTTTAGGATTCTCTTAGCTTTGATCTGCATGAAAACTAGACTCCTTAATTACTATTCCATACTCATCTGTCATCCTCACCTTGTGCTTGGGTTCTTGGTAAATCCAGTATTCACAAAAACAGGACAGAGACAAGAGGTCTTGATTCCATTTTTTCCCAGGGCATCAACTTCTGCCGTTAGGGCTCTGTGAAACCCAACAGCAGCAAATTTACTGGAACTACAAAAGAATTATGAAAGTATGAGGCGCCTTTCTTTGTGAGAGTTCTACAGTATAAAGTGTTTATTTGATTGGAAAATGAGAATATGCTATCCAACTTCACAAATTCGTCTATGTTGAATTTTCTTAGGTTATGAAAAAATCTTAATTTAGATTCCTTACATGCTTAAAGAGAGTAATATATAAAAGAAAATTGTAAAATTGGCCATTTTCCAGGGACAAATCATGTCTATTACTCACAGGCATAAATGATTTTTAAAAATGTCAACTGTAACAACTTTTAGCTAATCATGAATTATCTTTACAATGTCTCTGACTTCAATTTCTGTAGCTTTAATTATTTTTTCTTATGTAGGAAAAAAATAAATGTGAGTGCAAAATACTAGAATAATGATAGCTATACTGAAATACTTGTAGTATACAATGGGAAGAGTCCTGGCTTTGGAGTCAGAGGATCAGAGTTTCTATCCTGTCTCCCCTAATTAGGAGCTGGGTGGTCTGGGGCAAGTCTCTTCATCTCTCTGGGGTTCAGTTTCTCCAGAGGTAAAATAAGGATAGTGAATTAAACGGTCTTTGGTATCCTCCTAGCTCTAAAGTTATGACTCCATGGTGCACATTTTCCTATTAGCATTCGCATCTACCTTTGCAGTTTCCAATCTGGAAAAGCTACCACTTCAACTTCTTAATTTTGTTTCTAACATGCCCATAATATATTAACTCCTTCAAGAAAATAATAAAAAGAAAAAAGTTAGCTGCTTTTCACATGGGTGGTGGATAAAGGAGAGTGGATAAAATGCTGCACCTGCAGTCAAATCTAGTTGTGAAGATCTCTGGGGTCATGGGGTTCTTTAAGACTCAATTTTCTCATGTACAAAGTATAGATGACATTAAATATACTACTTATCTCCCAGTGTTGCTGGGAGGAAAATGTTGCAAACTTTAAAATTCTGTATAAATATGAGCTGCTGTTCTTTAGAGGAGAAGAAAAGGGGGAATTCCTGTAAGTTTGGATTTTTTTTTAATATCAAAGTTGGGTAATTCCCATATTTATCTGGGGAGGAGAAAGGAGCTCGAGCACAATCACATGCACATACTGCTATGCTTGCACGGCCTCTTTGTCTTTCCTTGGGCATATCTACATTAGGTCTGTCAGGGAGAGCACAGAGCATGGCCAAAAATATGGTGCTCAGGTACCCACTAAGCCTCTGACATACACTTCCATTATCATAACATATTACAAGTGAGTAAAGATCTCGTCAAAATATTGACAAGCTGATGGTATTTTTTTTAAATCTGCAGCATGGCAGATGGTGTAAGGCAGAGGTAAGAAACTGGGATAGCTTTTGATAGAATTTTCAATGTGGAGTTTCGTATGAGTCTTATGTTGCTACATGCCCCTTTTCAGTGTTTTCTTCTGCAGATAGGCATTGGCACCATATTTGTTAGTCTAATGCCTACCTGGTTTAACATTATTATGTAAAGAGATGATAGAAAAATAAACAACAGTTCACACACCAAGTCATTTGAAACAAATATATACACAAAAATTCTCTTGCAAGAGATCTCCAGCTGGCTGGGCACTGGCCCTGAGGCTATCACATGTAGGTATAGCCTTTCTGCTTCCATTGTTCTTTATTTCAATGTACATTAGAGTTCAAAGAACATTATTTATTTTCATATGGTTATCTTTGACCTCTGTGATTCAGATCCATACTGTTTACAAATCTAAAAGTAGTTCAGATATGCATAACATCATCTTTTCTGGTTCAGGTAAATATATTACAAACTGTCTTTGCTCTAGAGTTCTGAAAATACTAGGGAGGGGGTGGAGGGCTTGAACAATCCTTCAAAATAAGAAAGAAGAAAAATGCCTTAATAGAAATCAATACATACCAATAAGGGATAAGATAAGGAATCACTCCATGTCCACATATGGATGCCACAGTGATGATGTGACCATGGTTTCTCTGCATCATGGCAGGCAGGAGCGCTTTAATAATCTTAAGAATAGTTTAAAAGGGAGAGAGATGGAGAAATGGACATTACTTTCAATATGTTGCTTTCAATCTTAGCCAAGAAAGATGCTAACAGGAATGAAGGAATCCTTCTTTCCCAGGTCCATATTTGTGGTTTATACTTACCCAGAAGTGACCTAGAATGTTGACTTCAAATGTTTTGGTAATTTCCTCATCTTTGGTGCTCAGAAGATCCGCTGGGTAAATCGCTCCAGCATTATTCACCACGATGGTCACATCACCAATGTCATTCTTTATCTTTTAAAATTTAAAGAATAGATTAATATTGTATATCACAACACAACCCTGAAGGTTTCAGGTAGAGGTAAGCAAGGACTAAATTATTTCTTCAGTTTGCATTGTGAGGAAGCACAGCGCCCCCCCCCCCAACAAGCCCCCCCTTAAGCAGGAAGTATATTAATGCAAACATTCATTCATATATTCATTTATTCAATTCCTACTGTCTGTCAGGTATTATGCTAGGCATTGGGGATACAAAGGAAAAAAATATAATCCCTGCCCTCAAGAAGCTTATACTCAATTGAAAGAAAACAATATAGTTATTTGGGTTGGGGAAGATAGGACTCGGGACAAGTCACTTAACCCCAATTGCCACACTCACACTCACACACACACACACACACACACACACACGCACACACACATGAAAAAAGAAACGAAAAATATTATGTCATAACATAGTAATGTTATATAACACAGACTAGCTGAGTTACTCTGGGCAAGTCATTTAATCCCTCAATGTTCTAGACAACACTCTAGGATTATAAATTGTGGATAAAGTACCCCAACTTGCATTTATCAAGGGAGTTTCCTCACCCAAGAATTCTCTCTGTGAGTGAAATTACAGGTCCAATCCCTATCTATAGCCAATATTTACATAATGCTTTAAGTTTCCAAAGCAATATACATATATTATTTCTTGTGATCCCCACAACAATACTGTGAAGTCGGTCGTATTATTGTCCTCATTTTTTAGCTGAGCAAGCTAAGGCTGAATGGGTTAAGTGATTTGTCCAGGGTTACCCAGCTAGTGTCTGAGGCAAGATTCAAAGTTAGGCAGGGATGTGCTAGTAAATATTTAACAACCAGCTCTTCCTCCCTCCCCCTCCCCAAATGTACACAACACACACTTTTATGTATAATCTGCATTATTAACATTTTCTCCATCATTTTCTCAAATCTAGACAATCAATCAATCAATAAATCTAATTTGTAGCATTTGCCAATTTGCAAATTGCAAAGGCTCACTCTGATCTGTCCCTCCACGTTAGTCTTGCTAACTGTAAGCCTAGAGCTCTGTCCACTGTACTGCCCAGCCAGAGCAATGCAAAACAGGAGTGCTTAAAAAAGTAATGGACCCGATTAAAAAAAAAATTCCATTTTCTTTGGAATATATCTTGTCTCCAGCCAAGCTCCTGTGCACATTTAAGGTCAATAATAACATGACAGTGAGAGCCAGCTCAGTGTGTTAGTGTATCTATGTGTGTGTATGTGTGTGTGTGAGAATGTGTATGTGCACGTGTGTGTGTGTGTGTGTGTGTGTGTGTGTGTGTGTGTGTGTGTGTGTCTGCTGACTCTACCTGAGAGGCAAGTTCCTTGACCTCTGGATGTCCCAGGCAATTCTCTTACACCTATGAGAACAGCTGCATTAGTAGATAAGAGTTTCTTCATTGGAAATTCCCCTTACACTAGTGAAAAAATCACAGCTCCAATAAAAACAAAACAAAACAAAACGAAAATGCTTAGATAAGAGGGTATGCTATGTAGGCAGGGAGAAAACCCTATCACAGAGCACTGCTTCAAGGCTGAGAATAATGCAAAAGGCTTTAGTCTAAATGTTTGGGTCAGTCCTTTCTTTTCTCCAGAATCCCTTGTATTGATTCATTAAGAGTTTGTGCAGAGATGTACTTAGCCCTTACCTTGTCTATCATGCTATAAATTTCCTCTTTTTTGCTGCAGTCAACCACAAAAGCATGAGCTGTGGCCCCTAGTTTTCTGCATTCAGCAGCTGTTTCTTCAACACCGTGCTGCAAATGGAAAAAGAGATGGAAGGGGGAAAGCAACAACCACTGATATAGCACCTACTGTGCTAAACACTTTGCAAATATAATCTTATTTTATTCTCACATCAACAGCCACATGAGGTAAGGTACTGTTATTATCCCCATTTTCCAATCGAGGAAATTGAGGCAAACAGAAGTTAAGTGACTTGCCCAGGGTCACACAACTAGTAAGTGTCTGAGGCTGGATTTGAACTCAGGTCTTTCTCTATCCAGGTCTCTACTGTGCTACTCAGAAGGTAAAATGACAGGGATGGGAATAGAAAACAAGAGGGTTAAAACTGTTCACAGAGTGTCTTCTTCCTGGAACTTAGTCTTTTGAATATGACAGTAGCTCTCATGTATGTGGTTCAGGTGTTTTCAGTTGTGCTCAACTCTTTGTGAACCTATTTGGGGTTTCCTTGGCAAAGATACTACAGTGGTTACCATTTCCTTCTCCAGCTCACTTTTTAACAGATGAGGAAACTGAGGCGAACAGGGTCAAATGACTTACCCACGGTTATATAGCTGGTAAATGTCTGAGGCCAGATTTGAACTCCAGGGCTGGTGCTCTATCCACTGCACCTAGTTCTTACGTAGAACCTTTTGATTAATTAATTAAATTTTGGGGGGGGAGGCAATGGGGTTAAGTGACTCTCCCAGAGTCACACAGCTAGCAAGTGCTTGAGGTCAGATTTGAACTCAGGTCTTCCTAACTCCAGGGCCAGTGCTCTATCCACTGCACCACTTAGCTGCCCCCAGAAACCTTTGATTAAAAATAAAATGAAAAAAACAAAAAAACCTTTAACAGAAACCTTGTAGTAAAATGTTCTAACATTTTTATTTTAATGCCTATTGAAAACAATATAAAGTTCATTTAAAAAATCAACTCAGGGTTTTTCAAGATTCCTCATAGTTTAGGAAATGGGAAAGACATCAGGAGTGAATTATGGGTTCTAATAAGCAGAGGAACCTTTCTACCTGGCTGTTCTCCCAGGAAATATTCGTTTTAGGTCTAGAGTCACAGTTCCTAAACTGTGTTCCATGAAAAATGATTCTCAGAACTTCCCCCCCAGCCAGCCTTCTGCTCTAAAGTTCTTCACAAGGACATTACTGATAATAAGATTGCATTGAGTCTTATCCTGATCAAACCCCAATCCAGGCCTGAATTGATTTAATCTGCTCAGGCTTGGGTGAAAACAGATTCTTCTGCCTAGAGAATCCAAGACCGAGAGTGGTTGGGTTGGAGGGTGTTCTAAGAGAACAAGTATTTTCTCTGTCTGGAGGCAGAATGATGGTGGGATGACATCAGCCCTTTTTGAAAAGCTATTATACCAGGATTAAGTGAGCCCTAGGTGGCCCAGCGGATAGAGTCACTGGACCTGGAGTCGGGAGGACCTGAGTTCAAATTTGACCTCAGACGCTTGACACTTACTAGCTGTGTGACCCTGAGCAAATCACTTAACCCTGATTGCCTTGAAAACAAACAAACAAACAAACAAAAAACCTTACTCAAGACCCTCATTTTAATATAGCCCACCTCCCAGAATGTTGAACAATCAGAGTTGATTGGCACCTGTTGAGAATATGTACTCTTCGAACGGCATATAACTGTACCCCCAACCCCTAAATTGAGCCAGTTGTGGACTGTAACTCCCATTCAATGCATGTTGCCAGCTTGTGAGTGAAATAAAACATAGACACAACAACCTAATCTATTTGTTTCTTTCTTAGAACAAACTATATTTGGGGTCAACAGTTCTTTGATCCCTAGTTCTCTGCTATTTATGCTTTCCCCTCTAAAATATCAAATAATGACATAATATATCCAAATACTTATTAAATGTTGCAATTTTTTCCAATATTAAGTTAAATATTTTCTAATATTGCTCTAAAATTTTTGTCTTCCCTCCTCTTTGCCCTAGGAATATTTCATAGCCACAGGTCTCCCAGGACCAGCATTCATGGGTTCTAGCAATATGTTTAAAATTTAAAATTCATATTCAACAAACATTTATTAAGTGACTACTATGAGCCATGGCCCGGGCTAGGTGCTGGGTTTACAAAAACCTTAAGGAGTTTATAATCTATCAGGGGCCACTCAACTTTTATAAAGATAAAGAGAGCACAACCAATTGGCAATGAGGGTGAGATGGGAAACAGAGGAATGCTTTACCTAGAAAGTTGTCTCTGAGCTAAATCCAGTCAGTTTGTCTGAAATGTAGAGTTTGTGAAGGGGAATAATAGAAAATTAGTTTAGAAATGTGGAAGTCAGACTGGGTAGGGCTTTAAAAGTCAGGCTGAATAGTGTGCATTTTATTCTGGAAACAATCGAGAACCTTAAACAGATTTCCCTCTCTGTCATCTCCACTCATTGATCTGCTATCTCTCCCTGTCCATTGGCTCATTTCCTTCTACCTACAAACATGCTCGTATCTCCCCTCACTTCAACCTTCCATCTCTGCAATCATCCTCGATCTCTTCTGGTCTTTGGAGCTAAACCCTTCAAAAAGGCCTTCTACTACAGATGTCTCCACCTTCTACATACTCTCCAATTCAGTGAGACTGGCCTCCTGGCTGTTTTGTGAACAAGACACTTCATCTCTCGTCTCAGGGCATTTTCTGTGGCTGTGCCTCGTGGCTAGTCCAGTCTACCTCCTCTGCTCTGCCTACTGATCTCCCTGGCTTCCTTTAAGTCCCAACTAAATACCACCTTCTACAGGAAGCCTTCCCCTGCCCCTCTTAATTTCAGTGCCTTACCTTGGTTAATTATTTTATCCTATTTATACCTTGCTTTACTTATATTTGCTTACATATTGTCTCCTCCCTGAGATTGTAAGCTCCTTGAGGGCAGGGGCTGTCTTTTGCCCCTTTTTGCATCCCTGCACTCAGCACAGTGCCTGGAACATAGCAGGCACTTCATAAATGTTTATTGATTGATTCAGATATTTTCCATGGTCAAATTAGTTTGGAAAATGCTGGTCCAGAATCTCACCTACAGCAGTGGTATATAGTCAGCTACTATGCTCTCTAGACATAATTTATTTGTGAATTTATTTTGTTTTTCCTATAACTTTCTCCTTAAATTCATGCTGGAGACAGTTATTTGGATAAATAGTGGATATAGTGCTGGGCCTGGAGTTTCAAATCCAGCCTCAGACACTTAGCTATGTGATGCTAGGCAAGTCACTTAATTTCTGTTTGCCTCAGTTTCCTTATCTATAAAATAGGGATGATAATAGCACCTACTTCCCAGGGTTGATATGCGGATCAATCAAAGTAATAATTGTATAAAGCCTTAGCACAGTGCTTGGTCCTAGTAAATGCTGTATAAATATTAGTAATTATTATTACATTAGTATCTTCTGCGTTCATGTCACATTCATTTCTACACATACCCCTTCCTCCCCCCACTTCCCCAGCCAACAATCTTTGTAACAAAGAATTTAAAATAAAAATTGAAAAAATAAAGAGAAAAAAGCAGTTCAACAACCACCTTGCATGAAGATATCAGAGTCCATCTGACAGGTTTGCAGTATTCTGCACTCCTTTTAAAAATTTAATATTTTAATTAAAATACTTAATTTAATATTTTATTTAATATTTAAATTAAGTATTTAAAATATTTTATTTAATATTTTATTTTTTCCCCAGTTACATGTAAATTTTTAACATTCATTGAAAAATTTTTTTGAGTTTCAACTCTCTCTCTCCTTCCCTCTCCCCCTCATTGAGAAGGAAAACAATCTGACATAGGTTATACATGTGCAATCACGGTCAAACATATTTCCACGTTAGTAATGTCATAATTTCTGTACTCCTAATCCCCCACCTTTGTAAAGAAGCAGAAGGCATGTTTTCTCTATTTTTCTCTAGAGCCAAGCTAATTGGTCATTATATTTATGCAGCATTCCTGTTCTTCTTTTGTTCTATGTACATTGTCAGAGTTATTGGGCATATTATCTCCTGGCTCTGCTTACTTCATTCTGGATCTGTTTGTATAGCTTTTACTGTAACTTTCAAGAATGCCCTCTTGGAACTTTTTTTTTTGGAGGCAATCAGGGTTAAGTGACTTGCTCAGGGTCTCACAGCTAGTAAGTATCTGAGGTCACATTTGAATTCAGGTTCTCCTGCCTCCAGGGCTGGTGCTCTATCACTGCGCCACCTAGCTGTCCCTTGGAGCTTTTTCAAAGGCAGAGTGGTCTTGTAACTTCAAGAACATTCCTATAGGATGTGCGCAGTAAGGTGTAATGAAAGAAGTTTATCGAGTCTGGAGAGAATCTAGATTTGAAGAAGAAGCAAACAGTACTCCCTACGTATTCATAAACTAACCATGGATGATGAACTGAAATCATCATCAAAAGGAAACCACTGGACACACTGAAAGCACAGCTTTGTCCTGAGACCCTCCTGGTGATTTTTAGCTTAAAGTAAATATGCGGCTCCCTTCTCCTGATGTAACTGCCTTGGTGTTCTTTCATGAATATTTCAGGCGATATGGTGCTTTTACTAGGCTTTCTGATGGGGGAGACTTGTTTGGTACCTAACCCTGGATGGTTTTATTTATTGGAGAAGTAAAGTTCAATGAAAACTATGGGGGTTTTATCTTGGGTCTTATAATGGTTTCCTTTAGCATTTTTATGACTACACTAGATTGGTCTGTAAGCCAACCTTACAAGCTGTCCCTATTTATAGAGTTACAAAGTTAAGATCCCTGGTGGAGTCAAAATCAAACCCTATAAAGGTACCTTCCAGTCATGGAGCTAACCTTACGTCATTGCCTTTTCTTGGATCACATACAAGTAGAACTGGTGTAAAGGTAAGCCTTTCAGGAAGCCATGGCTAATTGGACCCCGTATGATCCAGTGGCTGTCCATTTACTTCCATAAGTCATGTCTGTAGGGGTTGGGAGTGGGAGGGTGGGGAAGAATCTGCTCTTACTCCATTTCACCTTCCTCACTGCCCCCATACCCGTAATCAGTTATTAAGATGAACCTGAGTTTTCATTAGGAAATCTATCTCTAGATTACAAAATGGTCACTGAAATATGAAGTTGGTTTTACATGACAGGTTGAGTTTATCTTCAACCTTGGCTGCTCTTTCTGTGTTATATTTACTCTGCGTATCACATCTCTTTCCCAAGGCAACACTTTGTATCACCAAGGGCAAAATGGGAATATGGCCCTCAGGCTGTAGGAGTAAAGGACCCAAGTCCAGTGGAAAATCAAACATCTCCCACTGCTGCAAAATGTCTGAGTCAGGCATTGTTCCAAATTGTAAGTCGCAGAGTCCTGGGGTTCAGAGAGACTTCATGAAGCCATTTTATTTATTGTCTAGGCAGGAAGCTAACTACACAGTCCCTTCATGGTACAATACAATTTTTGCTTCTGATACAACTGAGACTTACAAAATTTAAAAATCTCTAAGAAAAATCTTGCTTTCCTAAAAGGACATATCTGGATAATTATCTAAGATAGTAGTTTCTATTGACTATTTTTCATGGACAGAGCCATATTTTCCACTTCTCTTTCTTTCTTATTCCCTTTATCTCTCTGTTCCCTGCCCTTTCCCCCCATGGCTTCTGCATGTTTCTTGGTTTTTATCTTGCTGTCTTCTTAAGCTTCTTGAGGACAGACTCCAATTAGTCATTTTAATATTTATCAAAGCATGTCCAATGAGGGTCTACCAGATACTTGTTAACTCATAATATGTCTTAGCTTAGAGAATTTTGTAATTACTTAGTAGGAAAAACTGAAGATTAGCTTCCTAAAGTCAAAATTATAGAGTAACTTCTTTGAAGATTTTATATCTTAAGATATATACGTGAAGAGAATGAGTGTTAACTATGTATGAACAGAGATAATTCTTTCCTGGTTTGCCTAGTGTTTGGAAAATACATATAATCTTCTAGTGGGAGGCTTTTTTTTTCTAAACAAATACTCAGAAGAGACTGAAGAGATCAGGCTTGTTTGCCTTGGGTGGGGCAGGGTGGTGTTGGTGGGGTTGGTGATGTTGGGGTGGGGGCTGGATGGTGGGAATGGCAGTCGGTAGGTGGGGATTAAGGGGTGCAAGTTGTAGATTCTGAATGTTCCCCTCTGTCTCCTGTCCTCTGGTTAACATAAATGTGAGGGAAGGCAAGCATATATGAGAAGGCAAATAAACTATATACCTTCCTTCCCTGTGTCAGGGCAAACTTGACCTTCAGAAAGGATCATGTTTCTTAGACTTAATATCTTTGTTTATTGTTGCTTAATATGACCAAGCTTTCTCCTTTACTTTTTTTTTTTTATGAAATATGAGAGCTAGGTTATTTGTTCATCTGGCATCTGGGTATAAGTGGGGAAAAGGTTTAAGGTGGTATTGTTGACATAAGGCAGTGCTGGAGAGATTGTATCCCCTAATACTCTGCCATCTTCCCATTACATAGATTGTATGATGGGAGGGATTTTTAGTCTTACCAATATAATTTACAATGAAAATTCAACTGATTCAAGGAAATCTGGCTCCTCCAGCATATTCTATGATGAAATTCATATATATTTGTTACAAAATATTTGGCTACTATGCTTAATTCCATGCATCTCTGTTTGGGGCATACAAAGGCTCTGGTCTATAAAGGAAAAAGAAATATGGGATGTTCAGAAGAAAATATGACTACAAAGAGAACTAATTTTTTAAAATCTAAACTGAGTTTCTCAGTTTTAAAAGAAGTTCTTTACTAATTCCTTTGGACACCTATAAAATGATCTTCTACTTCGTGATTTCACTGGAGGAATACTTTTTAAAAATATTCATTTGGCAAATTAAAAAGAAAAGGTAAAAATCCATGAAAAGTTAATGTATTAAGAAAAGCTCATAAAAAGTACAAGGGACTTTTCTGGGAAATCTATCAGCATCTTAGCTAGTAAAAGATTGTATTAGAACACTTAATGACATGCAGTTTCTTCTTCATGTCACAGAATTTTAGGAAGGCTATCTGGCTAGAATAAACATTTCTCAGCTCAGCTACAAATTTGTATTTTAAAAAATATTTATTTTAAAATTTTGAGTTCCAAATTTTCTCCTTCCTTTTCACCCCTCCCCCACCCATTGAGAAGGCAAGCAAAATGATATGAATTATATACGTGAAATCATGTAAAATGTATTTCTATCTTAGCCATATTGCAAAAAAAATAAAAGCAAAAAAAGTGAGAAAATTATACTTCAATTTGCACTCAGAGTTTATCAGTTCTCTCTCTGGAGGTGGACAGCATTTTTTCATCATGAGTCCTTTAGAATTGTCTTGCATTATTGTATTGATCAGAGTAGTCAAGTCTTTCACAATTGATCATCATTACAACAGCTCAGCTGCATTGATAAAAGCTTTATGCAACAAAAAGAACTCTAGAATTCTAGGTTCAAAGTAATGACATCATGCAGCTCAGAAATTCTGTTAACATGGCCATCTATAATTCCCTGCACAGCAAAAGAACAAGAAAGGGCCCTCCTCACCAACCTTTTACTCTTGAATTCTAAGGACTTTAGAATTGTTTTCATTAAATTTATAATATACACAAACAGGACTTCAAACCACTACTCCCTGTGTGACCCTGGATAAGTCACTTCACTCCTTTGGGGCTCACTTTCTTCATCTGTAAAATGACCAGGGACTAGACTAATTTCTTTTTGTCAAGAACCCCTGGGGCAGTCTGATGGAGCCCCCTTTTCAGAATTTTTTTTAATGTATTAAATAAAATTCATAGAATGCTAAAGAAAATCAGTAATACTGAAATACAATTATCAAAATATTTATAAAAAAAGATAAGGAGTTAAGAGCACCTGAAGTAGGGTGGCCTCTGAGGTCCTTACCAGCTCTGAATCGATGATTCTAGGGCCACTTGATTTGATAATAAAAAGACAGGAATGGGCTACCTCCAAGATTCTTGTAAATCAAAGATGAGGAAAACTAGGCATGGAAAGTAGCAGTTGCCAATTTGAAGTGAGAAGAAAATCAGAAGACTTTTTTTATTGAGCCAAAAAGGCTCAGTAAAAAGCTCCTTTGATGACCTTAAGAATCTTTTTTTAAGACCAGCAGACCACGTTACAAGGCAAGTGTCATTAAAGATGGTGGGTCTGACAATATGAATGGCAACTCAAATCCAACACTAGTAAATGAAAATTCTCCACAGAATTGAGATGATCTGAAGCTTAGTGGCATGATCCCTTTGGAGGGAGGAAGTTTACTTCTCTCTCCTTCGAGAAATACTGATAGAGTGAGCTAGATTTCCTCACATGTTGTGCTCTGTGAAAGGGAGGCTCATTCATCACTGTGGGGTCCTATACGGAGCTCTAAGGCTTCGTATACATCATGTATAATGGGAGAATAGAGCACCAGAGAGTTAATTTTCAAAGATGTTTCCCCAAGTTTTAAAACTGAGAATGCAAAAAAAGAAAAAAAAGAAGCTAAAACTCTCCTGGTTTCTTTACAAGGTTCTCAGCTGAGTTTTGTTTTTTTTTCTGCTTTTTGGTGAGGCAGTTGGGGTTAAGTGACTTTCCCAGGGTCACACAGCTAGTAAGTATCAAGTGTCTGAGGCCAGATTTGAACTCAGGTCCTCCTGACTCCCAGGCCAGAGCTCCATCTACTATGCTGCCTAGCTGCCCCGGCTCCGTTGCTTTTTAAGAAGTGTAAAACACTTGAAAGATATTGTCTCATGCTTTGATCGTCACAACAGTACAGATATTATCTTCATTTTACAGATGAGGAAATTGAGGCTGAGAAAGGTTGAATGACCTGCAGAGAGTAACATAAGCAGGAAATGTCTGAAATTGGATTCAAACCCAAATCCTCTTGACTCTAAATCCAGTATTTTTTCCTCCAGGCCACACAAATTGAGAAGTCGAAAGAAATAAAAATGTATTTCATTACCTTATTAATATCCCACAGAACCAGTTTGCTTTTGTGTTTGGCAAATTCGTAGGCAGTGAGTCTCCCAATTCCATGTCCGGAGCCAGTAACTAAGACAATCTCTCCATTGACAGACTTCCTTTTCACTGGAATGAATAGCTTCACCAAGGCCTCCAGGTAGGAGTAGATGACAATGGCCAGAAGGAGAAAGAGTTCTAAGAAGATGTTCATTGTTCTGACTGCAGTTCTCTCTCCTAACTTATTATTTTCCTTGAGTGGAGAGAGCCACAGTATGGAGAGAGGTAAGTGTCAAGAAGGTTGGAGCTCTAGTTGTGTCCCAGGTATTAAAGGGAATGGGGGGGTGATATGCAAAGCCACAAGAGCAGGCTATCTTCTCACGCTCTGTTGATTCTCTTGCAATAGACTCACTTGGAGTGGTGCCAGGTGCTGACAAACGCCTGCACAAAAGGTGACGAGGAGTTAGCCTATTCATGGCATTTGTTTGCAGAACAACTCTGAAAAAAAAAACAACTTCAAATTTTTAAAAAATAAGTTTTTATTGATAGTTTCTTACATTGCCAAAGTTATCCCTATCTCATAGGACAAATATTTTTTTAGGGAGGAAAAATAGCTAGCACCATTGATCAATACACTGAAAGAGTCGAAAAACACATGCAGTGGGCCATCCCTGGGGCACCTCCACAGAAGGGTGGGTTGGGAGAATCCTCTCATGTCTCTCCATTTAAGTCCTTGCAGAACTATTCTAAAGTGCCTGGTATAATTAGAGAATTATTAGATCCAGGGTGATTCTATAAATACTACATAAGTTAATGGAATTGGCTTTTTTTTCCCAGAAAAATGAACATTCGCCTGAGAGAAAAAAAGAATATGGAAATAGGCCTTCAAAGAAATTTCTAAGAGAAAAAAGCTTAGGGGCTTCAATTTAAGAGTTTGACAAATGAAGCTCAATTATTTGGCTAGCTGATGGTTATTTCCAAGACATGTTTTCAAAATTCACATCTCACCATGTAGAGGAATTGACCATGTAGTTCATAAGCAGCAACTATCTGCTTACTTATTTACTTAAATTATAAGTTCTAAAACAATTGATTTATGCAGTAGGGAGTATAAAGCTCAGTAATGGGGGAAGTCTGGAGCCTTACTGAAAATATGAACAATACAATTTATAACTCTTTAGTGATAAGGTGGAGATCTGTGAACATTTGAAATTCAAGAGCAGAAAGCAGGGCACCTATTAAATAGAGACTGTTCTCATAAATCTACAGAGCTTCAGACTTTATTCTCATTCTGTAGACAATCTTCATTAACTTAGTGGCTATTCATTTTGGTTTATATCTCCTTAACACACACTTAAATTCTAAAAGGGAGAAAGTTTGTTTTGATTTATTTACGTCAACATAATTAACCTTGCTCAGAATTCATTTTATTAGTGTCTCATTGAGTATCATTTGAATTTATACATTGTTGAGGAAAGAAAATTTTGTTTAAAAATATTGATGTTTACATAATGCTTTAAAGCTTGCAAAACTCTACACATAGTTTCAACATGTGACTCTCACAGCAGCATTGTAAGGTAGGTATTGTTATCGTCATTTTAAAGAGGAGGAGGGGCACATAGGTGGCGCAGTGTATAGAGCACCAGCCCCGGATTCAGGAGGACCTGAGTTCAAATGCAGTCTCAGACACATAGCACTTATTAGCTGTGTGACCTTGGGTAAGTCACTTAACCCCATTGCTGAGCCAAAACAAAGATAAAAGAGGAGGAAACGGAGGCTTAGAGAAGTGAGCCTCATGCCCATGATCACAAAGCTTATAGGTATTAAAGGTGGAGTTTGAACCTAGATCTTCCTGGCACTAAGTCTTTGTTGGCTCTACTTTTTGAGGACTAGAAGAAATTGAGAATTAATCCAGAGGATCAAATGAAATAATAATTGTGAATTATTTTGTAACATAATGTAAACACAGGGCCTGGCACATAGTAGTTGCTAGTTAAGTGTTAGTTATGATGATGATGATGATGATGATGTCTGGGTCATATAGTTTCTCAATATGGAATGAACACTGTACTAGAAAGGATAGAAACACTTGTCAACTTGTCATGCTTGTCAGTTGGCCAAGTACAAAGACTTTCAGAGTCAGATTCTTCTCAGATTTGGTGACCACTATAAAAATTTTGTGAAGAACTAAGCCATCATTACTGAGCCTCTAATGTTTTCACTTGTAGATATTTGGTGGAGAAGGATCAAAACCAAAAAAGTGAGAAAGGACAGTCTGGCCTGACCCTTGCAACACTATTTGGAGATCACTGGGAAGACAAATATGAACAGGCTTCTAGGACAAGGTCAGTTGCCTCACATATTCACCTGTGTTAGCTTATGCAGATATAGTACAAGCAAGCTCCTTTTGTAACACCCTGATACTAACCTCACAGGATTTCGAGCAGTGTTACAGGAAGTGAGACCTGTTATTGTGTATACAAGTTAAAGTTCTTGGCTTTGAAGAGGATAGTAACCAAGAAGTTAAAAAACTGTGTTAAATAGAGCCAATTTCAAGTATGAAAAGATAATAACCCACTGTCGTGTTTTGACCAGTGCTGTTGGATAATGTCTGCTAGAGATGGGTAACAGCATGAGTCAAATATGAGTTTAGCTTACACTGTTGACCCGTGAAGACTAATGCAGATGCCTTTTCCCATGACCACATGAGTGTGAACTATGATAATACCCATTGAAAGGGTGAAAATGATATGTGACATATAGGGAGGCAGGCCTCTATCATATGGAAGTGAAGCTGAAAGTTTAGAATGTCCACCAGAGAGAATATAATCAGTAGAGTAAATCCTGTAGCATTTGAAAAAATCATTTCTGCTTCTGGTTGTCTTTGGATAGCTGGTAGCTAAAGCAAGAACATGAAAAAATGTGATGTGAAGTGATAAAGACCAAGAAGGGAGACTTTTAAATCTAGACAATGATTTATGTCAGTGGCATCAAACTAAAATAGAAAACTGATCCTGTAGGTAGCATGCTGACTTAGAAAATCACAAATTAACATTATCTATGTTGTATTGTATTTTTGTTTATTTTGTTAAGCACTTTCCAGTTACATTTTAAACCTGAGTTTTGCAGCCATATGTGGTCCACAAGTTTGATACTTCTGACTTATGTGATCAAAACCAGATAGGATTTTGGGGCAGCCATTAGTGGGTAGAGTCAACTAGCAGTTTTTAAAAAATATATTTATTTTTAGTTTTCAATATTCACTTCCATAAGATTTTAAAAAATTTTTTGTTAATTTATTTTGATTTAGCAATAATCACTCCCATATGCTTTTGAGTTTAAAATTTTTCTCCCCCTTCCTCCCCACCACCCTCCCCAAGATGGTACACAATCTGATATAGGCTATACATTTACATTCCTATTAAACATATTTTCACATTAGTGATGTTGTAAGTAAAAATTAAAACCAATAGGAGGAGCCATCAGAAAGAGGAAACAAAACTCAACAGAAGAGAAAAAAATAGCAATTCAACTTCCATAGTTCTTTCTTTGGATGTGGATAGCATTTTCCATCATGAGGCTCTGGAGATGATTTAGATCCTTGTATTGCTGGGAAGGGTTAAGTTTATCAATATTAGTCATTGCACAATGTAGCTGTTATTGTGTACAATGTTCTCTTGGTTCTGCTCACTTCACTCAGCATCAGACCATACAAGTCTTTCCAGGGTTTTGTGAAGTCAGCCTGTTCATCATTTCTTATAGCACAAAAGTATTCCATTACATTGATATACCACAACTTGCTCAGCCATTCCCCACTTGATGGGCATCCTCTCAATTTCCAATTCTTTGCCACCACAAAAAGAGCTGCTATGAATATTTTTGTACATGTGGGTCCTTTTCCCCACTTCCATAAAATTTTGAGTTTTAATTTTTCTCCTCCTCCTCCTCCCTCCCCAAGATGGCATGTAATCTGATATAGGACCTACTTATACATTCTTATTAAGCATATTTTCACATTAGTCATGATCTATAGAAGAATTAGAACTAATGGGAGGAACCACGAGAAAGAAGAAATAAAACAAAACAACATATGAAAAGGAAGGCAAATAGTATGCTTCCATCTGCATTCAGACTCCATGGTTCTTTTTCTGGAGTTGGATAGCATTTTCCATCATGAGTCTTTTGGAGTTGTCTTAGATCCTTGCATTGCTGAGAAGAGTTAAGTCTATCAAAGTCAGTCATTGCACAAAGTATCTGTTACTGTGTGCAATGTTCTCCTGGTTCTGCTCATTTCACTCAGCATCAGTTCATATGAGTCTTTCCAGGTTTTTCTGAAGTCAGCCTGTTCATCATTTCTTATAGCACAAAAGTATTCCATTACATTGATATACCACAACTTGCTCAGCCATTCCCCACTTGATGGGCATCCTCTCAATTTCCAATTCTTTGCCACCACAAAAAGAGCTACTATAAATATTTTTGTACATGTAGGTCTTTTTTCCATTTTTATGATCTCTTTGGGATACAGATCTAGAAGTGGTATTGCTGAGTTAAAGGGTATGCACATTTTTATAGCCCTTTGGGCATAGTTCCAAATTGCTCTCCACAATGGCTGGATCAGTTCACAGCTCCACCAACAATGCATAAGGGTCCCAATTTTGCCACATCTTCACCAACATGTATCATTTTCCTGTTTTGTCACGTTAGCCAATCTGATAGGAGCATTTTTAAATGCCCAATAAACATTTATTGAATTCAATCACATCACATGTATAATTAGAATAATGATGGCATCTTCCTCAATGGGTATGACAGTGCAGGTGGCAAAATGTAGCCATTCTATTACATAAACATTCTGTGATGTCAGCTAAGCTGATTGACAAGAAATATACGTGGACTTGTAAAGCCCGAAGTATTAGTGCCTAAGTGAACTGGAAAAGAAGCCCCTTCAAACCATCTAAAACATGTGCATTGCTGTCTCGCTCTTTTTGTTTGATAGGTGGTTCTGTCCAGGTTGAAAACCTCTTCTCCAAATTGAGTATCAATAGAATGCTACATATAACAATCACTAACCAGTGAAAAAAGCTAGATTAGAACATGAATAGATGAGAGTCAGAACAGCTGAATGTTTCTACACTTAGCTACATTCTGATAGGTACCACTCTGTGGCACCTCAGAGTTGTTTTGACTTGCATTTCTCTAATCAATAGTGATTTAGAGTATTTTTTCATATGACTATGGATAGCTTTAATTTCTTCCTCTGAAAACTGTCTGTTCATATCCTTTAACCATTTGTCAATTGGGAAAGACTTGTATTCTTATAAATTTGACTCAGTTCTCTATATACTTTAGAAATGAGGCCTTTCTCAGAGACACTGACTGTAAAAATTGTTTTCTGCTTCCCTTCTAATCTTGGTTGCATTGGCTTTGTTTGTGCAAAACCTTTTTCATCTAATGTAATCAAAGTCATCCATTTTGCATCTCATAATGTTCTCTGTCTCTAATTTGTTCATAAATTCTTCTCTTCTCCATAGAGCTGATAGGCAAACTATTCCTTGCTCTCCTAGTTTGCTAGTCTTCGTATCTAAATCATGTACCCATTTTGACTTTATCTTGGTATAGGGTATAAGATATTGGTTTATGCCTTGTTTCTGCCATACTATTTTCCAGTTTTCCCAGCAGTGTTTGTTAAATACTGAGTTCTTATCCCAGAAGCTGGAGTCTTTGGATTCATCAAATAGTAGATTACTATAGTCATTGACTGTTGTGTCTTGTATACCTAACTTATTCCACTGGTCCACTAGTCTATTTCTTAGCCAGTACCAAGTAGTTTTGATGATTGCTGCTTTATAATACAATTTAAGATCTGGTACAGCTAGGTTACCTTCCCTTGCATTTCTTTTCATTAGTTCCCTTGATATTCTGGACCTTTTGTTCTTCCAGATGAATTTTGTTATTGTTTTTTCTAGCTCTATAAAATAATTTTTTGGCAGTTTGATTGGTATGGCACTGAATAAGTAAATTAATTTGGGTAGAATTGTCATTTTTATCATATTATCTGGGCCTACCCGTGAGCAACTGATATTTTTCCAATTATTTAGATCTGGCTTTATTTGTGTGAAAAATGTTTTGTAATTGTGTTCATATAGTTCCTGGTTTTGTTTTGGCAAGTAGACTTCCAAGTATTTTATAATGTCTACAGAAAGTTCAAATGGAATTTCTCTTTCTCTCTCTTGCTGATGGGCTTTGTTAGCAATATATAGAAATGCTGATGATTTATGTGGGTGTATTTTATGTTCTGCAACTTTGCTAAATTTGTTTGTTATTTCAAGTAATTTTTTTGCTTGATTCTCTACATATACCATCATATCATCTGTAAAGAGTGATAGCTTTGTTTCTTCTTTGCCTATTCTAATTCCTTCAATTTCTTTTTCTTCTCTTATTGCTAAAGGTAATGTTTCCAGGAGCATACTGAATAACAGTGTCAACTAGCATTTATTGAGTACCTACTATGTGCAAGTTAGTGTGCTAAGCACTAAGAGATAAAAAGAAAGGCAAAAATCTGTCCCTCCCCTCAAGGAGCTCACAATCCAATGAGAGAGCTAACACACAAACAACTGTGTACAAACAAACTAAATGCAAGATATATTAGAGATAATCAAAAGGGAAGACACAACAATTAAAGGGGATTGGGGAAAGGCTTCCTATAGAAGGTGGGGTTTTAGCTGGAACTTGAAGGAGTCCAGGAGAGTTGGGAGGCAGAGATGGAGAGTGTTCCAGGCATGGAGGAGAGTCCATGAAAATGCTCAGTCAGAAGATGGAAGCGACTTGTCCAAAGAACAGGAAGGAGACCATGGTCATTGTATTGCAGAGTACATGGAGTGCAATGAAGTCTAGGAATAGTGGAAAGGTAGAAGGGGCCAGGTCATGTAGGGCTTTTAAAGCCAAACTTAGGATTTTACATTTGATCCCAGAGGTAAAAGGGAGTCCCTGGAGTTGATTAAATAAAGTGGTGATATGGTCAGATCACTTTAGGAAGATGAACTTTACAGATGAATTGGAGTGGGGAGACATGACGCAAGGAGACCACCAAGCAGGCTATTATTGCAATAGTGTAGGTGTGAAGTGATGAGGGCCTGAACTAGCATGGTTGCAGTGTCAGAGGAGAGAAAGGGGCATAAATGAGAGATGTTATGAAGTAGAAATGATAAGATTTGACAACTGATTGGATATGGGGGTGGGGTATGAGAGAGTGAGGAGTGGAGGACGATACCTAGGTTATGAGCCTGGATAAATGTGAGCACTTGAAAGTAAAGAGGGAAAATTGGAAGACTGGAGGATGTGGGGGGAAAGAGAATGAGTTCAGCTTTGGACATATGTGTAGAAAGTCCATGGGACATCCATTTCTAGATGTCTAGCAAGCAGCTGAAGATGCAAGTCAGAAGATCAAATTCTGCACCAGACACTTTCTAACTGAATTAGGGCACCACTTAACTGCTTTGTGACTCAGTTTCTTTATCTATAAAATCAAGGGGATGAACTTGATGGTCCCCAACTTCTCTTCCACATCTAAATCTGTCATCCTATGGTCTAGGTGGGAGGTCTAAGGGAAAAGAAGTCAGCCACAGTGTTTGGAGACTGTGGTGTTCAGCCTGGACCACTGACAAGCACAGGAGTGGGTGCAAAGCTATTGGCTGATTGCAATAAAAGTAACAAGATGCTATTCATCTAGTAATGATGAAGAACCATGGGAGAAGTGGTGATCTCTACATTTTCTGAGGGTACTACATTCTACTTAGCATTCTACCTAAATGTGTAATTTCTTGTCAGAGAATGACTGGGATAAGTTAGGATATAACTCATAATATTCACACACAAAGATGCCTTTGGAATGCATACAGGAGGGATTGCAGATTTTTAGTGAAAACAGTGAATGGAAAACATAGCCTAAATGTTACATATATATATGTGTGTGTGTGTGTGTGTGTGTGTATCTATATATATACATATATATATATGTGTGTGTGTGTGTATATCTATATATATACATATATATGTGTGTGTGTATATATCTATATATATACATATATATGTGTGTGTGTGTATATCTATATATACATACATACATACATACATACATACACACACACACAAGATACATACATATACATGCACACATAGATCTAGATCTAGATCTATAGATATGATAGGGTTCTGGTGGGCAAGACAGGGAGAATTTGGTCATTCTCTGGAATATGTCGGGAAAACATATCCAGCTGTTAGTGAAAGTATAGCATGTTAAATATACTTGTGAAACTTGACATTTCCTGTATATCCTATTGATTCTCAATTCTATTGAGCTTAATAAAGAGTTGAAACTAATGCTATTATTCTGCACTTCCCATATCTTCAAACAAAATCCAGGATTGTAACCAAAATCTTCAACTACTTCTGTTAAGATTAGTTGATGCAAAAGTAGTAGATGCATTAGGACTTCACTGGACAAATGACAAAATAAAAACTCCTTGAGGAAAGGGGCTGTTTTTGCTTTCTTTTGGTATCTCCAATGCATAACGCAGTGCGTGGCACCCAGTAAACACTTAATAACTGTTTGCTAACTGACATAAAATAAGACCAGACACTAAGTCCCCAGCCTTAAAATCTGAGTGACGATGGTCTTCTCTCTCCTGATAGCTTCCTTAAATGGCAGGTATCAATTTTCAAGAGAGGTAGGTGAGCTCTCTTGGGTCATGCCAATTTTAGATCTCTGAAGGCTAATGTAAATCCTCACATCCATTTTGTTGGTGTGGTTATATACGTTTGGCATACTTTTGCAAGTGGTTTCTTTACACAGAAACCTACCTAATTTGTCTTGTTTCACTTGTAGTGGTACTATTGCATTGCTTTCTCTTCTAAATGTAATTTCCTATCTAGGGAGTTTCTTTAATCTTGAAATTTTTTCTTTACAATTTCTAAGAAAAATAGATTATTTTGAGTCAGACTCTATCCTGGAACATGGAAACACTGAAGAAAATATAGATACCAAAGATTTAGATTTAATTTCTTTATTATCATTATTCATAAGTATGTTCCTTGCCTCAAGTCCAAAAGTTTATCGTTGAGATATTTCCATTTCAACAATACATCTATAATTTCCTTAGTTTCATACTTGAGACCAAAAACTTGGTATTAGAATAGAGGATATTTCCCTCTTTTTTAAAAAAAGTTTTATTATTGCCTTTTGTTTTTGCCCCAGTCATTTCCTCTTAACACTCCCATATTTTAAACCTCTTTGTAAAAAAAAAAGTTATATTTCAGGAAAAAAACAACAAATCCCCATTTGTTATTCCAAAGGAAGTTCTGTCTCCAAATGCCCCTACAGTCACCTTCACTCAGATAATGACATAATTCCATTTTTTGATTAGAGACACATTAAGATCTGGGTTCAAGCCCAACCTCTGACACATATTGCCTTGGTGACTTGGCTAGCCTTTCAGTGTTCCAGGAAACTCTTGAAGACTTTAAATTGAAGTACAGTTGCAGATCTGCATGGATACAGAAACTTTCCTGACTAAGACTTCCCTATACTATTGATATCACAGGTTTGGGTTAAAAAAAAAAGTTTTGAATGATGTCATAGAAAAAAGGAGGAGTCATCTCTTCTAGAATGTTGAACTGTTAAAAAACTTACATGTAACTGAAGTATAAAAATTTAAGTGTGAGCTTTGAAGAGCTATCATTGCATGTCAGAAGAGGTTGTGAACCATTCTAGAGGTGGAATAGTTTGTGACGCCAAGGTACAAAAATGAGAGCATTATCCCATCATTGGATATGACTGTCAGGGGGCAAGAGAAAATTAGTGTGGTTCAGGAAAAATTTGTTGTTAAAGAAACAGAATCAGAAAAAATAGAAACCCTCAAATCTTCAAGTCTCGGATAAGCTGCATCTGAATTACATCAAATAGCAACTGCTCTTCAGGAAGGAAGTATATCTTAGTATATGACGTGAGGTAATGATCTTCATGAAGGAAATGCTCCAAGGCATTTATTGTGCTTTGTTTTTTAATCCAATCACTGCATCAAACTTAATATTGATGATGTGTTTCATGGCATTCTGGAAACGTTCTGGAAGTATTCTAAAAGAAAGGCAATGCATGAAAGAATTTAAGAAATTAGTATTGGAGGTCTTCTAGGCAGTATCTGCATAACAACTGTCCTTATGTTTAGTTACATTTCAAAGATTCCTTCATGTTTAAGTCTCCATACTGTGTAAGATCAAGAAGCTGAGCTTTCAGCACATCCTCTGAACCAGACAACTGAAGTCTGTATTCATCAAAGGGATGCTGAACTGCTCGTTAGGACAATAAGGGAGAAGCTTAGGTCTCCAGGTTTTAAAACTACATGTATTAATGGTGGGAGAGGGATAATTTGAAGTTTAATAAGTTGTATTTTCTATGAAATACAGATTTATCTTTTCCCTCTTAAGAGATTATGCAACACATTTAATTTCTTTTGGACTGATGATTCATTGGTTACGGGAACTCCCAGTGAAGTAATCCCCTCTACCACCATATATTAGCACCTATTCTGCAATTGACAGTCTAAGAGAGTTGCTTGAGACACTGAGAGGTCAAATGACTTGCCCACAGCTGCAGAGACAGGATGTACCAGGCAGCCCTTGAATTCAGGTCTTCCTGTCTCCAAGGTGAGAACTGTTCACTATGTCATGCTGCCTCTTCTTGAATACATTTAATTTCTTTAAAGCAGAACACTAGACCCTGAACACAGTAAGCATAAGGCCACCAATCTTGAAAAGAAATTCATACTTAAACACATCAGAAAGTGATCAAATAAGTGGCACTGCTAAATATGAATGCATATTTTTTTTATTTTTTAATTTATTTTTAGGCAATTGGGGTTAAGTGATTTGCCCAGGGTCACACAGCTAGTAAGTGTCAAGTGTTTGGTCTGACGCTGGATTTGAACTCAGGTCCTCCTGACTTCAGGGTCAGTGCTCTATCCACTGTGCCACCAAGCTGCCCCCATGAATGCATATTAGTACCTGGTTGTTTATTTGTTCACAAAGAAGTCAAACAGGTAGATCAATCAGTTCAATATCATATGGGGTATGAAGAGGTTTTGATTATACTGCACTTAGTTCATGAAATCATAGACTTGGAGGTGGTAATGATCTCCAAGGTCAACTAGTCCTACACCCTAGCTAAGGCATACATTTCTTTTGTAATACCTCTGACAAGACATCCTTATCTTGAACCTTTCCACTTCATACAAGTCTTCCCAGATTTCTCTGAAACTCTCTTTTTTCATTTCTTATAGCATAAAGATATTTCTTTATAGTGATATACCATAATATATTCAGTCATTCCCCAAGTGATGGGCATGCCTCTTATGTTTCTGTTCTTTGGCACCACAAAAAAGCTGCTATAAGTGTTTTTTGTATGCTTGGGTGCTTTTCCTCTTTCATCGATCTCTTTGCAGTACAGACCTAGTAGTGGAATCATTGAGCCAAAGGGCATGCACAGTTTTTTTTATAACTTTGGGTCCTAGTTTCAAAATGCTCTCCAGAATGGCTGGACGATTATTCATTCCTTCAACAGTGAGTGCATCAATCTGCCTGCTTTCCCTGCAGTTCCTCCAACCTTTGTTATTTTCTTCTTCTGTCAGTTTTGATTATTTGATGGGTGTAGGGAAGAACAACTGAGCTGCTTTAATTTGCAATCACTAATAAATAAATAAAATCATTTTAATTTAATTAGTGATTTACATTTTTGCACATAGCTATAGAAAGCTTAGATGTCTTCCCATGAGAGCTGCCAACTTTCAACTGTTTATCATTTAGAGAATGGCTCTTGTTCTTTCTGAATCAGTTTCCTTTATATTTGGGAAATGAAACCTTTATCAGAGAAACAACGCAAAATTTTTTTCTAGTTAATTGTTTTCTTTCTAATCTTAACTGTACTGGATTTGACAGAAACCTTTAAAATTTTATGTAATCAATATTGTCCATTTTCTCTCCTATGATCCTCTCTATCACTTTTTTGGCCACGGATTTTCTCCCTCTTCATAGAAAATAATTTCTTTTTTCTTCTAATTTGTTTATGATGTTACTTTTTATGTCTGGGTCATATAACCATTTGGAGTTTATCTTAGTATGTGGTGTGAAGTAATGATCTAAATCTAATTTCTGCCATACTGCTGTCCAGTTTCCACAACAGTTTTTGTCGAATAGTGAGTTCTTAACCACTCACTGGAATTTTGGGGTTTATCAAACATCATGTTAATATGTTCCTTTGTTTCTGTACATTGTATACCTAATCTGTTCCCCTGACTGGTGTATTTTTATAATCAATGTCAAAATTTTTTGATGATTACTGTAGCATATTTTTCCATTTCTGGTAGAGGTATATTAAAGTTCTCTACTATTACAGTTTTCCTATTTCTATCCATAATTCACTTAGCTTTTCCTTTAAGTACTTAGATATTATTCCATTAATGTATATATGTTAAGTATTAAAATTAGTTCATTGTCCATGGTACTTTTCAGCAAAATGTTGAATACCCATTTGCCTCTTTTAATTAAGTCTATTTTTGCTGTCGCCTTATCTGAAATCATGCTTGCTACCCTGGGTTTTTTGAGCCTAGTTAAGGCATAATAGATTTTGCTACAACATCTTATTTTAACTATGTGTTAGTCTTTATGATTCAAGCATTTCTTCTAAGCAACATATTGTTGGATTTTGCTTTCCAATATATTTTCCTAACTTTATGCTTTATTTGAGAGTTAATCTCATTCAAACTCACAGTTATGATTTCTAGTTGTGTATTTCTCTCCATCTTATTCTCATACTATTTCCTCTTTGTTTCCCACCCCTTCTTTATTATCCTTTCTTTCTTTCCATTTAACCTTCCCTCCAAAAAAAACCAAACCCAAAACCTTAGGGTTATTTTGCTTATTACTAATCTCTTCCTGAATTATCCTTCCTCTTAGTCTCCCCTTTCCCTTTTCTTATTCTCTCATTCCATGTTGAGTTTAAAGTACTTCCACACCTAACTCTTATGTGTGTGTCTTCTATACTCTTTGGAGATGGAAGTGCGTGGTTCATGCAATATTCCCTCCACCTCTTCCCTGTTTGTATAGACTGCTACCTATGTATCTTAAATAAAAGTTCCCCATATTTCCTCTTTTCCCTTTCCCTAGCGTGGCCTTTCTCCCCTCCTTTCCTTTCTTCTTTAGACATCATCAAAACATAACAAAACTACTCCCAGGCCCTCTGTCTCATATGACTCCCTCTGACCACTCATGACATTAGGTTTCTAAAGGGACTTTTGTATTATCCCCACCTCCATCAGGATGTAAAGTCTCTCCTGAATGTTCATTGTAGTTATGTTTTTATGTTTCTCTGGACTTGTGTTTTTTATTCAACTCTATTCTTTCCCTTGGAAATGCTTGGAAATACTCTATTTCAGTGAAGATCCGTTTTTCACTTCCTTGCAGCATTTTACTCAGTTTTGTGAGCTAAGTTATTCTTGACCTAAATCCTTGGCCTTCTGGAACCCTCTGGTTGTAATATATCTGGGCAATTTTTTTTTTTAATTTCATGAAATATGATATCCAGGCTTTTTTTTTTTTGCCATGGCTTTCAGGTAGTGCAATTAGTAAGTTATCTCTCCTCAATCTGTCTTATTAGTCAGTTGTTTATGATGTGAGATACCTTATATTTTCTTCTATTTTTTTCAATATTGTGACTTTGCTTTAATATTTCTTCTCATCTTCTAGAGTCATGACCTTGGATCCATTCTAATTTCTAAGGAGTCAGTTGGGTAACCTCTTGTGTTAAGCTATTACTTCTCTTTCTAAGTTTCTCTGCCATAGCTCTCATTTGTTTTATATTTCTTTCCTCTACTGCTCTCACGATAAATGTTTTAAAAAAAAATTTAACTCTTGCATAATTTAATTTCTTCTAGGAATTCCAGTTAATCTTTGTTTTTCTTTGAGGCTTTGCTTATAGGTGTTTTGGAATTATTCTCTTCTGGGTTTGTGTCTTAGGGCATCGTGGACATTATAATACTTTGTTCATATATTTTTATTCTTTTTTGGTGCTGAGATCATGTTACCTGGGAATAGCAGATCCTTTCTGGATCTGAGTAACTTCATCAAGACCATTTCCTTTCCCTGAGTGGAGGGCCCTTCCTTTGTCTGGAGTCTGAGGTCCCCTCTCTTCTAGACATTGGACAGAGTTGTGAGGGAACATTTTCTTTCCCTAGCTGCTGTCAGAGGTCCCCTCTCCTCTAGGTTTCTGAGGCCCTTTTCTTCACCCTGATGGCTGAGTTCAGCTGAGGACCCTCCTCCTCCTGTGATCTGGATCAGAGGGGCTGAGGTTACAGGGCTGAGTTGTGCTGTGGTCAGGAGTTGAGTTATGTAGAAGCCCAGGGGTGGATAGACTGAGCTATACTGCTTTCTTTCACTTTGCCATCTTGGCTGGTCCTCCAACAGCTTTAATTGCTAGAAAATTTTTATACTGAGTTGAAATCTGTCTCTTTGTTATTTCTACTCACTGACCCTAGTTCTGCCCTCTGGAGCTTAACAAAATAGGTCCAATCCCTTTATTACTTAAAGTTGGTGATAATGTATATTATATTTATATGTATGTTATAATGTATATATTATAATATATAATAATAATGATGATGATGATGATGATGATGATAATAGTAATAATAATATAATAATAATAATAATAATAATAATAATAATAATAATAATAATAATAAAAGAGCTCTGGATTAGGAACTTGGAGGGTTGGTTTTAAAATCAAGTTACTCTGTCTCTCTGAATCTCAGTTTCCTTCTCCACAAAGTGAGAATATTGGAACAGATGATCTCTAAGACCTCCTTCTAATTCTAAATTATGCTCCTCTGACCTCTAAGACCCCCTATAACCATAAATCCTGTGACTATTTCCTCTTCTTTAGGCTAATTCCTTTAACCAATTTTCATATGGCATCATTTTGGACTTTTGTACCAGATGGTCATTTTACTCTCTAAGATGGAAATAAGGCTGATTTGCCATTACTTTTCTTAATGAGCCCAAATTGCCCTCTATTGATCACATCTCCTTTTTCTATATGCTAAAAAATTATATAATTTTTCCAGGAATCCACAGCAACCTCAGTCGTCTATGTTGTTCCCCTCCCACTCCCTTTTTGAAAATTGGGATTAAATTTTCCTACCTACAGTCTTCTAGAACCTTCTCAATTACGGCTGAAAGATGATGGAGAATGCAATCACATTTGTTTATAGTTCACTACTTATGATGGAATTCTTCTGAGCCTAGAGTCTTGACCTTGTGGGTAAAAACTGCATTTGTGAGTTCCCAAGACACCAAAAGTTCCTGAATTTTTAAATTGCTCCCCTAACCTCAGCCCAGGCCTATGGGAGGGAGATTTCCTTAACAGCTTTTTCAGAGAAGAGGTCATCATAGATCACCCTATAGGTAGAAGACTAAAGCAATGCCACAAGGGACCAGTAGTATATGCTGCCTACTCTGTGAGTTGCTCAGATGGTGAAAGTATGAGGTGAATGAGGAGTATTTGGTCAGCAGCCTTACTAAGTGTTTTGGGGGCACTCTTAAGTATTTTAATGGATTATTTGATAGCTTCATATTTCTATATTTGTTTGCGGGCTGAATGAATCCTTCAAATCTTAGCTATTTCGGTGATAGAGCAAATAAAAGCTGTCAGCCTTACTCATAACTGGGGCAATCAAGACAGGAGTCATTCCATGGAGAACCTGGTTGGGTTGATGAGCCAAACAAAGATATTGACTCCTTTGGGGTCAGCCTTCAGTAGCAGATTCAAATATGCTCAGAGCTTTTGGAGGGCCCTAGTTCACGGGTAACATAAGTATACTTTTGAAAATTAAGTTCATTATTAAGCCTTTTAATTTTTAGTAATTTAATTCTAGTGTAAACAAATAAGACTTTATCTAAACATTTAATTTTAAATCTGACATAAACATCTAAGTTTTCATTTCTAATGCTCATGCAGGTATAAAAGATGCTTACCTTTCCAGCACTGTTACAAAACTTAGGGAAGATGGAACAAAAATCATTTTTTGTTCAGTCAGTATGCCCTTCATAAGCTTGTCTACCACATCCTCTGGCTCCAGTGTACGTAAAAGCCTGAAATTAAAAGGAAATCTTTAAAAACTAGTAGTATTTCACTAAGACTTTAGGCTTAACTTGGTGACAAATATAATAAAAATAATTACCAATATAACCAAAGATGTCTTTTATGCTATAGAAATAACGACAGAAGTTAAACATTTACTATACATTGGGATTTTACTTGATTTAATTTTTTAGAACTATTAATTCTGCATAACAAGAGAAGTTATTTTATAACTTTAGTACAACTTTCGCTGTATTATTCCAAGATAATGTCTGTGTTTGTGTGTGTGTGTGTATAGCTATATCTATATATATAGATATACATACACAAAATACATATATGTCTTATCACACACATGTATATTTACACACAACATATGTGTATGTGTACATATGCACATACATGCATATATACATACACATATATGTCTTATTATCACTGACGAGTACATTCACCTTTCTGTCCCAGGGCTTTCATCTTGCACTATTTGAAAAACTTTTCCTGTTCATTTGGCACCAACTGAAGGATGATGACTACTAGGCCTTTCTTGGTCCCTGAGTTCAAGGATTTGCTATATATAATTTCTAATGACCTTTTCTTGCTTCTTCAAACACTGGCACCAATCCTGGATGCCCTGGTCTGATGTCCATCCCCTATGCATTCTGGACCACAAGATGCATTTTTAAAGGACTTGTGAGGGGAAAGACTATAAAAATTTTAAAGTAATATGCTAGGATAAAGTAATTAGAAATTTGAATAAAAGAAATTGGATTATTTCTAGATTAAGTGATCCTTAACATACCACTATACCAATGTTGGGATCTGCTTGCCTAGTCACAGTATAGCAAGATTGCAGATTTTTTTTTACCATAACAGGCTGACTCTCAACCAATCAAAAAGTCAACTTATTTGAATGGAATGTTTGGGGGATTCCACCCATAGTACTATGTCATCACTTAGTTAATGAGATATCTTCCTCTAATCAAGGGAAAGTGAAGACATACTACTGGTATACTGTTCCAAATAGCTCAAAATATAAATAACAATGCCATACATTCAGATTTCAGATTTCATTTAAAAATTCCTTATTGAAAGTTAGATACTGTCACACAAATCTGAATTATTTCTGAGATTTTGTTATTCTACATGTTCTTAATGCTTATTAATGCTTATCTACATTGAGGCTGGTATAAGAGGACTATGTTCAGCACCTGTGTTCTAGGTTTGATGTAATCTGATTCTTCTCTCCTCCCCTTCTGCTATCTGACTCACCCAGAGACCAGTCAAAAGTTCTTATCTTGTTTTCTTTCCTTTTCAACAGAACTACTCTTTGTGGTTTGAGTTTATTTTTTTCAGGACTAATCCTTTCTTTAATCTACCCTCTCTTGTACCCCGCTCCCTAACTTCTCCCCTTTCCCTCCAACAGAGTGAAATGTATTTTTGCCCTCAGCAGTGTGTCTGTATTCATCCTCTTCTTTGACCAGTTCAGATGAAAGCCAGGTTCAAGTGTCAGACTGTTTCCCCACCTTTTTCTCCTTGTTTGTATGCTTTGTGCATATTTGAGATAACCGCCTCTCAGTATTCTTTTCCCCTCAGTGTTCCTTTCTCCCCTCCTCTTCTTTTCTTCTTTTCAGATCATCAACAATACCTCAACCTCCCCCCCCCAAAAAAAATCTACTACCAGAACCTCTGTCTCACGTGACTCCCTCTATGACTCTGGATTATTAGAGTATTCTGAGAGGATACATGTATCCCCTTACAATTGCTCACTAATATTTACATATTTACAGAATATATGATTTATACAAAATGTTTACATAAAATAATTTTTCTCTTGACTCTTATATTATATTTCAAAGTTTCTATTCAGCTCTGTTCTTTTTATCTACAATGCCTGGACACATCGTTCATTTCATTAAAGGTCGATTTTTTGCCACCTAAGAATATACTGTTTTGCTAGGTAAATTATTCTCAGTTGTAAACCTTTATCTTTTGCCTTCTTGAATACTGTATTACACACTTTTTGCTTCTTTAAAATGGTAGATGCCTAATCTTGTGTGATTCTGACTGAGATAGATTCTTTGATACCTGAATTCTTTTTTTCTAACCACTTGCGGTATTTTTTCTTTGACCAGAAGTTCATTTTGGAGTTTCTTTCAGGAGATAACTGGTGGTTTTTTCTACTTCTACTTTGCCCTCTGGCTCTAAAAGATCCAGGAGGTTTTTTTCTATGATTTTTTGAAATATGATGTCTAGGCTCTTTTTTTTTTGGCCACAGCTTTCTGGTAGTCTTGGCTTAAATTATCTTTACTTGATCTGTTTTTCCAGGTCAGTGATTTTGCTATAAGATACCTTAAACCTCCTTGTATTTTTTTAGTCTTCTGAGTTTGTTTTAATATTTCTTGCTGTCTCTTGGAGTCACTAACTTCTATTTGGTTCATTCTACTTTTCAAGAAGGTTCTTGTTCAGGTTATGTGTTTTGTACCTCTTGGGATAAGAGGCACAAAATTAATTTTCTTTCCAATTCTTTTTTCCACAGCTCTCATTTGACCGTCCACCAATTTTCCCCGCAGTTCTTTCATTTCCTTTTCAAGGATTTACCACATACAATTCCTAATGAACTTTTCCTACATCATCAAACACTGACACTGATCCTGAACACCCTAGTCTGATGTCCACCCCCTATATGTTCTAAACCACAAGAGTGCATTTTTAAGGACTTATCAGGGGAAAGACTATAAAAAGTTTAAAGTAATATGCTAGGATAAGGTAATTAGAAATTCTAGTACTTTTCTAGTGCTCTCATTTCATTTATAAAATCATTTTAACTCTTTAAAAAACTTCATCTCGCTGAGTGAAATGAGCAGAACCAGGAGAACATTGTACACAGTAACAGGCACGTTGCATGATGACTAACTTTGCTAGACTTAGACCTTCTCGGGAATGCAAGGATCTAAGACATCTCCAAAAGTCTCATGATAGAAAATGCTATCCACATCCAAAGAAAGAACTATGGAGTCTGAATGCAGATTGAAACATATTATTTGCTATTTTTTTTCCTTCTGTTTTGTTTTGTTTTCTCTTTCTTCTGGTTCCTCCTATTGGTTCTAATTCTTCCTTACATCATGACTAATGTGAAAATACATTTAATAGGATTGTATATGTAAAGCCTATATCAGATTGCGAGCCATCCTGGGGAGGGAAGGGGGGAGAGAGGGGAAGAAAAATTTAAAACTCAAAAGCTTATGGAAGTGATTGTTGATAAATCAAAATAAATGAATAAAATTTTTTAAAAAAACTTCATCTCTTCCATGAATTCTAATTTAACTTGTTCTCAAGCTCTGTTCATTTTTGAGACTTTTCCTGCAGATGTTTTGTAGTCATTCTGTTCTAGGATTTTGTCTTGAACATCTCTGTTACCAGAATAACACTTGATGGTGGGATTTTTTTTTTCTCTTATTCTTCAAGCCTTACTTCCTGATTTTAGACTTGTGTTAGGGCCATGCTCTGGGCACCTGAAGGGATCATACTTGGTCTTCTTTTGTGTCTTCTTGTTTCTGGGTGTTGCTTCATCACAGCTCAGTCTAGGGACCTGCAAGCTCTTCTTATCTGAGCACTATAAGTTCCCAACCTGGTTTTGGGTCTGAGCAACATAGTTATGAGTTTACTCCTGGTTGGAACACTAGTAGATTATTGGGGGACTCAGCCACTGTCTGCCAGATGGACAGCTCTGCAGGTTCAGAGGAAGAGAACTGCAGCTTCCTTTGGTCTGGGTTTCCTGCCCTAGTTATTCTACTGTAGACTTTACAATGGGCTAAAAGCTCAAAGTGAGGACCCTCCCCCAACCCCCTACTCCCGCTGCTGGGATCAGAGTCACACAGATGCTGCTTTCTTCTGTACTTGCTTCACATTCAGCACATAGTTTGGGGCCCACTACCACTACTTTCCCTAGATCACCACCCATAGCTATAGGTCCTCTCCTCTGCCCCTGATCTGTGACCCAGCATTGGATAGTGAGCTACAGAGCAGCCAGTTGACAACCCGTTCCTGCACAAGGTCAGGTACCTCTGTGATAGATACAGATCTCTTCTTGTCCTGGAGCATAGCCAGGGAGAGGTGCAGTCCCAGCACGGAAGGCTCTACACAAGATGCCCTTGCCTGTACGTTATCCCTAGTCTCCATAGACTTCAACATCTGTTTCCCCACGTGAATCTGGGCTAAAAAATGATTCATTTTGATTTGTTTTCCTTGGACCTCCTGATTAGGACTCAGTCTGGTGCATATTCTAGATCTTCATGGAGGAGTTGTGGATGACAGGTCAATTGTACTATTTCCTTCAAACTCTACCATCTTAGCTAGTCTTCAGTTGCTGAAATCTTCTTAGTTTCCATTTTAGGCAATAATTCTGATGAATTTTTGCTAATGTGACTAGTTATCTACACAGAGGAAGGATATGGGACATGTAGACACAAACAGAACGATTGATGAGTCTTTGACTACCAGGTGGTTCTGACAGCCATTTAATCCCATTTAGCTCTAAAGATCTATATCTTGGAGAGTCCCAAGCTCGGTGGGCTAGTTTGTGCTTGGTAAGTAAGGGCTGTTCTCTCTCTGGTTCTCTGACAGTCACTAATGTTCAGTTCTACCTCTTTCTATGGGGCAGTGCTAACTTGTTAAGAGTTTGTGGATTTGTGGATTTACCCAGAATTCAGCTCTTGACCCTTATTTATTGATAAATCCCATCTCCTTCTCTGGACTTGTTACATTTCAGTAAGTCCTAGTCATAATAGAAATGGCCCTCCACAAAAGCTGGCAAGCACACACATTTGTTTAGCATATAATTGATTAGAATATGGACAGTATATAATAAGTAGGAAACAATGCCCAGTAATAAAACATCTATCGGTTGACCTGCCAGTCTCTTAAGAGTGGTTAGGGAAGGGAATAAGAAATTATTTAGCTCCTATTATGTGCCAGGCAATGGCACAAATAATATTTACACAAATATTATGTCATTTAATTCTGTGAGGTAGGTGCTGTTATAATCTCCTTTTTAAGCTGAGGAAACTGAGACAAATAGGAGGCAAGTGACTTGCCCAGGTCCACACAGCTAGTAAGTGTTTAAGGTGATATTAGCACTCAGATCTCCTTGATTCTAGCTCTATCCATTTCACTGCTGAGCTGCTTCTAAACAGGCCTTTACATAATACATGAGTTTTTTCAAACTTAGTAGTTCCAGGAAAGCCCCAGATTGACCATCTTTAGTTGCATTACCTGCCAAGAGGGCAAAGCTATACACATTCAATTTTGACTCAGATAGCACAACTAATATTTATAGGAAAATACAGACATTTTGCAGGGATTCCAGACCTGGGTCTCCTGACAGACAATGATCTTAGTTCTGCTGGTCTTATCCTGGCAGGGCTTCTGACTTTGGCTACAACTTTTGGCTACATTATGGAGTAGAGTGGGACAGACTCAGTAGCTGTCCATCAAAAAGGAGGAGCCTGCCACCACTAATGCTGTTCCTGGCATCCCTCTGACCCCAAGCCTGAGCTCCACACTCCTCTGCCACAGCCGCCTTATAGCCTTTCCTGTGTCTAGCTCCTTTCTCCTTCCCCAGCCTCAAGGTACCTGCTGATCCAAGCAGCAGTGGGGAAGGACAGCTGAAGAATGGGATAATTACAAGTCCATTGGCCACAGCCTCTGAAACCAAAAGGCTTAATTTTTTTAAACCTTGCATTTATCTTTATCTCATCAACTTATGATTGGTCTAATTTAATGTTTCAGAAATCTACTTACCCTAGATTGTTGCATTGTTATAAACACCAGCTCCTTTTCTCTGCCTCAATATAACACTTACAGGCATTAACTGCCCCGGGATAGGGATGGTTGCATGGGACTGTTACATGTACTGCTTCATTTCTCAGAATCAGACTCAATATGATGATATGGGGGGGGGGGGTGAAGCAGTTGGGACACACGTACCCTCAATACCTTTTATCCACAAGTTGGTTTGAATACTATCAATAAACCCCACTTTTGTGAGGCTCTATCTCTCCTGACTTTCTCTACCACGCCATAGAAAATTCTTCACCCTGGAAGCTCATTCCACCTCTGCACTTCACCCATTGGAAATCTTCTCCATCTCTAACCTCTCTCTCTTTCTTTCTCATTGGTTGCTTCTTCCCAGAACTTCCATTTTAAGAATGACGTTAGGCTAGGTCTCCAGGTTGCACATCCAGCTCTGTACTTTCACTGACTACCCTCCTGTTTCCACCCTCCATCTTTCAGCTTCTTTTGTTTGTGTAGTCTTCCTCCACTAGAATGCAAACTCCTCGAGGTCAAGGACTGCCTTTTCTTCTGCTTGTATTTGTATTCCCAGTGCTTAGCAGAGACCTTGGCATGTGGCTGGTTGGCTATTGTCCTTCATTCTCAAAGAGGACTAAAATAACATCTCTATGCTGGAGTCAAGTGCCAGCGTGTCCAACTGTGGCTGAGCAGACCAATATGAGCTTGGAATGTTCTGCCACAGGTCAGGCACAGATAGTCTGTGTGAACATTTGGGGTGGATTCTATAAATTTGCATATCTCAAGTTTCCTTTGAGCTGCTTCACTCCTGCTTTGCTCATAGAGCACAGCGCCTTCTCTGAGGTGGGCACGCCATGCTGAGTGGCACATAGTACACACTTAATAAGTGCTTGTTGACTTGGAGATTCCAGACTAAACTGGCAGACTTATTGCCTATGATTTTTCCTATTCTTCTGGAATCTTCCCACCTTTGAGATACTTTAAAATAAATCTCTCAATTCTGTTTTGTTGCCTCCAGCATGGGTTTCTTCTGGACCTATTTGATTTGACCCTGTTGTTCATCTTCATTTTCTATGGCACACTGGGGACTCTGTAGTAGAGTATGAATAAGAGGATTCTTCTGTCATTCTTGAAGATAACATAGACCACTACAGGAACATTGGGAAATATGTTCCATTTCGTATGTATTTTTCCTTTCTTCAGGTTCATCTGTAACTGTTCTTAGGCTAATCTGTCTTAGACTGGCTTCATGCCAAGCTTCCTTCAGATGTTTTTCCCCTCCACTGCTTTTTGTGGTCTTATGACACAACACTGCTCACAACTTTCCATTTACTTTCCCTGTAAGAACTGAAAATGATCATGTTTTTAAACTGGTGCTGCCCTAGACTCTTATGTCTCTTTTCTTGGCAAAAAAAAATAAAGTGTTTCCTGACTGAGAAAATTTCTTGACTTTGATTACTTTTTATGTTGCAATAATTTGTAATTTAGTATAACTGCTCTTGATAGTTCTCCATTTTCACTGTGTTTTGGCTAGAAATTGTCTGTATGAGGAGATCCTACTGGCTTTATTGACTTGTTAGCCAGCCAGTATCTCTCCCTATCTTGGCTTATAGTAACAATTAAGTTTTTCTAATCTTAAATTGTAAGTTGTGGGTTCTTTTAATTATGATAGTTTCTTTCTTGTTTTAATTCCAGAGCTTTTAATACATACGTATTATATATTTCAATACACACGTTATACACATACACATGTATATAGTGTATATACACATGTAGGATGTATGTAAATATATATGTATACACACATATACGTGTGTGTGTGTGTGTGTGTGTGTGTGTGTGTGTGTGTGTGTGTGTGGTTACCATAAGAAGTAGTGTAGCATAATTGATAGAGTTATAGATTTGAAGTCAGGGAGGCCTACATTCAAATCTTGCCTCTGCAACTTATTAGCTGTGTGACCCTAAGAGGTAAGTTATTAACCTCTCTATGTCTCAGGACAATCTATATGCAATAGCTCTCTCTTCCCTTACTCTGTAGAGGGCATCATGTAACTATGGGATTTCCAAGGAAGGGTAGGGAAAGGCCTGCCTTTCTTCACTCCAGCATCATGTTGACCATGTGCACATGGCAGCTAGTATAGGCAAGCCTATACCTGGGTCCTTGACTACCTTTTCCATTTTTGCCTTTATTTTTTCCTGATGTTAGATCAATAAACAAGTATTTATTAAGTGCTTACAGTATGCCACATATTGTGCTAAGTAAGCACTGGGGAAAGACAAAAACAGTCTTTGCTCTCAAGGGGTTCACATTCTAACGGGTGAATGAATATCTAATCCAGAGATGGATATGTTCAAGCTTAGCGGTGACTTTGTGAATTCCAGAGGTTCCTAGTTCCCCTCAATGGACGCAAGAAAAAGAGTTTCCAACAATTGCTCCAGCATTTTTGGAGAGGATAGTCACCAAGAAGAGTATTGGTCCAAATCTGGTCACTTCATGTGTAGACATAGACCAGGAATTGAACAGTGAAAAAGTTAAGGCAAAATGTAAAATTCTTAATTTAAAAATAAAATTAAAAACCTGCTTTTTGTTCTGGTGAGATTTATGTATCAGCCTCCCACCAGATTACAAAATTAGTTACAAGTTGTTACTGAAATCCTATTTTAAATTGTTCTGTTAATGCTTGCTGTGAGTAATTTTTATGGCCTAGTGGATAGTGTTGGAATTGGAGTCATTATGACTTAAATTCAGGTCCTGTCTCTGACACCAAACTTTCTGTGCCTCATTTTCTTAATCTTTACAATGAGAGGGTTGGTCTTGATCCCCTCTAAAATCCTTTATAACTCTGAATTTGTTACCCTATGTTTAGCATTTCTTTTGTGTCCATACACAAAATAATTACCTATGACCTATCCCATAACTGATTCACATTGTACAACTGAGTATCTTTTTAATCCCTCTTTTTGAAAAAATCCTGGGCATAAACAATAACAAGCTATAAGTACATTTTTTTTTTTCTGGAGGCACTGGGCTATAGATTTAACAAGTCCAAGAATAGGAGAGGACCTGAGTTCAAATCTGTTCTTAGACATTTGACACTAATTGTGTGACCTTGGGCAAGTCACTTAATCCCAACTGTCTCACAGACAAAGAGAAATAAAAAGAGAAAGTGAGAGAGAGAGAGAGAGAGAGACAGAGAGAGAGAGAGAGAGAGAGAGAGTGAGAGAGAGAGAGAGAAGAGAGAAAGAGAGAGAGAGAGAGAGAGAGAGAGAGAGAGAGAGAGAGAGAGAGAATAGCACCTCTTCCCCCATCCCATCTATTAGAAGCTAAATTTCTCAAGACTACACTTAGTCCAAACTGCAAACCTGAGTACAGAAAAGGGATAGAGCATAGAACCCAACTCCCTGTGTGGGCCTAGCAGCAGGTCCTTAGTGTTAGAAGGAAAAAGTGAAAGACAGTTGACTAACGTAGGCACTTATCTCTGTTTTAAAGACTTGTAAAATCATTTCTGTTAAGCAAATATGAGCTGACAGTCTATATAATTTTATTATACTACGATTCTATGCTTTATATCGTATGGCTGCATTATTCTATATCAGAGATGGAACTTTGGTGGAAGCAAGTTACGAGAATCCGTAATTATTGGAAAATATGAGAGATAAATGATTACAGTCAGGACTAGACTGAGGCTAAGCTGAAAAAAAGCTGTTTAAAAGATTCTTTCACAGTCAGTTCCCTATCCTTCCTTGCTTCCACTGGGGCTTTAAGATCACTCTGCGTGGTGCTTGAGGATTAAATGAGGTAAGATATGTAAAACATTTTGCAAACCTTAAAGCACTACAGAAATGATGCCACAATCATGCCATGTTATTGTTGTTGTTATTATTATTATTATTATTGTTATTGCTTTAGTCTTTTTCTGGACTCCTGGTAAACATTTCTTCACCCCTCACTCATCTCCCTTTAGGGTTGGTTGTGATAATGGTGTATTTCAGATACAGCTTGCCCTATCTTTGATAAGGTCAAACATATTGTTTCTTTGCTTGAGAAATATTTCACCCAAATTGCTAAGAACTGAGGGAGGATGTAAGGAACAAACAGGACTTAGAAATTAGATCCCAAATCTGCCATTATACATGGGTGAGATAAAGAATTCAGCTTGGAACTCATGTGCGGTGTGAACTTTCATGTTCCAATGGGGAAAGAAGATATGGTAAACAAATTCACCTGTCACGTGACATCCACATCTTAGCTCTCTTTCTGCCCATGTTATCTGCGCTTGCACATGATAGAAAACCCAAATCTTTGGGCAAGTTTCTTTAAAGTTTGCCTTGGATGTTTGTTATCCATGAAGCTGATGGTCATAACAACTTCCAGTTTCTTTTTTCTTACCTTCTCTAAGTTTACACCTACCTGCTATGTGGATTTTTGATGAAGCCTGTGTTTATGAAATTAGGGCAGAGACATGATGTTTTGACTCCATTTTTTTCTAAGGCAGCAATTTCTGCAGTAAGAGCTCGGTGAAATCCAACAGCAGCGAACTTGCTTGAACTGATGAGGAAAAGATATAAAAGGAACAAATTTAACCTGGACATTTCCTCCATATCCATTTCTGTGCCATCCCATGTCCTTTTTAAAAACTCAGTCACAAATAGTCTCTTCAGTTGTATAAATCATAACATCTATGCCCTTTTATTTTATTCAAATTTTGTCTGCATCCTCCCATAAATCTCTTCAAGGCACTCACCCTCAGGACCAGGGATTTTCCTCTAGATCTTCTGATCCTGTCAGAATATCACTGGGACCCAAGCACTCTCTAGGGGTTATCTGTCCCCCTTTGTACATGACTAGCCTATCTCCTTTTCCAATCATACATCTCCCTAATATGTGGTTTGTACCATTTCACCAATATAGTCTTTGATGGTGCCCATTGTATAACTGTGGGTAACCTACAACTCCAGTTCTTCATAGATTATGATATTCCATGATTCATAGTCAACTAATATCACTGTAACAATCCCAGTGCTCACAGGATGAACCTTTGCTTCAAGAAGATTCAATTTATTTCAGAGTCTTGAAAAGAATGGCAAAGGCCATCCTACTTGCTCTTCTTTTTTTGTTTAATTCTGAGCCAAGCTCTTTGTTCAACTGAAGTATTTCTTCAAGAAATATGATCCATAAAGACTAGCTATATGGGTAATCCATCCAATCTGGAAAGTAGGCATTCTTTTTCCAATTAAGTTTTCCTGTGTGAATAATTGGGCTAAACTTTCCATCAACTATGGATCGCATTTAGGAACCTCTGCAATATTCTTTCACTTGATAAAATTAAGATAATGTCAGCCACAAATAGAAACATCTGGAAAACTTCATCTCTATTTGTGCTCTAGATATCTCCCATGAGAATAGCAAATACTTATTTTATGTCTTGTTTCATACTAAGATTTAAAGGATGACAGAATAAAATTATTTTTGTTTGTAAGTTTTTGTTTTGTTTATAACAGAGTTAAACATATTTTTATATTATTTTGATTTTTTTTTATAGGAGATACCTTGTTGAAGGAGAGCCATTTATTTAAGGGCAGTGTTTTGCTCCACTGAACCAAATAGTTATCAGAAACACACTTTTTAATCACTTGTGCAACTGCACAATATGGTGTGCTATGGATTATCATCCACCAAATCCTTTTCAAATGTTCAATAGGTTCCCTCAAAAGTTCATTAAGAATGCATTCAACTATTTTCATAAAAATTTTATAGAGATGGGAAAGTAGGACTATGGGTGGCTAGATATTTGAATTTTCATTCACTTTTTTTGAGTAATAATAAGATCTAAGATTTTTTCTCAACATTTATTATCCTGAGATATTCCAGTCATTTTGAGAATTGATCTTTCAATGCTGACTGGATCAAAATTGTTTCACCTCATCTTTGTATTCAGCAGCTCTTCAATTCATCTTTATTTTCTTGAGTATTATTTCTACTTCCTCATAAAACATATCAGGGACTATAATATTAGAATCCTAATGTTGAGGATTCATTGCTATTGTTTGTTACAAAAATCTTTTCCATTTTCATCTGTTCATTGTCTTTATAATTTCATCCTTAAATGACTTTGGGATTACCTCAATTAGTTGAATATTTCACAAGCTTTCCACAAACTTGTTTTCCCTTGCATTGTTTCTGTTTAATGAGATGATATAGGAAGCAGCTAGGTGGGCAGTGGATAGAACACTGACTCTGGCATTAGAAGGACTTGAGTTCAAATCTGGCCTTACTTACTAGCTGTGTAACTCTGGGCAAGTCACTTAACTCCGACTGCCTCCAAAAATAAAAATGTAATAGCTCTTATAATCTTCTGTCTTCCTTCTCTGTTAGATTTTACAAATGAGATTGTATTCTAAACCAATGTTAATCTAGATCTAAGCTAATTTATTAGCTCATAAGCCAATTAGCTAAATAAGCTAAATTAATCTAATCTAAGCAATGTTTTTTGGATGAGGCAGTTTCTAAGCTCTTTTGGTGTTCTCAATGTGGTGACTGATTTTCAAATGCTAAACTTCTGTGGGAGAAAATGATATTCTGTATTGATGTCTGTTGCTTTATCCATTTCTCTTTTTCTGTTTGTGTTATCAACAGCTTGTTTAAACTGGTTATTTTGGGGCTGACTTAATTGTATGCAACATATAATTTTTATTCTTCTAATTTGATATTGATTTTTATCTTTTTATCTTGCTCTGTGATTGGCTATTTAGACGCTTCTTAAAAATTGACTGCCACAAAGAATTAGAAATTGAGGGTTGCCCATCAGTTGGGGGATGGCTGAACAACTTGTGGTATGTGATTATAGAATATTATTGTACTATAAGAAATGATGAGCAAGATGATCTCAGAAAAACCTGGAAAGACTTGCATGAGCTGATGCAAAGTGAAATGTGCAGTGTGCAAAGTAACAGCATTGTAAGATGATCAGCTGTGAATGACTTAGCTATTCTGAGCAATACAACAATCTGAGACAATTCTGAAGGACTCATAATGAAAAATGCCATCCATCCCCAGAGAAAGAACTGATGGTGTCTGAATACAGATTAAAGCATATATATTTTTTTGCTTTCTTTATTTTTCTTGAGGTTTTTTTGTCTGTTTTCTTTCACAACATGACTACTAGGGATACGTTTTGCATAACTACGCATGTATAACCTATATTGAATTGCTTGCCTTCCCAACTGGGGTGGGGGGGATAGGGAGGTAGGAAGGGAGAGAATTTGGAACTCAAAGCTTTAAAAATGAATGTTAAAAATTGTTTTTACATGTAACTTGGGAAAAATAAAATACTAAATGAAGATTGACTGCCACATCATTAGCTACCTGTTATGTTGCAATATAATCAGATTCATTTTGAGTTATGTTATTTGGGACTTGGTTACTCGTCTTCTTGAAGATGTATTCATCATATGAAAGTATGAAGCGTCTGTCTTTTCCTGGGATCATTTTTGCATTTGAGCCCTCAAATATCAATGCTGATTTAATTGGGAGGGCAATGACTCCTTCACAGAATTTCTATACCTCATCGTTATCGTCAATAAATGTTGGCACGTAAGTTGCAGGTGTAATGTGTGATGGTCTTTTTGGATCAATTTTAAACTCTTCTGTTTGGCATTTAAAGCTCTTCATAGCTTGGCCCCTTTGTACCTTTCCAGTCTTCTTACACATTACTTCCCTTCCTGCACTCCATGGGATAGCCACGAGAACTTGATGGTACCGACATGAGTCTCTATGTCTTATTTCTGGCCAACTGGCCAGACATGAATCTCTATTGTCTTGTTCACTGGCCAACTCCCATGCCTAGAAGAGTGCCTTTGACCCTTTGCCTTCTAGAGTCTCTGTTTCCTTCAAGACTCAACTCAAGGGCCACCTTCTAGAGGAAGGTTTTCCTGGTCCTTCCAGCTGCCTATGCCTTCTCTTCTGCTTGACATGTGTGTGTGTCTTGCTGTATGTTGGATACACATGTGCACATGGTCTCTTCATCAAGAATGTAAATTCCTTAAGGGCAGAGGCAGTCTTGCTTTTGTCTTAAGTACTTAGACATAATGCCTGACACATAGTAATCACTTAATAAATACTTGTTGATTGATTTGACTTGAGAGCTATTTGTCTAGAGGTATAGATGGTTTACAGAGCACTGGATATGACATTGGGCAGACCTGGGTTCAGATCCTATATTAGATGCTTATTGGCTGTGTGATACTGGACAAGTTTCTTAATCTCTCTATGCTTCTGAACCTTTATGGTCCCTTCCAGTTCTAAATCCATGATCTTAAGATCCTATCATGAGTTCTGCAATACAAGATAATCAAGAATTTCATGAAATGATGCCTTTGCTTACTTTGGCCTCAAGATAGAACCAGCTCTTTATTTGTCTGTCCCAGGAAGATCTGTTTGCTATCCTTCTATTCAACTATCATTTTCTTTTTGTCTTCTATTTGACTTTAAGTCTTAATATCAAGAGAACATGAATCATGTGATCTAGTAGTACATCCATCTGATCACTGGATAAGAATCTTAGATTAATGTTTGTAGATGCTCTAATAACTGTGTAATTCTTAATAATGTTTCTGTCACTGCAGAAGCTCCGTGGAGCTGCTCGTAAGACTGAGGTTCATTTCATAATTTTATTTGTTTTACGGCCAAAGAATTCATCACCATGTGATGAGCATCCTGTTGATCAGTCTCTCATGCTTAACTAGATTAGAACTTGGAAAGCAGATTGTATCTGCTGGCAGGATTCTACTTCACTAACCTTTCAAGCATGGCAGACTTTTAAGGAACCTGTTCTCTCCTGGCAGAGCCTGCTACAACCCAAGATCACCTTGATGTCATGATAAAGCAACATAATAAGACTCTGGATGAACTATTTAAAAATTACTTTAAAGAGTACAATGAAAACAGTTTACTAAGGCAGCCGTTTTGAAGGCCAGAACTATAGCCAGGTTCCATGACAATGGCATCACTGCCCTAGGGATGACCTAGAGCCATATTATAATTGTCAGAAGAAGTTACTTTAGTAGTAGTTTGCTCATTTTACTCCAGTACATTCACTAAACTTAGCTTCCATTAATGCTGATGACATATTAGTGATCCTGGGTTCTTAAAAACTGTTAGTGGAATACAATTTCTGGAAGACCTTGCCCTGGTAGGAAAATACTGAATATAGGTCCAGTGAGAGACCATCTGGGACCCAGCCAAGCTATGTCCAGCCACCAGGTTATGATTTGTTCAACCATATCAGCTCATGAAACTGTCTACTAAGATATGAAGAGATTATGATCTCCCATCAATAGGAGTATCCACAATGACAGAATCATGGCTCTTCTGAAGTACCAAGGAAGGTTGGAATCGAAGAATGATATAACTATAGGAATAATTTCACTGTTATAAAGTACTTTGGAGATTAAAGCTTAAAGTGGTCCTTCAAGGGATCTAGGATTTGATGTCTTTTTTTCGTGTGTACGATGGAGAAATGTGGGAATGATGCCCCTCAGTCTTCAAAGCCCTGCTACAAGCAAATCCCATAGTATAACATAATTGCAAAGAGAAATACAAGAAAAGCACTGCCATCCATCTGGGAGGATAATGAAAATATTTAGTCTTGGTTTTTTTTTTCCTCTGTTCAAGACAAGTATCTCCTAGGCTGGATCACTATCAGGGAGGGGATACAGAGTACCTATCAAAAGGGGCTTAACACTGACTCACTGATTCCAGACTTGGGAGCTCTTCAATGCAGGTGGCTCACTGGGGTGTGTTTAGAAGGCTAAGAGAATTGTACACATTAGCCAGTGACCCAGTTACAACTTTGTCTCTTCCAGTGGCCCTTCCTCAGTCTCTGTGTCTTTGTTTCAGCAGACTGAAGGTCAATTCAAGTACATCACAACTTGATCAAGAGCTTCCATATATTTTCAGATTACAATTGGAAGTGCCTCCTTAGCAAAGGAGGTTGGGTTGGCTTAGGGAATGTGTACCTCCTACTCTCTTGGTGAGTTTCCTGCAGTTTTCATTTCCTGCCATTGAGTCGGAATGTTAGTTCCTGTGACAAAGGGAAAGTAGGGAGCACGAACCTAATCCCTAGCCTTACATTTGATTATTCTTGTATTCCTAACAGCCATAGTGTAGCTGATAGAGAGATGGCCTTGTCATTCAAGGTAGCAGGGAGAACTACCCTAATATGCTAGCCCCTGATGGGCAGATGTACATTTACCACTTTCAGTCCTGAATACTTCCCTGCAGTGGTATACAGTGGAATGCAGGAGATCCACAATCTGTACCCCACATGTTTACTCAATGGCTCACTTTACCAGGACTTTCTTGGGAGCAAGAAACAATGTTCATGACATAAGCATCCATCTGCTTCTTGTGATTCATCCATGTTGCAAGGGATGAGAAATATTATGACATCTGACTGATTTGGAAATACATTATTCCCCTTTAACGTATCACTAGGATTCTACTAGGGAAACCAGGTTTACACATACATAATACTCATGATAAAAATGATTTCATGTGACCGTCACTTCTCCAAGTTAGCTATCTTATAACCATTAACAGTAAAGACACTTTGTTAACTAATTGGGGAAACAACATATAGTGAACAAGAAACAAAACAAGAATGAGAAAAATATTAACATACCAATAAGCCAATAAAAAGGGGACCACCGTATGTCCTGCAGCTGAAGCCACTGTTACAATATGACCGTGATTCTTCTTCAACATTGCAGGGAGGAATGCTTTTGTAGTCTTGAAAAAGTTTTGTCAGTTTTTTTAAAGGAAAAAAAAGATGTTATTATCTATTTATAACATGATTGTAGAGATTTGAAAAATTAATATTTTCATAATGACAATTATGTTAAATAAAATTTATGTTAAATAAAATTGAATGATAAGGTTTGGTTAGACTTGGTTAGCCTGTGTACTGTAAAAAATTAAACAACATAAGAAAATCTTGTGTGAAAAATTAAAGAATATAAGAAAATCTATAAAAAACAATCTGAGCATCTATCTTACTTCTATCTCTAACTTTGATTTGCCTTCTCTGTACTTCAATTTCCTCATGTAAAAATGGATCTACCTAGAATTGTTATTGAAATTATTTTTTAAAATTTCAAATATTTCTTTTTAGTAAAGCTTAACTCACTGTGGCACTATTAGAGGGTAGCAGGTAAAGGGGGATTAAAAAGTAAACCTAACATCTTATACTTAGGTTCAAAAAATCGACTTCAAAAGTACAAACTAGAGAGGCCATAGTTTGTCTAAAAAAGGTCTGGTGAGAAAAAGAAGTCACCCATATATTTATATATTCATATATATATATTTATATTTATAGCAAAACTCTTAGTAGTAACAAAGAAGCAAAGTAGATACCCATTGATTGAAGAATAGCTAAAGAAATGGTGGTACATAAATGAAATAGAATATCAGTATGCTATGATAAATGATGAATACAAAGTAGCATGGGGAAGACTTGGGTGAACAAAGTATGCAAAGTGAAATATCAAGAACCAGGAAAACAATATGACTACAATAATACAAAAGGAAAGAACCCAAACCAAAACCTCGAAAAGAAATACCATGAAAACATAATAAGTAAACTCAGCCCCAAAGAAGAGATATGAGAATGCTTCTTTCTCCCTTCTTTGCAGGCATAGGTGATGATTGTAGGTGTTGAACGTTGCATGTAATGGGTGATGTGTTCATTAATTTTGCTAAATTGTTTTTTTCCTCCTCTTTTTTACTCTGTTAGAAAGGATGACTGACTCTCTTTGTGGGAAATGCAGGTGATATTGGAAACAGAAGATTAAAAAACTCTATGCATCAGGCCATGTAAGCCTTCCCATACTTCTTGTATTTGTCACTGTTTACAGCACTGTGGTAGTCTATTGTATTCATAACCCACAATTTTTCTAGCCATTCCCCAATCAATGGGTCAGTAGGTTCCTTATACATCTTGAATATGAGACCATTAGCAGAAAAATTTACCACAAAGATTTTTCCCAATTATCTGTTTCCCTTCTAATTTTAATTACAGATTATTTGTTTGCACAAAACCTTTTATATCTTGTACTCAAAATTGTTCGTTTCATCTGATATTCCCAAATCTTTTCATTTGTTATTTAAGTGTTTTAATCTTTTTTAATCTTCCCCCACCTGACCTCTACCTTTACCCCCTGCTTTCTGGTCTGAGGAGAATCGTACAAGATTGAAAGAGTGTTACGGATTTTGGACTTCCCATCTTCCCACTGGTTTCCTAGTGGCATACACTCAACAGCTGAAAGCATCATCTGTTTTGAGAGCCAAGGACATCATTCATGGCTCCATATGGGAGCTCAGCAGCTAGGAAATATGAATCATCTCTTTGCCATACGTGTTCTCCAAAGCTGAGCCTACTTTTCTTGGGACTCCGTACTTGCGGGAGAGCCAAAGATTTGGTTTTTTTGGGTGGGGTGGGGCTGGACAGGAGAAAGAGGATATTTTGTAGCAACTGCTTTTACTATACTACTTTAGTAAATGATCCTTTTTTAAAAAGTTATTTAAGGCACACCTAGATTTAAAAAACCTGGTCGGCCCTCACTTGGGGTCTTTGGTCATTGACCCAATTTATTGATCACTGACAGCCTAACTAATAAATTGATCAAGCTGGGGCAGGGAAGAGGGCAGGGAGCTACTTAAGGCTGAATGACTAAATTGGTTCTCAACTGCTAATTGTAGAAGGAAGCACACTAGTAGGGCTTCATGAACTTCAGAACTAGAAAGCTAATCTCTAGAAAAGTTACCCCTAGAACCCTGAGAGGAAGAGGTAGGTCTCCTTGCTCTGGCTGGGGACCCTTGACTCAGTGAGAATGGTAGTTGAGATAAACACCTCAAAGCATGTGATATATTTATATTTACTTATCTGTGTGTATGGTGGAGGGAAACTTCAATAGAATGTAAGCTCTCTGGCCATAAGGACTCTTTACTGTTGTTTTCATCCCTCCAGTTCCTACAGAAATTTTGCTTAGGGTCACAGATCTAGGAAGTGTCTGAGGCCAGATTTGAACTCAGAAAGTTGAATCTTCCTGACTCCAGCCCCTGCACTCTATCCACTGTGCTACCTAGTCTTGAAACAAAGTCAATTGCAAGTCATGTCATCATCTACCTGATGTCATGGTCTTCTTTGATAACGAGGGACAAATACAACCACTCTACAGAAATTTAGCATTAAGTAGCTAGCACACATTGCCTAGAATCCACTGAACTCCTAAAGTGTGTCTGTATTGAACTGAAGGGAAGCTTGACTGTGTACTCAGCCCTATTACTTAGTCCTGACTAGATTCTGTTCTCTTTCTAAAATGCCCCTCTACGTCTGGCCTTCAGACAATTTCAAATGAAACGATTTTACAAAATAAATTGTACTTACCCAGAAGTGGGCCAGAACATTGACTTCAAATGTTTTTTCGATCTGAGGGTCTTGAGTGGCAAATAAATCTGCTGTGTAGACTACACCTGCATTATTCACTAAGATGTTAACATCTCCTACTTCTGTTTTCACCTTTTAAAATAAAGGAAATGAAAATGTTATTAAACATTTGCTATTAAACATAAGCTTAGATATAGTGATTCACAAAAGTACCTCTAGAATATATTTTCCTTCCAGATGTAAAAAATTGCTAGGTTTATTTCTTTTATTTTCTTTGACTATGTTTATTTGTTACAAGGTTCCCCCACTTCTCTGCAATGTTTTAATCTGTTGGAGATGTTTAAAGGAGAAAGGAGATCAGCCATAGTGATGCCAATGAAAAAGAGGGCTATTGGGCCATTTTTTAAAATGCAAAAAAGGGAAGTTTCACAGGAAACACAGATCAGCAGGGCAGTTCTGAAAGTAACATGTGAAAGGCATTATAAAATTTTTAAAAATCAAGTTGTGTGAAATGGTGACTAATGGTTTCATACATAATCCTCTTTTTGTGTTCTGATATGTATATGAAAATGTTTGATATTTTTGGTGTTTAAATTTGGAGTCAAAAATTATTTTAAAGATTATAAATTAAAAGATGTGTACAGAAGATACAAGCAAGGATAGGTAACAGAGGACGAACATATATGGCACAGTTATATAAGAATAAGTTTGGGAGCCCTACAACTCACAGTGTACCAAAAATGGCGAGGGAAACTGAGGACAACAAAAAGAGGGTTTGCTTTTTGGTTTTTTTTTTATTATGGGAAAGGAGAGAGACAAAGAAGGTCTAGGACACCTGTGGCTGGTTTCTTGGGGTGGCCAGGATGATGACAACAGAGATAGAGCTCAGTTGCTCAGCTTTTAGTTAGCTTCCAATTTCTTTTTCAAGGGAAACGAGCTGCACGTGGAAGTGACAGGTTGAAAATGGCTATGAGGGAATTAAGTAAGGAAAGCACTGAGTGGTCCATGATGGATTCAAGTCATCTGGACCAAAAGAACTCTACCCTTGGTATTGAAAAAAACAAAACAAAACTGGAGGATGGGGTTGCTAAGCCATTGTCAGTGACAGTCAAAAGATATGGAAAACAGAAGAGGCACCACAGGGTTGGGGACAAAGGTCCTCCACTTATCAAAATGGAGAAGGGAACATAGTCTGTAAACCGAAGACCTGATGAATTTGAATTTGATTGATGGCAAAATTCTAGAATGGATCATTTATGAGATAGTGAACATCTAACAAAGAGAAGGATGATTTAAAAGACGTAGCCCAGCTTTATCAAAGGCAGGCTGTGCCAGACTTATCTTTTCTCTTTTTTTAAAAAAGGATTAAAAAACTGGTAGATCAAAGTAATGCTGTAGATACATGAGATTTCAGTAAAGCATTTGAGGTACTTTAATATCTCATATTATTCTTGTGGAAAAGATGGAGAGAGATGTGGACCAGATACAGACTAGTCATTAAGAGTCTGATGTAGGGGCAGCTAGGTGGCACAGTGGATCGAGCTCTGGCCTTGAAGTCAGGAGGACATGAGTTCAAATACAGTTTCAGACACATGACACTTACTAGCTGTATGATCCTGGGCAAGTCACTTAATCCCAATTACCTCACCAAAAAAAAGCAAAAAAAAAAAGAGTTTGATGTCAACTTAGAAGGAGACCTTTGGCTGAGTGCCCCAAGAATTTGTGCTTTGTTCCACTGCTGTTGACTATTTAAAAAATTAATTGCACAGGATATTTACTAAATGTACAGGTGACACCAAGGTAGCTAACACATTTTATACCAGAATCAAGACTTACAAGGGCCTTGACAGATTCGAGCAACACTGGGATGAATGTAACAACATAAAATTTAATAGCAATAATTATAAAGTCTCAAACTTAGATTCAAAAACTCAACTTCTCAAGAATGAGCATAGCTAGAGAACAAAAGATCTTGGGATTTTACTGTTAAGTCCAGTCAAATGAGCAAACATTTATTAAGCACCTACTCTATTCCAGGCACTGTACTGGGCTGGAAAGGTGAAATTTAATGTATTTGTCCAATTCATGATTAAAAAAAAAAGAAAAATCTTGAAAATTAAATTTACAAAAAAAATACATCTAAGGGCTTTTGTAGCTAGCTAGCTGGTCAGTGACCAATGAGCTCTAGATAGTTTCCAAGGCTACAAGCTTAAGACCAAGACACAGAAGGGATCAGCAGAAGTGAAATACAAAACCTGATCTCTCCAGGAGACAGAAGATCAGCAAAAAGCAGCATTGCATCATCTCCAGAAGATCTCAGTGACTATGTATTGTTAAATGGCTTGGCTACACAGACTCCCTGACCTCACAGGCTCAATGCATGTGTCCCTGCTAGTGTGGTAACCTCTGTGTACATGGGGGATGGGTTCTTCTGTATCACTTATTCTACTTTTGATTTATAGTTAGATGAAATGTGACTTGCTTTGAACTATGGGTCTTTTAGTGAAGACACACATTGATCAGAGCTCATAAGCTATGGTTTTGAGTGGTTGTTGATCCAGAAAATCCATCAAGAAACCACAGCTTATCTATGTATTTTTTCACTTCTTTCCTTTTACATGTTGTCTTCTCTCATTAGAATGTAAGCTCCCCGAAGGCAGGGACTGTCTTTCTTTCTACTCATATTTTTATCCCCAGATCTTAGCATGGTGCTTGACACATGTTAAGCACCTAACACAACCTTCTCGTTGCCATTGGCTTTCAGTCTGGAATGGCCACTCTCAGATCTGAACTCTGGGAAGTCCATTAACTGAGAGACCACTGACACAGCAATGCTGCCTCAGTTTGGAGAGACTTCAGAGAAGGAGGGAGAGAAGCAGAAAGAGAATAACAAATGAGAGACAGAGCCTGGACTTCTGAATGGTTACACACACATGGGGAATCTATCCCTTGGTTCTTGGTGCCTGCATTGAGCTTGTTCTCCCTTGGTTGGGCTGAGATTTGCTCCTATGTATTACATCATCTGCCCTAATCTGTATAATTTCCCCATCTCTGCTTATTATTTTCCTGAAGAAATGCATTTGCTTGATATACAGCTCAATACACTTCTCCTGTAAACAGAGTTTTGTGGGACAGAGTAAAGTTGGCAAGAGCAAGCTCCCTTGTGCACATTCAGGGAAAGTGGCTTTTATTCTGAACCTTTTTATTTTAAAAATGTAAAAGAACATTACACCCCCTAGACTACACATACATAAACTCTAAGAGAGATATAATTCTATCCCAACAGCCCTCTGGGAGATAGGAGATAGGAGATAGGAGAGTGATGAATCACCCAGCCAAAAATGTCCTAAATTCTGCCTGTTCATTTCCTGCTAATGGTAGGAAAGATACTAGGGGTACATCCATGGACTTCCTTGGACTCTCCACAAATGTGGAAATTGAAATCTCCCTGTACAAGGTGGGCTAGATCCCAGGTCAGATATCTATGTCACAAGTAAGCAAGCCAATCCATGTTAGATGGTCCACCCATCTATATTACACTTGAATTATTACCTTCTTTGCATGATTGTAAATGTCTTCTCTGTTACTGCAGTCTACCACGTAGGTGTGAACTCTTGCGCCCAATTTTTTGCATTCTGCGGCTGTCTCTTCAAGGCCATGCTGTAATCAAAGACAAAAGGGGTGAGGCTAGAATTCAAATTACTACCACATTGTATTGTAACAACTGAAAATTAAGTTAGTAGTTTTATTTAAATTAATTTAACAATCTTTAAATATTTTTTAAATAAAAGTAGCATTAAAAAAATTTAACTCTACTCAGGATGTAGACTGTGAAGCTTCAGTGCCCTTCTCTAAACCTATAGTCTAGAAAGAGGAGTATTGGCTCTGTCTGTGGCTATAATCACTCAGCAAAGTGATATATTGCTTATTCAGCAATATGTCAGCAAAGTGATATATATATATATATATATATATATATATATATATATATATATATATATATATATATATGCGCTTATGGCTTAAATTTTACAAAAACTTCCTTGAAGTAATCCAAAGAGTTCTACAAAGAAGGACATTGTAATGTACACACTGCAAACCCACCTACTTTACTATCTCTATCACTCACATACAGTTTTTGTGTTCAGTCAATAGAGGGAGCCATTGAAGGTGGCCTCAGTTTCCTCATCCGTAACTTGAGGTTGGGCTAGTTGACCTCTAAGGCCCCTAGAAGTTCTCCATTTGATCCTATGTTCCTAAACTGTGATTTCATTGGTTTAAGGGCTATGATTGAATTCCCTATAGTAATCACTAAGTCAGTCAGCAACATTTGCTAATGTAACCACCCCTTATTTTGTGCCAGATGCCTGCTAAGGACCAAGGACACCGCAGTTTTTCTACTGCTTAGAGCTTTTCTGAAGTCAGTTCTTTTTGACCTTCATGATTCCATCCCCTTCCCTCAGGTAACAACTCCTATACATCAAAGAGGGAAAAATATTGTGAGACATTTTCCTAAATAGAAGATCCTTTTTGGTATGGAACAATGATAGTCAAGGGATGTAACATTGTTAGATTCAAAATAAAATCACGATTTGAAAAAAAAAATCTTTAAAAATTAGCCCAGTGTTATCGGAAACCACTGGTGGAAGGCATCTAAATAAAATCTTTTAAAAATATTTTACTGCAAGAGTTCCCCCAAAGTTTTGTTAAGTAAAGTTTTCCACTGTTGCAAAAAGCTCGAGACTGCCATTTTTGACTAGACTCCGGATCTTTTAGAGAGCAAAATGTACAAATTCTGTTATAAAAGACAGGATGGGAGAAAGTTTATTTCCGTTACAGCATCAGCCTTAGAAAGGTACCACATCAGTTTCAGAAAACAAAATCATTTTATGGGACTGTTATTTCCTCTTCACATGTTACACAAAGTATTCATAGGGTAGTTTGCATTTAAGCAATTTTTAAAACTTCCCTTTTTAAAAAAGTAATAATCTGCTTAAGGATGAGGACAACTTATATTTAGGCCAACGGTAGTTTTTGAAAGAATGTTTCAAGAATTGTCAAGTGCAAAATATACTGTTAACTTAGTCAATATTTATAACTGCCTGAAAAGACATTATTTTTAAAAAAAACAGTGAAAATTTACTAAATTGCTATATCATTGTGATGCCTCAGACAGCAGAATGAGTCTAAGATCAGAGGACCTGGGCTTGAATCCCAGTTTGGCTTATTGTGTGGCATTAATTTTCACATAATGTTCCTGAAGTACCCTTTCTGTAAAATGGGAGTGGGATTAGATGATGCACAAGGTCTCAGGCAGCTCATTATAGGTCACTAACTTCTCCCTAAGCTTGTTTTCATCATTTCTTCATAGCTACATTGAGACAAGTCCAACTACAAATCCCATAAGATGAATGCATTTTGGTTGGGTGGGTAGGTAGTGATCCTTCCAGTTGGGTGAAATTAAAAAGTTGCCTCAAATCTTGTTGTGGGCCACCCTGTCTGGTTTTAAAGTTGGAATTACCATACTCTGACCCCAGCACAGCAGCCCATAGACTGGCCTTAGAAGGGCTGAGTAATGTCCCAGGCCTTAATATGCCCTGCAGAACGACTTGGTATGCTTGAATGGTCACCTCAAAGTAGGGATGGGCAGGGTCAATCAGTACTCCCGCAACCTAACCGGATCTCCACTGAGGCATGAGGAGAAATATACTCACCAAAAGGTATGACCCACAAATATTTATTGCTTCTAGTAGGTAAAGTACTTAACAAAATAGGCAACGAGAAATCTGAAAAAGGGCAGCTTTAGGCTTTCTCTGTCTGCTTGGAAGTCTATTTTATTTTCATCAGTAATCACGAAAGGGGATTTATTCGAAAGGTATTCCATTGTGTTTTACAGGATTCCAGTGGTTTCATCTAGATTTCTAAAGGACTTCAGAAACCAGTTCACCCTCCCGCCCTCAACCCATCCCTCCCACCATCTTCAGAAGAGGAAACAGAAGCCCAGAGACGTTAACTGACTAGCCCAGGGTCATCCAGTATGTAAGTATCAAAGGAGGGGAATTGCACTCTGACTCCAAAGCCAGCGCCGGAAAAGCTCAGAGCACGCACATGTGAAATCTTAATTAATCTTACTGCGAGCTTCACGGCACCTGTGAGCAAAACAGAACTGTATCAAAGACACTAATGACCGTAGGACCAAGTCTTTTATTCTCAGGCTGGGGCAAGACGCTTAAGAGACGGACATCTCTCACTCCCTGCACCTGGCAGGGACGAAGGTGGAATGAAGAAGGATTTAAGAGAATCTTTGAGATCAGAAACAGGGAACTGGGGGGTAAGGGGAGGAGGAAGTCAGATGAATAAAACCGTGTCGTATTACTTGTGGGCACAGCCCTAGATTAAGATCTATAAATTATGGCTTCTCTGCTTATCACATGACCCTAAATAAACACATTAAACTGATCTATATTTATTTTTTCCAACTGTGCAATAGAAATAATTCTACATACCTGCCTCACTGAGATGCTGTAAGAGGTTCATTCCTGCGAAAGGTTTAAAAACAGAGTAGTGATATTACCTTATTAATATCCCACAGAACCAGTTTGCTTTTAAGTTTAGCAAATTCATAGGCAGTGAGTCTCCCAATTCCATGACCAGCTCCAGTAATAAGTACAATTTCTCCACTGACCGATTTTCTCTTCTTAGGTATAAAAAGCTTCACGAAAGACTCTAGAACTGAGAAAATCAGAATAGGGAGAAGCAGAAGAAGTTGCAAAGAGATGTGCATTCTGGCAGCAAAGAGCTCTCCAGCAGATCAGCGCCTTGGGCTAGGAAGTGTCTCAATCAGAGAAACAAACAAGGCAAAGAAAAGCTCCTTCCGCTCCGTAGGGCAGCGTTTTATGAGGTCTCCTGCAATTGGCTCGGGTGACCATGCAGACCGATTGCTCACTAGCCAGCTTTTTGCAGGGAGGGGACAAAGTCCTGATGGGAGCAAAGCTTCCTCGCTCTCGTTAGCGCTGTTTAAAGGGTTTGTGGGGCCGAAAGAGATTTTCACTCAGTTTTTTTTCCAGCTTTCTGAACTCATCCTGGGTTGTGAGCTGTTTACTCTCTCCAGTCTTGATGAACTGTTTCTCATTTCTTCCAAGAAAGGAGAAACGAAAGCCTTTTGGGTCCCAAAGCGTTCTTTGAAGGTTGATGACTGACATCTCCACTGTATTCAGGAAGCCCTTGTGATTTCGCGTCACGAATTAGTGAAGTCTATGTAGGTTAAAAGTCACAGGTTCTGCTTTTTGAGAAAAAAAACGAGATTCAAACTTCTTAAAGTTTTCTATAAATAAGTTGCTTTAGGACAGACGTTTTGTCCTCTTAAGGGCAAGGAACCACTAAGAAGTGTGGTAAAATGGAAAATGAATTGCCCAGCAGTTAAAAACTCAAAGTGTTATTTATTCCCTCTGAGACCCTGGCTAAGGAACTGAACTTCTTTGTTAAAAAGTAGAAGCCCTTTTCCTGCTCTCCACCTGTGACCCTGTGAAGTGCTTGCTCCTAGCAGATGGAGGAGGTGGTGGAGCCTCAAAACAAAACTTCAAAAATCAACAGCATTTCTATATAACAATAATGAAATCCAAGAGGAAATGATAGAAAGAAAGGTACCATTCAAAATCATTATAAAATGCATAAAATACTTGAGGATCGATACACTGAAGCACACAAAATATTGATATAAATTAGATTACAAAATATTCCTTAATGAATAACTTAAATAGCTGGAGAAATCTTCAGTGATCATGGGTGGGCTATGATGATATAGTAAGTCAATCAGTCAATCAATAAACACTTATTAAGTATCTACTATGTGCCAGGCACTGTGCTATGCCAAGAGAATATTAACAAAATTTCTTAACAGTTTTAATGCTCTATCAGTCTTAATAATAATAGCTAGCACTTATTTAATACCTACTATTTACCAGGTACTGTGTACAAATATCATCTTGTTTGATCCTTACAACAGCTCTTTGAGATGGTACTATTATTATCTGCAGAAACTGAGGCAAATAGAGGTTTAATAACTTGCCCAAGGTCACACAGCTAGGAAGTGTCTAAGGCTTGACCTGAACTCAGGTCTTCTTAACTCTGGGCCCTGGGCTTGATCCACTGTGCTACCTAGCTACCTCCAAACTATTAAAATGATACTTTACATAACTCAATAGAATAATAAAATTCATCTGGAGAAACAAAAGATCTAGATAGACTATAAGGGGGGGAAAAAAAGGAGGAAAGGAAAAAGGGTAGCTAGCACCTCCAGATCTCAAATTATATAATAAAACAGCAGTCATCAGAACCATCAGGTGCTGGTTAAAACATACAGAAATAGATCAAGGGAACAGACTAGACCAGAGAGGATCAGAAACAATGGATCACAATAACCTGGTGTCTGCTAAAACAGAAAACATAGATTAGGAAAGAACTCCCTATTTGATAAATCTTGCTGGGATCGGAAGCAGTGTAGCAGAAATTAGGCTTAGAGGGGCAGCTAGGTAGTGTACTGCATAAGCCACCAACTCAGGAGGCCTGCAATTGGCTCAGGAGAGGTGAATGAAAATATATGAGACCTGAGTTCAAATTCAGCCCCAGATACTCTCTAGCTGTGTGACCCTGAGGAAGTCACAACCCAATTGCCTCAAAGAGAGAGAGACAGAGTGAGAGAGAGAAACACCTTACTCCATATTCTACAACACATTCTAAATGGATATACAACTTTAGTTTTAAAGATGATAATACAAAAAATTAAAAGAGTATCAGATCAAATACATTTCGCAACTACTGGTAGGCTATGTAGTCTAACCAAGGAACTGAGGCAATTACAAGAGATAAAAGGGAATATGAATGGCTCCAAAGAAGAGAGAGAAGCATCCTTCCCCATCTGCTTAGCAGAGAGGGGAGGTTTTCTGGTACATTGAATGTATTTTCAAACTCTTTCAATTTATTAATCAGTTTTGCTGATTTTTTTCTCTTCTTTTTCTTTCTTTAAACTGTGAACCCCAATTTAACTCATGAACCCTAGGAACCCCAATTTGAAAACAGAGTCTGCTGTAAGAAAGAGACAAATGAAATCAGGGTATATGTGTTCACAGTTAAATTTCTCTCAAGCTGATTTTGATGAGGGCAGGGCCCAAGCCAAGATCTTCACCCTTTGCCCCAAAGGGAATCTGACTCACAGGCCCCAGACCCTCATCTCCCTTTGAAAGCCTTAGCTTTACCTTTTAATCTTATTCAGATGTGCCCTAAAAGCCTTAGGCTCCTTCTTGTCTATAGGCCCCAGAAAGGCCTTCCTTTGTCTGCTTTTGAAAGTCCTAGCCCCACCTTGATTTTGTGCAGATGCCTTTCAAACTTCTGCCTTCCTGTTCCTCCATTATCTATTCCCATTGTCTATTCAATCTCGCAGACCTCCCCAGTTAGAATTGTTACCTAGACCTTTTACCCAACCCCCTTCTCTGGCCACCCAAAGTTACTTTAGTATTTAAGATCCACCTTGGCCCTCATTCAGATGCTGAGAATCTCAGGCCCACAAGGCTGAGAACCTCTCATGCCCGCTCGTCCTTACGGGTGTCACCCGGCCTATATGTTTTACCACTAATAAACTTTTCCTCTGGCTGAAGAAGATTTGAGTTGAATTCTTACAGGCAGGGCCTGGTACCACGATCTTGGGGTCCCAGCACCCCAAAACCCCTAGACCTCTTCAATTTGACATACATTGCATGGGACTTCAGTCCAAAGCTGGGCCCCCTAAGGAGGCCAATTCAGAACTGGCTCGAATTGGGATTTTTGAGGTTACAAGTTATATGCCCTTCTAAGAGTAGGTGTTCCCAAGGGATTCCAATCAACCCTGGGAGGTGGGTTATATTAAAATGAGAGTCTTTCAGGACATGACCCAGGTCACTCAATCCTGGGCAAAGAGACATCAATTTCCATGTCACCTGTCTTGACAATAGGGAGGAATCAAAATTCTTCCAGAACTGTCTAGGCAACACAATGAACAGGAATAGGACCATTTAGATTATATCTTAATGTCCTTCTGGAGAACGACTGAACTTAGAAAGAAAGGGGGATGGGAAAGCTCTGAATTTCCAAGATAATAAACTAAGAAAATGTATTTTTCACAAAAGGTATTGTTTGCTGTATGGGTTGGCTCTCTGAGAAGAGGAAGTTAGAATATTGGGGATTTAGAAGTTCTGCTTCCACAGTAGAACACAGGAATTCTGAGGGGGACTTCTAAGATCTTGAGGATAGTACCTCAACCAATCAAAAAGTGTCCCAAACAGTCTGAAAACCACTACTTCCTTAAGACAGAACCCTACAGGCTAAACCGGCTACAACCCGTGGGGGATCAAGGACTGGGCAAAGGCTTTTGTCCACTGAGCTTGCTTAATAAGCTTATTGAATATTAACTGACACACCTGGAGGGTGGAGATAACTGCTATTTTTGAACATGGAATGTATGAACCAGAAGGAACGAACATAACAAAGAGTAACATGTGATGGGCAGTTCAGGAAGAGTGTAACCCAAATGAGCTGGTCCAATCCCAGCTCAAATGGGAAGAGTACGGATTCTACTAACCATTTAAAAAGTTGGCTTCCATATTGGCGCACACGTGCTGTACTAGGGTGCAGTGTGCCTGCAAGCGTAATAAAGGCGTTGCTTCACACATTCCAGTAGTAGATTCTTTTTTCGGATTTTCTAACAATGACTCAACACAACAAAAAGTATTCCTAGCAATTAGCACAGAACAGGCCTTAAGTAAGTCTACTGCTGATGATAATTAAGAAGACGGTGTAATAGGGCAATTGATTGAGATATCCTTGCAAGGAGTAATATAGATTTGATTACTGTTCTTAAAACTAGAATTGGGGAGTTAGTTTGCATATATACATATAGTTTACTTAATAAGTTACATATATACATATAGTTTACACAATAAGTTTGCATATTAAGCATTTACTTTGTGTCAAGCACAGTGCAAAATACAAATATAAGCAGAAAGACAATCCCTGCCCTCAAGGAGTTTACATTCTAATGGTAATTAAACACATAAAAGGAAGTTGTAACGGAGGAGAGGAGGCAAAGATACTTATTTGGGTTTGGTAGAGGAAGTCGTGGGTATAGACTGGAAAGGAATGAGACATGGCTTAAAATGATAAATAGTATATACTTAAAACCAAGAGCCACCATTGGAGAAATGCTAGAGGCTTTTCCAATCCAATGAGGGTAAAACAATGATGTCCATTATCACTATTACTAATTGATATGGTGACAGAAGTGTTAGCAATAGTATTATGAAAAAGAAATTGAGGGAATAATTTTTGAAAAATGGAAACAAAATTATTTCTTTTTGCATATGACATGATGATCTACTTAGAGAATCTAGAGATTCACCTAAAATTAATTGAGGCAATTAATAACCTCAGCAAATTAGTAGAATATAAAATAAACCACCCAGTTATCAGCCTGACTGTATATTACCAACAAAATCCTGCAGAAAGGGATAGAATGAAAAAATCTATTAATAAAAACTATACAATATATAAAGTCTTGGGGAGTTCAGTTACCAACACTGTTTACAGAAATAGGACAGGCCTAAATAGTTGGAGAAATATTCATTTCTCATTGTTAGGCAATGTCCATATAATAAACATGGCAATTCTACAAAAGGTAATTGACTATTCAGTGCCATACCAATAAAACTACCAAAGGGTTATATTATAGAACTAGAAAAAAAAATCATAATGGCATTCATCTTGAGGAACAAAAGATCAGGAATCTCAATACACGGAAAGAATAATGTAAAGTAATAATGAAAAGAAGTGGTAAGGAAGGGGCTTAGTGATATCAGATCTCTATACTACACAACAGTAATAACTAAAACTATTTGTTACTGGTTAATTGGGACAGATTAGGAATATAAGATTGGGGAGGAGAAAAAAATGACATCCTCTCATGAAGATACCCTGACCCTAACTGGCTTCTGTCTGATATAGTGGGTTGCTTAATGGCTATGTAAGTTCTACTAAAAGCCAAGCTAAAATTGAAATCCAGTTGGCATTGAGTCCCTGGCTCCCTAGCTAGCTTTGAATCTACTTACTATTTCCTTTTCTGTTCATTTCTAAAGTTATTGACCTCTAGTCTGTGCATCCAGGTTGAGGATGAGATTCTCCCTGGGATTCTATGGACCTCAGGCTGAGAAATTCCTCAACAAGATCCAGAAGCAAATGACCATAGTAGCATGGTGTTAGATAAACCCAAAGACTTCAATTTCTGTGGTAAGGGCTCCCTTCATTGTGCAAAAACTGTTCGGAAAACTGGTTATTGTCCCCTCATATGGGTAAAGAGCCCATTCCTCAAATAGTACAGATTTTTTAGAAAAAGCTTTCTTTGAATCATTGAAAATGTTTCCAAAAATGGCTAAAGAAATTGTGGGACATGAATATGTCATATTATTACATCATGAGACAAGATGATTTTGAAGATTACAGTGAAGCATAAACAGACATACGATTTAATACAAAGTGAAGGAAGTAGAACCGGGTAAACAACACACTCAATGTAAAGGAAAAGAAAAACAACATTTATCAAAACTAGATTCTGTTGAATTTAATGTATCACTGCACCAACCTCTTTGTATGTGTTCAAGCCTTTGTTGAGTTCAGATAAGAATGAGATTCATGTGATGACCCCCCCTTTTCCATTTTGTAAATTCATCTCATGCCACCTGCATTATGAAAAACACTAAGTTCCATCATCTTCTTCCTTCTTTCTTCTCTCATGTATTCTTCTTTTTCTTTCTTATGGCCACCAACACAGAAAACAAAAACAAAACTCCAATTCTAATTTAATTCTCTCTGTGATCCTTGACAGTAAGGTAGCTTGGGGTAGTAGATTTGAGTGATGACTTGGGAGTCAGGAAGATCAGAGTTTGAAACCTGTCTCAGATACTTACTAGCTGTGTGATGCTGGGCAAATCACTAAGAGGTAACATGCTCAAGTAAACTTAGGTTCAGGAAGACCTAGGTTTGAATACTGACTGCCTCAATTACTTGTGAGCTGTGTGGCCCTGGAAAAGTCACTTCTCTGGGTCTCAGTTTTCTTATCTATAAAATTCCATAGTTAAAGTTGATATCTTTCAAGATCCCTTTCAACTCTAAATTTATAATCTTATGATCCTTGAAGTCATTAGGAATATGAAAGAACACTTATCATAATATTTGAATGTAAGCACTTCACCATTGTTTAGCTCCTTCCAATTGCCCAAATATACCTAATTTACCTTCCTAGATTTTTCTTGACTCCTGTGTTTAGATTTCAAATTTCCTACTCGGGTCTGATGTTTCATCAAGAATACCTGAAAGCCTTCTATTCCAATAAATAAATTAGATCTAGATATATTCTCTTGTAGGATTATGTGCAGTCTTGTAGGGTATATAATTCTTTCATCTTTTGCCTTTAGGAAAATTGTATTACCAGATTTTCTTTCCTTTAAAGTGTTTGCTACCAAGTCTTTTGTGACCCTGATTGGCTTCTTGGTACTTTAACTTTTCTTGATACTTGCAGCATCCTTTTTTTTTTTTTAAACTAGAAATTCAAGACATGGGCAGTCTTGTTTCTGAGACTTTTAATTTTGGGTTTATTTCAGAAGGCAATTGGTGGATTTTTTTTTCTATTTTCACTTCTCTCTAGTTCTAATAAATCTAGAAAGTTTTCTTTCTAATTTTTTAAAAAAATATTGTATCCAGGCTTCTTTTTTGGTTATGATTTTCAGGGAATCCTATGATTTTAAAATTATGTCTCCTTGAAATATTTTCTAGGTCAGGTGTTTTTGATAGTAGATACTTTACATTTTCTTCTAATTTTTCAATCTAGTAATTTTATTTTAATTTTTTTGTTGTCTCATGAACTCATTTACTTTTGTTTTGTCCATTCTAATTTTTAAGCAATCTGTTACTTGAATAAAGTTTTGTACCTCGTACTAAGCTGTTTATTCTCTTCTCAATTCTTTCTACCGGCATCCCTTTTTCCCCCGCCAAGGACTGGTAAAGTCCTGTGGCCAAGCCACTCTTTCCCCTGGGGTTGTACCTGTAGTTATTATAGTTATTTTTTTAAGCATTGTATTGACTCTTAACCTGTAATATTTTTTTTTTTGCTGTGTTCAGCATCTTGTTCTGTCTACTCATATCTTCAGGATCAGTTCTTAATTTGGGACTTTGCATCAGGGCCATGCTCTGTCTCCCTTCATCTACACTTCATGTGGCTGGTAAGACCTTATTTGGTCCTGACCTCAATTTTCTGGGTCCCTGATACTGGCTTCCACCTCCACTTGTGTGTCTGTGCATAAGGCAAATCTCATTGTCTCCAGTTACAACTCTTTTTTTTTTCTACCCCACTCTCCTATCCAGGTATCCCTGTTCAGGGCACTGCCTTTAGTTCCCATACCATTTGGGGCTTCCTCAGTTAGGGAGTTACTACAGGCTTCTAGCCCTCCTAATGCTTCCCCAGTCAGGTCATCACTTGACAAGTATTGGACAAGCAACTTGTTTGCCTGTGCTTATGGTGGCTTCTGCAGCGGGAAACTCCTTCCAGCTCCTGTAGCTTCTGGATGCTTTTTCTATGCAGTCCTGGGCTGGATGAAGGAGTTTTCTGATGTTTCTCTTTGGATTTATAGGTAATTATTACTCAATCTGGTGCCTTTTAAAGGTAACGATGGTGATGATGCTTATAATGTCTAGCATTTATATAGCACTTTAAGGTTTGCAAAGCACTTCACAAATATCTCATTTTATCTGTGAGTTAGATACTATTATTATCCCCATTTTTAAATGAGGAAACTGAAGCAGACAAATGTTAAGTGACTTGTCCAGGGTTACATAGCTAATAAAGTTAGATTTGAACTGAGTTCTTTCTGACCCCAGATCCAGTACACTGTGCAACCCTAGCTGCCTTAGGTCGTTGCTGGAGTAAGAGTGGGAGAGATGGGACATTCTATGACCTTATAGGTGTCCATTCTAACCACAATCCTCCTCTCTGCATTTGTAGGTGGGACAAGAGTGGCCCAAGTGCGTCTAAGTTGATGTGTGACCTTGAGAACTTCACACAGACATGGTGAGAGCAAGTGGCTTTGGGGAATGTGAATTTTCTGTTGCACCTAGAAGGATTAGTTTCTCCTCAGTATCTGAGTAGACACACCCATGTTAGCCTTAGTCTCTCTGATGGATTGTCTTGCCCCAGGAGTGTAGTACACCTACCTGTCTGGCAGCTTCTACTTACTGCAAATCTGCAGCTTTGCACTGGATTACTGAGAGGACTCTGTACATTTCTGTTTAGCCTGCTCTCAGCTAACTATCTGTACCTGAGTTCTTTGGTGGAACACTCATGGGCCACAGTCCTCATATTCTATTACTTTATTTATTTATTTATTTTTATTTTTATTTATTTTTTAGGCAATTGGGGTTAAATGACTTGCCCAGGGTCACACAGCTAGTATCAAGTGTTTGATCTGAGGCCAGATTTGAACTCAGGTCCTCCTGACTTAAGCGTCGGTGTTCTATCCACTGCGCCACCTAGCTGCCCTGTCATATTCTATTACTACTTAATGTAATCCAAGAAGCATTAGATTAAGGCATTTGTAAGATCATTAGTTTAAGTTTTAAATTTTGATGAGTGACAAAGTTTTTTCTCAGGATCTTAACTAGATTCATAACTATCTAAATAATCACGTTTTATTTATTGATCTCTTTGGAATCCAGTCATGTAACCGGTGTCCTTTTGTGTCTGGGGCTGTCCAGAAGCCCTGTTTATTTTATAAAACTTGTTTGGGGGATGCTGGGTATAAGGAAGTGTTTTGCTAATTCTCATTATAAATGATCTCTAATGTCTTTTCCTACTGTAACATAGGATATTTGATTCCATCCATGACTCATAAAGAATAGAGTTCTTAAAAAAATTGGAATAAGATAAAGACTAAAAAATAATCAGGTTAAAGGTTAGATATAGCATTAAATTTCAGCCAAGTACATAATTCCTTATCATACTTTTGATTTCGGAGAAGCTTTATATACTCATCAAAGAGGCATATTTGAAGAAAGGAAATGACTTGCAAGGTTATATAGCACAAATGCTGGCCTGTTTTCAGAAGCATACCTAATATTTCCTGGATTCGACAAACGAGGTACAGTTCTTTGAAGTGTAATTTTTACTAGTAATTAGCCCCACAGTTTATTTTTCATTTTGAATGCAATTGGAGCTCCTTTTTATAAGAAAAAAATGAACAAAATATTCGCTGTTCAACTCATAGTAGGTGGTGATGACCTATTTAAAAAGAACACTATGCAACCGAAAGTACTTCAATAAACATTTATTTTGTTAGCAACTTAAGATAAAAGAATTTGGCTTATCTTTTTCTTCCTGTAAGATTTTTATGGAAGAGGTTTCCTCCTGTTATGAAAGGTCTGAGTATACTATGGGAACCCCTCACTTATTTGGCTATTGTCTCTACTCCAGTGGAACCTGGGAACTTCAATATCTGGTATTTCCACTACTGAAAGTACCACTTTGGAAAAGTGGTACTTCCACTTTTCCAAAGGGTAGCCAGTATCTCCCCATTTCAAGCCCTCCTGCTTACAAGGTCTCAGTACATAGAACGGTTTTATTTAAGTAGAGAAATATATATATATATATATATATACACACACACACACGTATATATATATATATATATATATATATATATATATATATACAAACACATACACATATATACATATATATATGTACACGTATATATGTATATATATGTGTGTGTGTATATATATATAAATATATATATATGTACCACTCTTCCCATTAGGGCCATGTACAGTCCTCCCCCCTTTCCCTATATCTATTTTGTTGTTGTTTGTTGTTCGTCCAATGACTTGAAGAAGGTCATGCCTTGATTTGCAAGTGACTTGGATTTAAGTGAGGCAGAGCTGTTTTAGGTACTATAGTACATCATTTATATTATTATGCTCACAGTGTGTAAATTGTTCTTCTGGTATTACTTTCTCTGCTCCTTTTAAATTCACATAAATTTTTGTGTATTTTTCTGACTTCCTCATCTTAGTAACTTGTCATAGTAAAATGATATTCCATTACACAAGCTGTTCAGTCATTTCTCAATTTATGGAAACCAATTGTGTGGTTATTGTTTTGCCTCCAAAAGGTGCTTCTATGAATATTTTGGTATGTTGTGTTTGTCTTTCACCATCTTAGGTAAATTCCCAGTAAGAGAATTATTGGATCAAAGGGTATGAATAGCTTATTGACTTTTCTCATGTAATTTCAATTTTTTTCCCACCGTTCCTCCAGCATCATCTTTGCCAATTTGATGTGCTTGAAGTGAAACTTCAGAGTGAGTTTAGTTTCAACTTTTCCTATTATTTAGTGATTAAAATTTTTTATTACTAGTGCTTGAACATTTTTCATTATTTTGAACTTGGAAAAAACAAACATGAATATTTCATACAGGATCACAGATTTAGACCTGAGAGGAACCATCGAATCCAAGTCCTCCATTTTACAGATGAAGAAACTGAAGTTGAGATAGGTGGAGTGACTAACTACACAAAGAACAAAAAGAGGATTGCCTATGTCATCATGAATCTCTATTACGTAGTTTTTTTTAATAAAAGTACACATTGAATTTAGCATAGTATTTCCAACACTATGCTATATTTATCACTTTCTGAGCTTTCTTCTTATCCTTTGTGTACCTTTTAGAACACTTCATTAATTTCCTTTTCTTTATTTTTCTATACTTTTTTTTTGTCGTTTTGATTATTACCCTGCCTCTTGTAATTTTTCAGCCTCTCTCCTCCAAAAGCTCTCTCTTGTAAGTATGGTCAAGCAGAACCAACCCACACATTGGTCATAACTGAAAATGCACATCTCATTCCATACGTCTAGCCCCAATATCTTCCTTTCAGGAAGCAGAGAGAATTGTGATTCATCATTAGGCTGCTGGAGCTGTGATTGGTGATCAGAGCTCCTCAGTCTCTCACCGTTGTTTTCCTTTGCAAGTTTTACTCATTTTATAAATTGTTCTCCCAGTTCTGTCTATTTCACTATACAGCACCTCATACAAGTTGTCCCAGGTTTCTCTGAACCAATCCTTTAAGTATTTTTTTTAATGGAGAAATAATATCCCATTCCATGTGCTTAGCCATTCCCCGATTCATGAACACCCATCGCTATTACAAATATTTTTGTACACGTGGTCCCTTTCCATCCTTCTCTGGTCACTTTGGGGTATAGCAGAACCATTTCTGAATCAAAGGGCATACATAGTTTACTGACTTATGGGATCTATTTCCAAATTTCTTTTCAGAATGGGTGGATCAATTCATAGCTCCATGAATAGTGCATCAATGTCTGTCCTCTTACAGCTCCCACAGAACAATTATTTTCTTTTGGATCACATTGCCCATTTGATTGGTGTGAGGTAGACGCCTTGTTTTCATTTGCATTTCTCAACTTATTAGTGATCTGGAGCATTTTTCATATGGCTAGTGATAGCTTGTATTTTTTCTTTGTTCGTAGTCTCTTGACCACTTTCTATTAGTGAATGGGCCTTATTTTTAAATATTTGTATCAATTCTCTATATGTCTTGGATAGACATATAATAATAGAGGATCTCTATTAGAAAAATTTTATGCAAAACTTTCCCCCACCTGTTCATTGTTTCCCTTCTTATTCTGTAATACAAAGAAGACTGGATGAAAAGTGTTATCCCACACGGAGAAAATTTTCATAAACCTTATTGCTTCTCAAAAGGGGAGAGGGAAAACAGCTGCTAGTAGGGACAGTCTCACTGTTTGGCCTCCATGCCTGCAGTGGGTAATACACACGGGGGCCGTATGCATGTTCCAGTCAAAACTCAGAGACTTTTATCATGTGAGACAAAGAGACAAGATGATTGATACCAATGGAAGACTGCCCTTGATACCAATGGAAAACTGCCCTACTATGTATAGGATGGGTCAGTAAAGTTGAAGGTATATTGTATTTTGAATTACCTAATATGGAAAGAAGAACGAGTAGTAAGGAGGTAGGAATAAAGAAAGTTAATCCTCACAATACCATTCCTAGCAAGAGGCTGAAAAGTGGGGTTGGGGCCTTCGAAGGTAAACTGTTTTTCATGAATCAACAGTTCTCACCTCTTTTATTTATTTGTAATTTGCAATATTATTTCTATATCATTGTTGATGGCTTGAGATTCTTCTTTTAAAAACAATTTGTTCGCGTATTTTGACCACAATCTATTAAGGAATAACAGTCTTATATATTTGTGTCAAGTCTCTAGTGCATGCTGGGTATCAGACTTTTTATCTGATACATAATACAAAGATTTTTCCTCACTTGATAGTTTCCATTCTTATTCTAATCACATTTTTTCTGTAAAAGTTTAAAAAAATTTATATAATAACCTACTTATTAGTTCACTATATTTCCAAGTTTCCTCTTTTGAGTCTATTTAAATGGTTGGATCTAAATAGGAGAGATTTCCAGTTAAGTGAGGGACACAGCCAAGAATAATTGAATCTGAATTGGGAGTAGACTTTCAGGGGTAAGAAGAAGATGCTCTATGGCAATAAGACAAGAAAAGGAGGTTAGAGGAATAACCATAGGTAAAGAAAAAACAAAATAATTATCTTTTGGAGATGATATAATTTATTTAGATAACACAATAAATTCAGTTTTTTAAAAATTTAGACCTATTTCCACATAAACTGATTTTAAATGTCATCTACAGGGCAGGGGTTGTATGGCCTATCATTGCTCATCTGATCCCACTATTCTTTTTCTAATGCATCCAAAGGACTTGTTAAATACCCATAAAGGGATCACCTGGTTTGTCATAATGATGATCTAATCTATCATCACAGTGTAACTATTTAATTCCAAAAAATATATTAGACTCTGAATCTTTCATTTCATATTTAAAATACTCTTTAGCATTTATTTTGATTGAAATAAAATTTACCTGAGCTTTTAAAAAAATATGGGATGTGTTCCTGTAAGACTAGTGCAAGGAGTGGTAAAGCTCAGAATGAGCTGAGGCTGTCCAAGAAAACTAAGGGCTGTTGTTGTCATTCAGTTCTGTCCAATTCTTTGTGGCATGCCATGCCCTTCTATCCTCCACTATCTTTTGAAGTCTGTCCAAGTTCATGTTCATGTTTGTTTTTTCCAAGTTTTTCTTCTTTTTAAAAATTATTTAGTGGAATTAAGGAAAAGGTAGATAGGGTGATAGGATGATAATGACAGAGAGAAGGCAGAACTGTTCAACTCTCATAACAGCTAATAGAGAATCAAGAGAGATATGTATTTTTTGGTATAGGGAATTCTCTGATGAGAAAGCTCTGCCTAAAATATACTTTCTTTGCAACTTATAGTCCTAGTGAGTAGCCTAGTGCACTAAGAGGTTAAACAACTTAACTTGGGTCACACAGCTAGTTTGTGTCAGAGGTAATAATTAAAGCTGGACCTTCCTGCCTCTGAGACCAACTCTATGTCAGAGAGAGTTGATACCAAATGTAAATAAGTAGATACTAAGAGAGCATCTAGTTGTCTTTCCTTAATGACCTTGGGCAAGTCACTTAACTTTTCAGGGGACTCAGTTTTCTGTAAAATCAGGGAATTGGTCTAGATATTCTCTCAGGTCCCTTCCCACCCTAAAATCTATTAGTTCAAGTCACCAGGTTTAGATGAACTATATTCTTTGGTATCAGAAGTATTGGTATGTCACTGCTGAGCTAGGTGGTCACCTGTCAAAGTTTATGGAGAACAGATATGGTGCCATGGGTTTGGAGAAAGGCAAATGTTCCTTTTGTCAAAAAAGTAAAGAACATGGAAGTCACATATCAGGGAGTTTGACTTCAATTTCTGGCAAAATTCTAGAACTTTTAATTAAAGAGATAATTAATGAACATCTGAAAAAGAAAGTAGTGATCACAAAGAGCCAATACGGCTTTATCAAGAACAGATCATGTTTCCTTATCATGAGACCAGAAATTTCTTGATTGAATTTCCTAACTTCCTTGACCTCCTTATCCCATGCAACCTGACTGGCCCCAGCTTTTCTGATGCAGCTTTCTGGTAAAAGGTCCCAGACAAGTCTAATAGTTAGTGCCTCTCAGACATTGTAGTTACCTAAAACCATACCAGATGACCTACTGACCACATACGTTTCCACATATATTCAAAAGGGGCCAGTTTCAGAGAAACTAAGGGCCATTGTATCCTTGCTGTGTATGAACAAAGTAAGTCTCTTTTGTTTAATGACTCACAAGTGCATTATTTAATCCCAACATCAAGCCTGAAGTGAGGGTGCTGGCTGTAGAGCCACACCTGTGACATTCCCTAAAAGATAATCAGTCAAATGTTATGAATAAAAATCTTTCAGAACTTCAAATGATAAAAAACACGGGACAAAGCATTAAAAATAAAAGAAATGAAAGTTAAAATGTCTCTCACATTTCACTTCATGCTTAACAAATTAATTGAAATAATAAATGGAAATACTTCATTTTAGAGGTGTTGTGGGAATACTAATATACTCTTGGAGGAGCTGTGAATTGGTTCAACCATCTGAAAAATGATTTGAAAGCCTACCAGAAGAGTCACTGAATTGTTCATACTCTTTGACTCTGAAATCTCTGACCCAGTACTTAGCACAATGCCTGGCACATGGTAGGTGTTTAACAAATGATTATTAATTGAAATCTTCTTATCAGGCATGTAGACATCACTAATATTCATGTAGTGCATTAAGGTGTATATTACAGAGTGTTTCATGTATTTTATCTTATGTGATCTTCCCAATAACCCTGCGAAATGGTTGATGTTATTTTTAGCTTTCTTAGCTATTATTTATTCCATGTTACAAATAAGAAAACAAGGCTGAAAGAATGTCTGAGACAAGAGTTGAATTCAGATTTTCCTGACTCCAGCACTCTATAGATTATATCCCCTAGCTTCATCAAGTTGGTCAATGACAGAAAAGGTCATATAAATAACAAAGTACCCATAACAACACATATTATGATAGTAAACTACTGGAAACAAATTGGGGGGCTCATTAATTTAGAGGATGATTGAACAAATTGTGGTATAAAAACTTAACATGACACTATAAGAAACAAAATCTATAAAGAATTCAGAGTATCATGAGAAGACTTGTATGAGCTGATGCAGGGTAAAGTAAGCAGAATCAATAGAACAATATACACAACTACAGTTACATAAAGGAAAATAACACTAAAAGAAGACCTTATACAAATGAAATTTACAATCTTAGCTCCTGAGAACTGATGATGAAAAATGTTTCTCTCTCCTCAGTAGAGAGGTAGTAGACTACAAATCTAGAATGTAGCATGATATATGGTCAGTGCATCAATTTCTTTAACTGTACTTTTTTTTTTTCAAGGGAGGGGGAGGTAGTACTGGGAAATTACAATAATATGAGAAAAAGGCAAAAATTACACATTTAAAATATATCATACCAATCTAACTTCATTTTTTTTCTTGATAGGGTTACTATACTAGTAGATCAAAGAAATCCTGTATAGACTTAACCTAGATATTAGCAAAGAATTTGACAGAGTTTTTTTGCTATTCTTGTGGAACAGATGTAGAAATATAAGACTAAACAACAGTACAGTTAAGTGAATTTGAAATTGGTTGAGCGGTGAGACCTGAGAAGTGCTCATGAATGGGTCAATGCCAAATTGGAAGAAGCCTCCAGTGGAGTGCCCAGTAAGTCTGAGAGGTAATATGTTCCATTTTCTTATGATATCTCCTTTATATCCAGGTCATGTACATATTTTGACTTTATCTTGATAAATGGTGTAAGACAGTGGTTTACGCCCAATTTCTGCCAGACTACTTTCTAGCTTTCCCAACAATTTTTTTTTTACCAAATAGTGAATTTAACCTAAAAGCTTAAATCTCTATATTTGTCAAATACAAGGTTACTACAATCATTTGCTACTGTGCATTGTGTGTCTACCCTGTTCCACTGATCCACCTTTCAATTTATTAGCCAGTACCAGATAGTTTTAATAATTACTGCCTTATAGTAGAGTTTAAGCTCTGGTACTGCTAAACCTCCTTCCTTTATATTTTTTTCATTAATTCCTTTGATATTCTTGACCTTCTGTTCTTCCAAATGAATTTTGTTATTATTTTTTCTAGCCCTTTAAAATAATTTTTGGTAATTTAGTTGGGATGGCATTGAATAAATAGATTAGTTTGGGTAAAATGCCTGGGTGTTTTCATTTTGGGGTTTCTTTAGGAGGTAACCAGTTTATTTTTTCTATTTTCACTTTACCATTTTGTTCTAATAGATCTGGACAATTTTCATTTATGGTTTCTTAAAATATGGTATTCAGGGATTGTGATGATTCTGTTTTTTAAGAATTAAATTTTGGGACAGGTAGGTGGCACAGTGGATAGAGCACCGGTGCTGGAGTCAGGAGGACCTGAGCTCAAATCTGGCCTCAGACCAAACACTTGACACTTACTAGCTGTGTGACCCTGGGCAAGTCACTTAACCTTGTTTGCCTCATCAGTTTCCTCATCTATAAAATGAATTGAAGAAGGAAATGGCAAATCACTCCAGTATATCTACCAAGAAAACCCCAAATAAAATCATGAAGAGTTGGACAGAACTGAAAATGACCAAACAACCACAAAGTTTGTTTATGATAGCACCCTTTATGCCTAAATCATGTACCCATTTTAACAGTATCTTGGTAAATGATGTGGGATATTGGTCAATACCTAGTTTCTGTCAGACTGCTTTTCAGTCTTCCTAGCAGTTTTTGTCAGATAGTGAATCCTTGCCCCAACAGCCAGGATCCTTGGGTTTATAAATCAATAGGTTTCTGTGGTCATTTACTTCTGTATGTTGTATACCTAGTCTGTTCCATTGATCAACCACTCCATTTCTTCTCCAGTACCAGATTATTTTGATGATTACTACTTTGTAGTATAGTTTGAGATTTGGTACTGCTAAATCATCCTTCAGTTTTTTTTCCATTGATTCCCTTGATATACTTGACTTTTTCTTCTTCCAGATGAATTGTTATTTTTTCTAGCTCTAAAAAATAATTTTTTTTTTGTAGTTTGACACTGAATATGTATTAATTTACATAGTATTGTCATTTAATTATATTGGCTCAGGCTATCCATGAGCAGTTAATATTTCTCTAATTGTTTAGTTCTGTCTTCATTTGTGTGAAAAGTGTTTTGTAACTGTTCTCATACAGTTCCTGTGTATGTCTTGGCAGGAAGACTCCAAGTATTTTGTACTATCTGACTATGATTATTTTAAATGGAATTTCCATCTCTTCTTGTCGGGCTTTGTTGGCTATACATACATGGAGACATACATACATACATACACATGGCTACACACACATACATTACACACTGATGACATATGTAGGTTTATTTTGTATCCTACAACTTGGATAGAGTAGTTAATTGTTTCAACTAGTTTTTTAGTTAATTCTCTTTGGGTCTCTAAGTATACCACCATATCATCTGTGAAGTGATAGCTTTGTTCCCTCATTGTCTGTGTTTATTTCTTTAATTTCTTTGTCTTGTCTTAATTTTTATAGTTAGTTTTTCTAGTACAATATTGAATAATAATGGTGATAATAACATTCTTACTTTCTCCAGAGTCTTATTAGAAATGCTTCTAGTTTAACCCTATTACAGAAAATGCTTGCTATAGATAGATAGATAGATAGATAGATAGATAGATAGATAAGATAGTACTTATCATTGTAAGAAAAGTTCTATTTATTCCTATCCTTTGTAGTGTTTTTAATGGGAATGGGTGTTGTATTTTGCTAAAAGCTTTTTCTGTATCTATTAATATGATATAATTTTTGTTTTTGTTGTTGATATGGTCAATTATACTCATAGTTTTCCTAATATTGAATGAGCCCTCTATTCCTGGTATAAATCTAACCTGGTCGTGGTATATGATTTGTGCTATATTGTTATAATCTCTTTGCTAGCATTTTATTTTAAAAATTTCCATAAATTTTCATTAGAGAAACTGGTCTATAATATTCTTCCTCCCTTTTTGATCTCCTTGGTTTAGGTATCAAAACCATATTTGTATCATAGAAGGAATATGGAACAATTTCTTCTTTCTTTATTTTTAAAAATATGTAGTATTAGAATTAATTGTTCTTTAAATGTTTGATGGAATTCACTTGTAAATCCATCTGGTCCTGGGGATTTTTTCTTAGGGAATTAATTTATGGTTTGTTCAATTTCTTTTTCTAAAATAGGGTTATTTAAGTACACTATTTCCTATTTTGTTAATCTGGACAATTCATATTTTTGTAAATGTTCATCGATTTCATTTAAATTATAAGTTTTATTGGCATAGAATTAGGCATAATAGCGCCTAATAAATGCTTTAATTTCATCTTTACTGGTTGTGTGTTCACCCTTTACAATTTTTTGATGCTGGTAATTTGGTTTTCTTCTTTAATAAAATTAATCAATGATTTATCTGTTTTATTGTTTTCCATTAAACTAACTCCTAGTTTTTTATTTATTAATCTTTTTTAAAGTTTTAGTTTTATTAATCTCTCCTTTAATCTTTAGGATTTCTTTTTTGATGTTTAATTAAGGATTTTTTAGTTTTTTCTAGTTTTTTTAAGTTACATGTATAATCTGCTCTTTCTTGCTTTTATTGATGTAAGCATTTAGAGATATAATTTTCCCCCTAAGTACTTCTTTGGTGGCATCCCATAAATGTTTGTATGTTGTCTCATTGTTTAATGAAATTATTGATTGTTTCTATGATTTATTCTTTGATCTACTCACTCTTTAGGATTAGATTATTTGGTTTCCAATTAATTTTTAATCTTTGCTTCCAAGACCATTTATTGAAAGTGATTTTTATTGTGTCATTGTCCTCAAAGGATGCATTTAATAGTTCTGCTTTTCTCCATTCATTTGGCTTTTTAATGCAATAATACATGGTCACATTTTGTGAATGTGCCATCTATAGCTGAGAAAAAGGGCATACTTTTTTTCTATGCCCATTCAATTTTTTTCCCAGAGGTCCATTATATTTTTTCTAAAATTTTATTTCTTATCTTCTTTTTAATTTATTTTATAGTCAGATTTATTGAGCTCTCAGAGGGACATGTTGAGGCTCCCCACTAGTGTAGTTTTACTATTTCCTCCTGTAATGTATTTAACTTTTCCCTTAAGAATTTGGATACAATGCTAGTTGGTATACATAAGTTTAGTATTTATATTACTTTGTCAATTGTACCTTATAGCAAAATGTAGCTTTCTTGATTATCTCTTTTAATTAGGTCTATTTTGCTTTTGCTTTGTCTTGAGATCATGATTGTTGCCCTTACATTTTTTTACTTCAGTTGAAGCATAATAGATTCTGCTCCAACTCCTCATTTTAACTCCGTGTGTGTCTTTCTGTATCAAGTGTGTTTTGTTTTGTTTTGTTTTCGAAACAACATATTGTTGGACTCTGATTTCTAATTCATTCTGCTATCTACTTCCATTTTATGGGTGAGTTTGGCTCATTCACATTTACAGTTATGATTGCTGTGCATTTTCCTCCATCCTATTTTTTTGTGTTTACCTTTCTCTCCCTCCCTCCCTCTCTCTCTCTCTCTCTCTCTCTCTCTCTCTCTCTCTCTCTCTCTCTCTCTCTCTCTTTCTCTCTCTCGTCCCTCCTTAAAAGTCTGCTTTGCTTCTGACCACTGACTCCCTTAATCTGCTCTCTCTCTTCCTCTTAGTCCCTTCCCTATTGGGTAAGATAGCTTTCTATACCTGATTGAGTGTATGTAAGTATGGTTGTATGTACGTGTATGTATGTATATGTATATATACATACATACACACATATGTATATATGTATGTATATATTCTTCCCTCTTTGAACCAGTTCAGGTGAGAGTGGAGTTCAAGTGTTGCCCATCCCCTCACCATCCACTTTCTTCTCCATTGGAAAAATGAATCCTTTTGTATGAGATACTTTCCCTCATTTTTCCACTCCTTTCTCCCAGAACAGTCCTTTTTCAGTCTTCCATTTATCTTCTGAGATCATCTTAACATAATAGACTTATATCCATGACCTCTGTTTAAAAAGACCCCTAACTGCCCTAATGATGATAATTCTTGGGGGTTACATGTATTGCCTCCCCATTTGGGAATGTAAGCTATTAATTTTTTCATGATTTTTCATTCATGTTTACCTTTTTATGCCTCTCTCAGGTCTTGAGTTTGAATGTCAAATTTTCTATTCAGCTCTGTTCTTTTGATCAGGAATGACTAATAGTCTTTTACTAAATTTCCATTTTTCCCCATATAAGGTTATACTCACTTCTGCTGGATATGTTATTCTTAGTTGTAATCCCAGACCTTTTGGTTACTGGAATATCATATTCCAAGCCCTACACTTTTTTTTTTTTTGGCAAGGCAATTGGGGTTAAATGACAGCTAATGTCAAGTGTCTGAGGCTGGATTTGAACTCAGGTACTCCTGACTCCAGGGCCAGTGCTCCATCTACTGCACCATCTAGCTGCCCCCCTACCCTTCTTTATAGTAGTAGCTGCTAAATCTTGTGTGATCCTGACTGTGGCTCCATGGTATTTGAATTATTTTTTCTGGGATCTGGAATCTCTGGAATTTGATTATAATATTCTCATGAGTTTTCATTTTGGGAACTTTTTCAAGTGGTTTTCAGGATGAATTCTTTCCATTTCTCTTTTGCCCTCTGCTTCTAAGATATCTAGGCAGTTTTCCTTTATGATTTCTTGAAACATGATGTCTAGGCTTTGTTTTTGATCATGGCTTTCAGGTAGTCCAACAATTCTTAAATTATCTCTTCTTAATCTATGTTCCAAGTCAATTGTTGTTCTGTTGAAATATTTCATGCTTTTGTCTATTTTTTTCATTCTTTTGATTTTGTTTTATTGTTTTTTTGGTTTCTCATGGAGTCATTAGCTTCCACTTGGCTCATTCTAATTTTTAAGGAATTATTTTCTTCAGTGAAATTTTGTGCCTCTTTTTCCTCTTCAATTCTGTTTTTTAAGGTGTTATTTTCTTCATTGAGGTTTTTTTTTTTTACCTCTTTTACCGTTTGACCAATTCAGGTTTTTAGGGACTTATTTCTTCAATTTTTTGTGCCTGTTTTACTAAAGTGTTACCTGTCTTATTGTATTTTTGTTGCATTGCTCTCATTTCTTTCAATTTTTTCCTCTGCTTCTCTTATTTCATTTTAAAAATAATTGTTTTTTGCTCTTTTAAAAAGTTTCTTCTAGGAATTCTTGTTTGGCTTGTGTCCAATCTATATTGTACTTTGAGGCTTTGTTTGTAGATGTTTCCATGTGTCTTCTGTGGATTATAATTTATAAATATTCTTTGAACCCAACTTTATGTGACTAGAGATCACACCCAAAATCTCACCCTGACCTCAGTAACTTTCCAGGAATGCTGGAGATGGTTACAAAGAATTTTGAGTTTCCCCAAGTCCTAACTCTATTCCAAATACTCTTGTTTTGGATCCACCCAAGCTTGTGTTTGAGGGTTTCATTGTGTTTTAGATTCACTCAAATTTTATTGAATGTTAACATTTAATGATATCCATCTCAATCTACCTTGCTTTCAAGATCCTCTCTCTTCAAAATTGCTTAACTGCACACATGTGGTTTGTGTGTAAGTGCCCTTGTCTAAATCCTACATAACATAAACCTTCCAGAGCCTATAGCAGATGGAGTCATACTTCATTCCTGGCTCACTCTCCTCTATCAAACAACCTCAACAAACATATTTCTTTCTAAAACTATTTTAGATTTTGAGATTTGTTCTCACATTATGACACTTCTGTGTTTGTGTCTTGAGCTTCCCTTTCACCTGGTTCTCTTTTTGCTGTTTGTTCATTTTTGTAGCCTATTTCTTCACTTTGTATTTTTTGTAAGAGTTGGACTTTGGTTACCTTTGGGCAGTAATAGGGTGTAGTGACTGTTCTGAACTTTAGGCTTTTTTGCCCCATTGTTTTCACAGCTAGTTCTGGAGGCCTATACTTTTTCAGTGCTTCCAGGTGTTATCAGGGAGAGATGTGATCATTGATCTCTTGATCTGTGCTCTGTGCTCTCTCATGACCACAACTCCTCTTCCTCCCTAGAACTGTGACCTTTACCCAGGTAAGGTCCCTGCTCCCTTGAACCACAAGTGCTCCTCTCTGTCCTGGAATTGTGATCTAGAACTGTGTAATGGGCAATAAAGTTGCCAAGTGGTGCCTAGTCTTGTGCCCAAAGCTAGCACAGGTAATGCTTGGAATTTTTTTTTGGCCAGATATTCAATCCCCTCACCATTTCTAGGAGGTGAGAGCTCCAGGTATCACTGCTGCTGCTGTTCCTGACACTACCATAGCTGGCCAGCTCCTACCCTAATGTCACAGACCTCTCCTCCTGCCTCCCTAAATTGTGCTGGGCTAGAAAAATGTTTCATTCCAACATTTTTTCAGTTATATTGCTTTGGAATTTAATTTGACATGTTATTTTGAAATTGTTTACAGGCAAAAGTTGGGAGAGCTCAGCTAGAATGCTCCCTTTACTTTTCCATCTTGGTTCTGCCTCCCCAATCCCTCTTAATTCTGGAATCTTCTATATCGATCATTTCCTATTTATTCTGTTAGTTAGTTATTGTTCAGTTGTTTCAGTCATATCCGAGTCTTTGTGACCTCATTTGGGGTTTTCTTGTCAAAGTTATCTTGCCACTGGGCCCAGATGGCTCTGGAGGAGAAAGTGAGGCTAGTGACTTTGCACAACCCTCCCTCATTTAAATCGAATGCACTTATAAGTCCTACCATCACCTTCCATGCTGCGTTCCTCTTCAAGAATGAAGAGCAAACAACTGTTTATTCTGCATACAGTCTGTTAGTACACATGTTTGCATATTGTCTCCCCCATTAGATTATGAGCTCCTTGAGGGCAGGGCCTGTCTTTTGCTTTTCTTTGTATCTCCAATGCTTAGCACACTGCTTGGCACACACTAGGTACTTGATGCTGACTGACTGATTGACTAACTGATTTTATCTATCTACTGTACCTCAAATATTAGCAGTCTAGGAGGCTAATCCTTGGGGCTCAAGATAAGCATCAATTTTTCTGATCACTCAAGTGGATGATACTACTTATCTTACGATGGTCAGTTTAGCTCCCACCCACCGAATAATGGTTACATGGAAGACCATCGGGCATATATAGTACACCTCTTTATCAAAATAAGCAGTAAGTAGAAATAGGAGAAGTTAGACAGATTAGAACAGACAACAGGATGTATCAGAGTAAATGAGCTCTTAGACTGGATGTAAGATGAGGCAAAGGTTTACTCTTTGCATTGTCTAGGGCTGTTTATACTAGAAGTTAAGGGATGTGTCTGAGGTTTCTGAGAGGTCTTTTCTCCACCATTCAAAACATTCACTTGCCTCTCAAAATCTTCTGAAGTCTTTGTCTCTTATGCAGTATCTTATCCTCTGCAATTTCTCAACCAAATAGTAGCCACATTTCCCTCAGTATATGAAGCATGCAGAGTCATAGAGTTGTCCTTCAGGAAAAACCACCCCTCAGTTCTTTTTTGGTACAGAAGTTACATTAACTTTGCCACTTGCTGGGGATCTGATAAGTAAGAGCTGAGGCCCTATTTTCTAGAGATTGGACCTACTCCATTCCTCCTTGGCACATTCCTACTCAGAGCTCTGGACTAGTTGGAGTTTGGTGGTGTTTACCTTTGATTTTATTGCTCATTATTTCATTTGATAACCTTTAAATTCTGATAGAGAATTTCTTAGGGAAACTGGGTTTGGTTATACCCTGTCTTGGCTGGAAGCTTCCATACCAAACCTTTGTATTCATTCTGTTATATGTCCTTGTTCCATCTTTTGTACATTTTTTAAAAAGAAAAATGAGTTGTTTGATGTGCTCATTCACATTTGTCTTTTTGGACAATTCTGCTGTTTCTCTTCTTCATAATACTTTCTATTTGTGGTTTCAGAATCTCATTTTTGGAAGCTTCCTACTCCTCCTGGACCTCCTTTGTAGAATAGGGGCCTCTACCTATTCCTTATCTGAAGCCTTTGAAATCTACTTTCCTAAAATCCAGAGTATGTGCCAGACAACTCTCAGGCTTTCTCTCTTTACCACAAAGTCCAAGATGGAGTTATCATTTTCCCCAAGATTCTGATAATTTCCACCCCAGCCATTTTTGTTGGTGATAATGAGATCTAGGATGGAATTTCCCCTTGTTGGTCCTTCCACCTTTCAAAGACTGATATCATCAATAGGAAAGTCAAGGAATAATTAGCTGCTCTGCTTTGGCAAGGAGAGAGCTGCAATAGTTATTCAGATAATTCTGCCATTACTCTTCCCATGCTTCTGTCCTAGGTTTGTGATCTATTTCCTAAATTCCTAACCTGTTTCTTCTCCTATTCCAAGTGGAATACAGTAAATTTTGGTGATAATATCTCTTCTTTTCCTGCCTTTTTCCAATGTCCCCATCATGTTTAATGCTTGTGGTATTTGGATTTCCTTATATGAGTATAGATTTTTTTTGAATATTAGTCTCTTCCTAATAACTCATCACCCTGTATATCAATAGAACCATTCCTTGCGATTAAGAAAAGCAAGAAAACAAACCAAATCAATGCATCATTCATGCTTGGCAGCATATGCAGCATTATGCAACTGTGGTATACTACCTCTTTTTAAAGAGAAGTATGTTTCATCACCTTCTCCTTGGAATCATGGTTGGATGTCACATTAATAATCTGAATTGAGATACCTTTTAATCTTTTTTTTTGCCTTCACACTACTGTGGTCATTGTGTATATTGTTCCCTTGGTCATCATTTCCTACCTTGCATCAGGTCGTATAAGTTTTTCCAAGTTTGTCTGAATTCTTCATATTATTAATGTCTTCCAGCACAACAGTATTATATTACTTCTATAAACAGTTTATTCAGAGATTACTCCATTGATGGAAACTTATTTTCCTCCCTATTTTTGGTTGGTTTTTTGCTACCATAAAAAAAAAGTTTCCTTTCTAGAATGTCCAGCTCCCTTCTTTTCTGGAAAAGCTTTTTTATGTGTTTTTGAGCTCCAAGGGCTCAATGGTCCTTCTTCCTCTCCTTCTGGTGTGATATTCTACTTCCCAGTCTCCTGACGCAGGTTAAGATTCCCCTGTGTCTCTTCAGATATTTTTCCTTCTTTGTTTTTATAATGAAATTCTTCTTCCATTTATTTAAGGAACACTTCATTTTCCTTGATAACCTACAGAGTACCTACTTACATTCTAAGACTCTCACCTAGAAGAATAGCCTCTGCTTTGAACATAATTAGTAGCAGTCATTTGGCAGTGGTGAAAATACAAACATTGGCAGAAATATAAGCATTGCTCAATTTTTCAGATTAGTGCAAAATCCTTCTTGCTTTAAATAACTGCTAGAAATAAGATCCTCAGTATGATTTCTTCCTAGTAGCTATTTTGGAAACATGAAGAGGCAAATTGCTATGGGAGCCTTCAACTCTCCTCAATTCTTCAGCACTTTGACAACTAAACTCAGCTTCATTTCTTTTTAAAATTTTCTCTAATGCCAAGGTAGAAGAATTAAATAAATATAGTGGCTAGATTTTAGACTATTGATGTAAGAAATATTAGAAAACTGTGATCTTTAATTCCAGCAATTGGTAAGAAATTTCTACCCACAAAGTAATGATCTAAATAAGTGCTCTAATGAAAGCAAATCAGTAATTTGGTGATTTAGGGAGTACTAAGTAGTTAAATTGGAGATGGCGAGTCTCTCTGTCATATAGCTAGTACTAGGACATTATAATGTGGTGGGTAGAGTGTTGTACACAGAGTCAAGAAAACCTGTGTTCAAGTCAATGTCTGATACCTACTGGCTGTGCAGTTGGATAAGCTTGGATAAGCTCTATTGTTTTAAGTCACATAGCCTTTCTGAGCTTCATATTCTTCTGTAAAACGTGGATAATATCTTTACAGCTATTGCAAAACAAAAGAGGTAATGCATGAAGAGTGCATTGCAAACTTTAGAGTGCCATATAAATGCCAATTACTAATAAACTTAGGTATCTGTTATAGTCAATAACCTTTTCCCTACATAGAATAATATAATTTAGATTTGGAGTGGACTTTGGATATTCTAGACTAGAATTTCAGATTGTTTACATCTCCTGTTGATAGTGAATATTTTATCTAATTACATTTTTTCCTCACCCATCTTCCCCAACAGTGTCCCATTTATGATTCCCATTCTCTCTCTCTAATTATCTTTCTCTCCTTATCTATTGTAGCACTCCTTGCTGCCTGCAAACATGCCCACTCTTACACAACTGGGGCCTGGCTAATGAGCCCAGTCCTTATGAGTATGTACAGAGTGGTCAGCTGTTATAAAAACAAGGTGGACTTTGAACCACATGCAGATATTCTGTAACCGGCTCTGTTCTGCTAACTAAATGGTGGAAAGGATCCTCTTTTTTTTTCTTTTTGACTATAGAACTGGAACTTTAATATGTTCAAAAGGCACTAGTCCACCCTGGCCTGCTCCTTTTAGTCTAACTCCTTACTGCCTTTGGGTCCTAACAGGGAGATGAAGACAAATGCAGCCAATGAGGAAATTTAACTTGGGAGTATGGATGGCAGTGTGCTGGTAAATGTTTAATAACTTGCTTTGTGGGGGAAAAAGAATCTACCCCACTTTTACTTTTAATCTGCACATTTTCTCTCTTACTTTCTTAAGTCTGGATAATCAACAAAACAACGAATCGAGACCTGGTCAATATTTGCTCATTTCTGAGGTGTAATTTTTTTAAAAATTAGCTCTTGAGAGTTTGTTTGAGCTGGCTCCAGCATACCCCTGAATATGGGCCACTTCTCTTTGTGTTGATTCTTCCTGTTTTTGGTGAAGCAAATTAGGGTTAACTACAACCTTGTGAGGTCAGGAGAGTTAGCCACCCCAAGCTCCAGGAGTGTAGTCCATGCTGGGCTTTGCAACCAGCCAGTCCAGTACAGAGGCCCCAAGACGCAAGAAGCATTGAGACCCAGACCAACAGTAGCTGAGATACAGACTCATGCCATGGCTATGCTATATTTGGAAGTGAACAATATGTAGATATTACATTAAGTCCGAGCTTATTCTCTTCAGAATAAATGGCCTTTTCTCACACCTCATCTTTCTTGACCCTGTTGTAGACTTTAATACTGTTCATCACCTCCTTTGGCAGAATACTCTTTCCTGGTTCTTCATCTTAAACCGGATGTCTTGGGGATTCCAGTTTAGTTGGGTTTTTACTCTTCTTCATACGAAATCATACTTACATTTTCCTTCAGAAGTCACAGTGGAGAGAGAAAAACATTATTATTCTAGGAAGAGGTCAATACTTCTATTACCTTTACAGAAAGAATTTTAACATTCTTGAATCTTGATAATTATGAAATAAATATTTAAATAAACAAAATGATCCTCTTTTTTTTTTTGACTATAGAACTGGAACTTTAATATGTTCAAAAGGCACTAGTCCACCCTGGCCTGCTCCTTTTAGTCTAACTCCTTACTGCCTTTGGGTCCTAACAGGGAGATGAAGACAAATGCAGCCAATGAGGAAATTTAACTTGGGAGTATGGATGGCAGTGTGCTGGTAAATGTTTTGCAGTCATTTTTTGCAACTGATGGTTTTTTTTATGAGTGATATATTTTAGTTTAATTTTTAAAGTGTCTAATATTTTTATTTTAATGAGTCAAAATCTCTCCTTCCCTCTTCCCCTTGAAAACATAAGAAAAATAAAACTTATTACATATATGGATAGTTGATCAAAACAAATGTCACATTGGCCATGTCCAAAATGTCCAATTGGCCCTCGTCTCATTTTACATTCTGAATACTTCACCTATCTTTTGTGAGGTAGTATGTTTCATCATTAGCCCTCTGGAATCATGGTTGCTCATTACACTGATAAGAGATCAGCCCAAGAGCATTGCATCATATTAATAAACTAGGATTTGTTCATCCATTCTCATTCATTATGGGTACTCCCTCAGAGTCCCATTCTTTGCCACTTCAAAGAGCTATAAACATTTTTGCCCATCCTTAGAGTTTGCTTTGTTTTGCTTAGGCCTAATCTCTAATCCCCTCCCTCAAATTCCCACTGTCCCCTTCTCCCCCTTCCCTACTATTTCATTGTTGAGTGAAAGGTATTTCTGCACCCAACTCTGTGTGTGTATTCTTCCTTCATTAAACCAGTTCAGTTGAAAATCAGCTTCAAGTGTCAGCTACTTCCCCTATTCCTGCCTCCTTGTTTGTATAGATGTCTACTTGTGCACCTTGATTATGCAAGATAATTTTCCCTAACTTTCCTTTTCTCTTCCTCCCTCCCTTTCTCTTTCTTTTCTGTTGAGGGCCAGAACTGAAGAAGTCTAAACATGGGTTTATTTATTCAGAATCTTTTGGCTCACCAATTTGTGCCTGGATACTCGGACCAATCCCTGAACCATGATAGGAAGCAGGTGTGTATAATTAAAGTAACACCGTAGGGCTGGGATTAGCCACGAGGGCCTCGGGGGTGATTGTTAGCTTTCACTATTTAAACTGGACCCTCAGAATAATAAACGGCTCAGTCTTTCGCTGATCTCGCCTGGCTCACGTCTGGTCATTTCACACTTCTCCGTTTGATGCAATACTTAGTCTAGGGTGACACTTTTCATTCTTTCCTTAAGATCATCAACCTATAACAGAACTGTTCCCAGGTCTTGTTCAACTGTACTCCCTCTGTGATCCCTGATGATAGGGTTACATGGGAACATCTCCTCAGATTTGAATTAATCGGTTTATCCTTGTTTAATCTTTTATTATTGTGCATTCATGTTCACTTTATTATGTTTCTCTTCCATCTTGTGCTTAAACTTCAAAGTTTCTACACAGCTCTGGTCTTTTTTTTTAATCAGAGAGGCTTGTAAGTCTCCTATTTCATCAAAGATTCGTTTCTATTTCTTCCCTCCCCCAACATTATACTCAGTTTTATTCTTAACTTTTAAGTCTTTTAAAAAGACTTTTATTCTTGACTATAAGCCCCTATCCTTTGCCTTCTGAAATACTGCATTCCAAGTTCTCTGTTCTTTTTCCAGTAATGGCTGCTAAATCCTGTATGATCTTGACTGTTGTTTTCAGTACATGAATTCTATCTTTCTGGCTGCCCACAGTATATATATTTTTTTCTTTGATGTGGAAACTCCAGGTTTTGGCTATGATGTTTCTGGGTGTTTTCATCTGGGGGGGGTTCTTTAAGAATAGTATTGGTGAATTCTTTCTATTCCTACTTTGTCCTCTAGTTCTTTTACTGACTTATTATTTATGATTAGTTTGTCTCCAATTAATTTTTAATCCATATTTTTATTGTATTATGATCTGAAAAGGATGCATTTAATATTTCTGCCTTCTTACATTTAATTGTGAGGTTTATAACGCCCTAATACATGGTCAATTTTTGTGTAGGTGCCATATAACACTGAGAAAAAAGTATATTCCCTTCTATACTCATTCAATTTTCCCCAGAGGCATATCTGGGGATACTAACTTCTCTAAAATTCTATTTACCTCCTTAACTTCTTTCTTATTTTGTGGTTAGATTTATCTAGTTTTAAGCGCGGAAAATTGAGGCCCTCCACTAGTATAGTTTAATCTATTTTCTCCTGTAACTCATTTAACTTCCTCAAAAATTTGGATGCTATACACTACCACCTCCCTCAATCTGCCCTCCCTTCTACCAATTCCTCTACACTCTTTTCTTGTCCCCCCTCTCCTACTTGCCTCTAGGGTAAGATAGATTTCTACACCCAACTGATTATATATGTTATTCCCTCTTTGAGTCAATTCAAATGAAAGCAAGGTTCAAGCAAGCTCATGCCTCCTCTGTTCTTTCCCTCCATTGCAATAGGTCTTTTGTACCTCTGCATGTGAGATAATTACCCCATTCTATCACTCCCTTCTCTCTGGTCCCAGTGCAATCCTTTTTTTCCACCCCTTAATCTTTTATATCATCCCATCAAAGTCAACTTATACTCACACCCTTCTATGTATACTCCTAACTGTCCAAATAGTGATAGAGTTCTTAAGAGTTAAAAGTATTATCTTCCTGTGTAGGAATGTGAACTTTCTTAAGTCTAGACAATCAATAAAACAAAATTGATTTGTACCATTTGCCGACTTTGGAGGTGTAAATGCCCACACTGAAAATTTAATAATGGTCTCTTGTGAACAGTATGAACCGGCTCCAATGTGCTCCTGCCATACACCAAGACTGCCCCGGCTAGTAACTGTTCTCCTCCCATTGTGAGTAGAGATAAAGTTGGTCAAAGCTATCTGTTTGGACTGCAACTTTTCATCTATACTCCTCTGCTTTACAAACTGGTGGTAACTGAGGTGAAAAGATTTTTTTGGCAACTCAATGGCTTTTTGGAGAAAGAAAGGAGGTTGGGGGAAGGGAAGTGCAAGGGAATGGGAATCTTCCTAGTAGAGAGCAGTAGAAGAAAACTTGTCTCTCAGATGCCCTGGGGTTTTGAGTGATGGGTTGCTTGGGAACAGGAAATTAACCCCATGGGAGCCAAAGCTATTCCTCAAAGTGATAGATGCTCTCACTCAAGAGGGGGAGGGAGCAGCAGGAATAGACCCAGGAATAACACAAACAGCCAGAATCTTCTGGGTAACAACCACTACTCAGTTACAAAATGGCAGGCTACATAGAGAGGTATGGATGCATAGTGAGAAGGAGCTTGGTAGTGTTCAAGACAGGTCTCAATACAGGAGGGAGGGAGGATTACCCAGTGGTTACAGGCAGGTGGTGGTCCATCTCACAAAAGCAATTTCTCCCACAAGACAAAAAGCAGCCAGTCACTGTGTCTTTGTGATAACCTCAATGGATATGCTTCCCTGATGATGTGGCTACAACCCAACACATCACTAATGCATTTAGTAGCTGGAGGACCATCCAAGTGACCTCCCTAATGTTCCTTTTACATTCAGGAACCACAGTCCAGCAGGAAATCCTTCCTCTAGCAAGCTTCTTCCACCCAAATGACTAAGGGAGGGAGAGAGGCAGCAATATCTTGTTAATACATAAGACAAGACAAGAGACCACTAGGATAAGGGGTAGGGTTCCTCTGAGAACTTTAAAAGTGAAAATCTGTTTGACTGGTATGGCCTCAGCTCTCCTAGGACAAAAGTATGCCACGGCTAATAAACCCAGAGACAGGGCATTTATACCTTTCACTTGTAAAACTTCCTGGATATAAAAGGAACACAAGAAAGGTCACCTAGGTGTCCCTCTGCCTATTAATGCATCAATGATGTGTTGGGTTACAATCATATCATCAGGGGAGGTGTTGTCCGTTCAGGTTATCATAAAACACTCTAAAAGTTACTTTTAGAATAATCTCTGGGAGTATGAAGTCAGGAAGCAGGGACTAGAGAGAGGAACTTGCCCCAGGAGCTCCTTCCCAAAAGGTCATGTCATGGCGGCTGCTTAATGTTTAGGGGATATATATCAGACCTTGCCCCCCCCCTTCCTGGGGCAGAAATACAGAAATATTAGTGGGATGTTTTGACCCAGGGAGACCCTAAGGAAGGTAATCCAGATGATTAGGTAGGAAAAGTGCCTTAAATCAGATCATGAAGAGGACCCAGGGTTAGGAAGGCAGATCACCTTTATAAAGGACCCACAGAGGAACCCCAAACACCTCAGAGGATGAGGAAAAGAAGCTAGCTCCAAGGACTTGTGCTCTGGGAATCTGAAATCCGTTCCCACCTCCCTCCAATGTAAGGGCAGAAGGTACACCCAAATATCTGCCCTCCATTCTAACCTCATCTCCTTCAAATTGCAACAGGAGTAGGGCACTGATGCCCAGGCTAATCAGGGGGAAACGGACCATAAGCCTCAGGTACTATTTAATGGCCAAATGGGGGAACTAAACATTTTCTTGGTATCCTAGATAGTGGAGCCCAAGTGACTGTAGTACCAAGATGTCCACACGTAAGGGCAATGAAATAGGGCCCCTCAGTGGTCCTACCTTGTGGGCACTCAAGTTATTGCTGCTACAACTGTAGTGTCACTATTCCAGCCTATTAAATGGATTGTAGTGGCAATCCCTAATGATGAATTTTTCACTGGCATTGACCTCCTGAGGTGCTTTATAGGGGCAAACTGACATGTTTGCTAGCCATGGTCCATTACCGTTGCCTGTCTTATTCCATTAAGTGTGGGATGGGTAGAAGCTTATGATGCCCTCCCCCTTCCTATTGGCCTGTCTCACCAAGGTGATCTAACTCAAGCAATACAGAATTCCAGATGGGGTGAGAAAGACCACTGTCTCAATACAAGAACTATTGGACACTTCCCTTGTGGTAGCATAAAAGTGATTAAAGCCTAACTCAGAGAGGGTTGCCACAATGCCCCCACCAGAGTTGGTGCAGGAACGTGGGTCATTCGGCAAGCTTGCAATTTCTGCTTTCTTCCATTCCATTATCCAGGAACTTATTCTTCAATTTGTGGCTGACTTTTCTAGTATCTTAACTTCTCCGCTGGAAGGAACATCTTTAAAGAGGCTTTGGAGAGCAAGAGGTTGGAAGTGATCGTGTGTGGTAGACTCCAGTTTTGCTTCTCCTCGCCCCACTTTTCCCCTTACTTTTAGCTCCAGACAAGGGCCAATTCGGAAATGACGACATCCACTTTTGCTTTTATGCTTTGCAGCTGGTGCTGCATTCCACACCCCTGGTCCCCCACTTCTGCAAAGGGTCTCAAGTTGTACTTTCTCCATTCTTTTCATTGTAATGCCCCCTGCTGCCACTTTCCCCAAATTGGGAGACTGAACCAGGGTAGCCCAACTCATGTCTGGGGCCACCTCAGGCCCCCATAAAGGTTTCCCGCCCCTAGACCGCGTCCTCGGCTGCCTGGACCGGAAGCTGCGCGCCCCTCCCCCGCCTGGCCCAAACACGCCTGCGTGGTGAAGACTCCGGAATGGAGTCTCGCGGACGTCCACGCCTCCTGCGCGTAGGCGCACGGGCGTGACGTCACGACGCCCCGTGGCGTGGGTCGGAGGTCAGGGGTCGGGCCGTGAGGTCAGCACGAGGGCGGGGGTCACGGGCTCTTCCCCGGCCTCGAGGCTGGGTTGCCCAAGGAGCCCCCGGAGCCGCCTGGGGGTCTCCGCCGGCGCCGCCGCTGCGGAGGGAGTGACGGAGATAAATGAGGAGCCCGCCCCCGCGCCAGGGCTGGAGAGCGGTCGGTCCTAGCGCCGCCCGCCGCCCCCTGGCGGGCCCGCGGCCCGAGAGGCCTAGTCTCCCGAAGCGCGCCCGGGACGCCGATGGCAGCGCGCGGCCTGGCGCAGGCCTTAGCTACCGTGTGCCTCAGCGCGAGCCTGTCCTGGGTGACCGGCGGGGCCCCCGGCGGCCGCGCCTCGGCTCCTCTGCAGCTTCCGGGGCGAGGGCCGCCCTACAGGTACCTCCCGCGGCCGGCCCCGACCCGCCGGACATGCCCTGGGCGGAGGACGCCCGGGGGAGCGGCCCGGGAGCTCTCGGGTCGGGGGGAGGGCGCGCTGTGCTTCACCCCGCCCCGCTGGGCATGGGCTACTTCCCCCCCGACCGGCCAAAATAATCCCATTGTAGTCCTTTTCCCGAGTCTCCCGAGGCGTTCCTAGACACCGGGTGGGGGGTGGAGAAGGGCGATGCACACACAAGCAAGCAAGCTTACATCGCTTATGTAAAAAGAAAAATTACTTTTATTATTATTATTATCATTATTATTATTATTATTATTTTGTAACTATGTAAATTACAGACGTGTACTGTATAAATACACAACTAAATTACAATTATGACTTAGTAATTATTTTTTCCCAATTACGTGTAAAAACAGTTTTTAAGAACCTTTGAAAAAAATTTTGAGTTGCAAATTCTCTCCCTCCCCACGCCCCTCATTGAGAATGCAAGCAATTTGATATAGGTTATACATGTCACTGCAAAACATTTACGTCGTTTTTTGATTGGGCAAATTCAGAAGTGACACTTTTGCCTTTGAATTTTGTGCCTAAAGTGTGAAAAACAATTAGTCTAGTAATTTCTATAGACAACTATGTTTTAAGGGAGGGTTTTGTTTCCGTATTTGCTGTCAGATTTTACTACCAATAGGGAAGTGTATACCATTACATTTTCAGTTTGTACGATTACGTTTATATGTAGTGCGTGTGTATATGTATATATTATACACATATAGGGATGGAAGTTGGAAGTCCTGTGCCACTTTTATTCCCCTTTTCCTCTGCTCAAAACTCAAGAATGAGACAGATCCATAATTATGCCTATTTCTCTGTTCAAAAAAACAGCTTAGGAAAGACCATACTTAACTGTTTTAAGACTTCCAGTTTCCACCCAGGAAACATTGTTTTCAGTATCATAAAAGCTTAAGGATGTGAAAAGAAACCTTGGCTTGATCCAGCAAAAAAGTTCTGCATTTGAAAACACTGCTATGAACCCAAGGGTGTATAGGGAAGCACATCCTTGAGGCTTGCTGGCACAGTGGATAGAGTGTGGGTCCTGGAGTCAGAAGTCCTACTTGCTGTGTGGCCCTGGACAGGTCACTTAACCCTGTTTGCCTCAGTTCCTCATCTGCAAAATGAGCTAGGGAAGGAGGAAGTGGCCAACCACTCCACTATCTTTGTCACAAAAACGCAAATGGGGTTGTGAATTGTTGGACATGGCTGAAAAATAACAGCAAGAAAAGTGAGGAAGACCTGGCTCTAGTTCCACCATTGATACCTACAAGCTATGTAGAATCAGGGTGAATCATTCACCTATCTTCCCGGTCATTAAGTCAACAGGTATTAAACAAACATTGATTACTGCCAAGCTGTGTGCTAAAAGCTAGAAGGAATACAAAGACAAATGTCTGCAGTGTAAATGGGCGATAACTTTAGAGGGAAAGCATGAGCTGTGGGGAGGGGTTTCTTTGGGGGAGCAGGAAAGGCCTCTTGAAGGTAGGATTTGAGCTGAGTCTTAAACCAAGAGATCCAGGAGGCAAATGTGAGGAGAGAGTTTGTGGTGTCTACAGGACAATCAGTGCTCTGTCTAGAAGCACCAACCACCTTTTGATGCCACCAGTGGATAGTTGGTGATTCTAAACTGCATATTAGGAGAAATATAAATCTGAGAATCATCTGCATAGACAAAAGAATTGAACCTGTTGCATGAATTTAGACATCAGTTTGACTAGATGATGCCAATAAGCCAGCATGAATCAGAGTACAGGTTTTAATACACTTAGAGTGTGTGATCCACCCCACCAGTAGGTGATGAGAATGGGTATCCTTCAGCTTTAAGCTAGTAGTAGTATTTATATATTGGGGGCAACAAGGTGACTCAGTGGATAGAGTGCTGGGCCTGGTGTCACGAAGACCTGAGTTCAGATGCAGCCTCGGACATGTGCTAGCTGTGTGACCCTTGGCAAGTTACTTAATCTCTGCCTCAGTCCACTAGAGGAGGAAATGGCAAACCACTTCAGGATCTTTGCCAAGAAAATCCCATGGACGGTACGGTCTGTGGGGTCATGAAAAGTTGGACATGACTGAATGAAGGACAACAATTTATACATTACATGAAACAAAGAAACAAAAGATGGCTACTCATAATGCAAAGAAGTAAATTATACTTGTTAAGGAGAATGTGTGTTATTAGCTATGGAGATGAATAAGAGATATGTCCTTGTCATAAGCTGGCTTCACTAAATCAAAAAGAACTAGCTACCTGATAGGCTACTTAATACAGAGACTAAACTTTTTTTTTTAAAGCAATTCAGTCTTTTTGTACCAATTAGGGGAGCAAAAACCCCCTTAGAAAGATACTTAGAAGAACCAACTATTGCCCTTGGTCTGACAGTTCGTGCAGGGGTCATATGAAGTAAAATGGCAGATACACAACAGAATAGAGTAGTTATGTTCTAAAAATTCACTTTCAAAAACAGGTAAACCAGAAAGTCTCTTAGACATTACCGCCTTTGATCATGCATCTCTACTACATTCCTATATAGCCTATCGATCTCTCTTGATACCTTAATATAAAGTTTCTGGCAGGTATTTCCACAGGCAGATACAAGAATTGGGAAGCATTGAACACAACAATTAAGCAAATTAATATAATAGTAATTATAAGTATTATAAAACACAAAATTTTCTTGAGCCTGGTTTCTGGCAACCAATCCCAAATATCCCAGCCAGTCTCTTTATGTTTAATCTCCAGACTCTTCCCTAACTCCCTAATGCAGTTCCAGTGCAGGATAATGGTAAGATTTTAGTCAAACACATGTGCAATATTCAAGTAATATCTAAGCTGCAGATTTCTTACTTTGTCGTCTTGGGTTTAACTGTTTCAAGTTGTCTACTTCTGGGAAACATTTTAATAATAACTACTATGTATGAAGCACTGTCTTTAGTGCTTTGCTCTTGTTGTCAATTATTATCACATTTGATCCTCACAACAACCCTCGGAGATAGGTGCTATCATATCCTCTTTTTACAGATGAGGAAACAGGCAAATAGAAGTTAAGCAATTTGATTCTAGTCGTAGCTAGTAAGAATCTGAGGCAGGATTAGAGCTCACATCTTCCTGACTCCAGGTCCAGTATTCTACAGTGCCAACTAGCTGTCCTCTTTTCCCTTGGAAATTCTGTATCTAAAGAGGCTTGTCCTTGACCACTGTTAACAAATTGTCCAGTTTGGTTCACTCAGACACAGAGATTCCTGAGTGTTTTTAACTGGAATGTCAGTTGTTAACAATATCTGGAATGAACCTTGTTTCAAGGGCAGATTTGTGGAGGGTTTTCTTCTAATAGATTGACTTTCCAGGTTCCAAGCCACTTTTGGAGCTTTCCTAGGTAATAATGCTTAAACCTGCAAATAATAAGACTTTAGTGCAATTTGGTTAGGTCTGACAAAGCCCAAGTACATTGGCCTTCCCAGCAGTTAGTTCACGTGGTGAAAGCCATTGCAAGTCTTAGGGAGTTTACTTTATGAACATCAGGGCTTTATAAAGAACCTCAAATTAAGCTGCCTGTAATTCATCTGAAAGTTTGGAGAGTTTCAATTTTCACATATGATTTGTTCTTTCTAGCATTGCATGTTGTACAGATATTGCTGTCTATGAGCTAGAGAAGAATCTCAGAAAAAAAAAAGAATTCCTTCAGAACCTGGCTATAAAAGAAATCCTTTTGCCTCTTGATATTATCAGAGACCTCAAACAGAAATTAAAAAAAAAATCAATCTCCCCTGTAAGAGCTCCCAAAATAAGATACAACTGTGTGTATGTTTTTTTTCTTTTAAATAGCCATTTAACTATCTTGTACATAGTGAAATGCTTTGGATAACCAGCCCATTTAATTTATGAGCTTCAACAAATTGAAATCAATCTTTTCCTAAAACAGCCCTTTAGGATCACATGATTATATAAACCTTTTATGTTTAATGAGCCTATATTCAACTATTTTGTATATTTATTTATAGATCTATATGAATAGATAAAATTCATTTAAAAATCACAGTTTAAAAGTTTCTTGACAACTAATTAAAACAATTCTATATGTGAAAGGCTCAATCCAATTTGATACTTTAAAACAGTTTCTAAAACGTACACAATAAAAGCTCACGTAGGCATTTGTATGGATAGGTATCTGAATATTCAGTTGGACCTGAAAGAAGTTCAGTAGTTCTTTATTATTTCCAGAATAGAATTTAAAACATATCATTTAGGACCAACATCATTTGTTGTTTGTCACTGTTATTACAGTTGAAATTCTAAGGCTACTGATATAATTACAGTTGTCATACATCATTTAAGTATATTCTTTTACCCAGTGGAAAACTTTTGAAAGCCAGTCACCTATATCCTAGTTCTCAAGTGGAAACAATCTGATATTGTTGCTTTCACCAAAGTGAAGCTTACTAATCCATTAAAAATGAAAACTTTTACATCTTTTACCATTTCACATCTTTAACCTATGTCCCCTTTGAGGATACATGTTATCCTCATCTTCAGAAAAGATGTGGTACTATACAGACCTAAACTTATATGTGAATATATAACTATTAAACACAATGAGAAAGCGATGGTAAGTTTAAGAACTGATTTTCTCTGATTTCCTAGCATAGGAAGATGAGACAAGTAATGGCCACAAAGGCACACAGTGAAATCAAATCAATAGAGTCCTTTTTGCTTGTATCCTGTTAGAGCAGTTCAGAGATGCTTGATAATTGTAACAAAAAGACCCATTATAAAGATTGTAGTTCTCCTGCAATAGTCAGAGAAACTTACTATGAAGAGAGGTAACACATGTTTATAAGAAATGGGAAAGCTCTCTTGGTTCTGTTTGATTTCTGGTGTCAGAATCCCCCTGCCAAGACCCCCCTCTCATTTTACTAGTAGGAGACACTCTGCTTGCCAGAGCTAAGGCGCAACCAGCAAGCTGTGCCCAGAGCTTGGCATACCAACAATACTTGAGTCTCACTCTTTGGATGAACTCAGCTGCAGCGAAATCCCAGAATTGTTTCATACCAGCACTGGGTCATAGATGACTTTTGAAATAGCTAATCATGAAACGGAGGTCTGTGTTATTCATAGGGTATATCATACCCAAGTTCAGAATCAACCAGATAGGAAATATTTCTGGGCAGAAAGGAAATAAAACAGTGGAAAAACTTGGGTCAAGAGACTCTTGGAAGGCTATCTTCTCAATCTCCCCAGTCATCTACATACACCAGTATTTTCTGGAAAGCACCCTCTCTGAGCAGCTCATAGCATCCCTTGAACAATAGAGTGCTGGTTTAGCAACAATTCTATTAGAATTCCATACTCAAAGCAAATCAAATTACTGTACCACCTTACGTAGAAAATTCCACTGCATATAGTTTAGAGCAGGATATAGTTTTTTTTTCATATCGTAACACCATTCAGTTAAAGTAATAAAAACATTTATCTTCAGTACTTAATTATATAAATGGTCTTCTTAAATGGTCCTTTTCATATATACGTTATATATAAAAGTAAAGGTAAAATATTATAGACTAAGAATTATGTATATAATTTCATATGTAATTGTATACAGATATAGATATCCTGATGTAATGATCAGTTATCAAAGATTAAGAAACAGTCACATTCAGGTTTTTTTTTTTAATAGAATATGATAGTTCACACTCATAACCCAGACAAACAACAAAACAAAACTGGCCATCATTAACCTGGCTATATTAAAGGGACTGCACTGGGTAAGATTTTTTCATTGAGGTCTGTTGATAGTAAGTTGACGCAAAGATATAATTTTACTTTCCAGGTGCAGTTTAATAATTCTTAATATAATGGGTCTGGCAAAGCATCTTACAGACCCAAGTGAGCAAAATAGGGCATACCTATTAAAAGACTATAATCTTTAACTTGAAAGGCACTCTGCCTTTCAGCCAAAAAAAAAAAGTTCCTAGGAACAGTTCAAAGTTATAAAATCACAGCATTCAGATCAAAAGAGGAGACAACCTTCAACAAATACATTATGCTTTAGGTATCATACCTCAGATTAATAGCATTTCTTATACAGTAGTCCCCCAGAATCACAGTGCAAGAAATTAGGCATAATTTTAACATGGAGCAATATTTAAAACATAAACTCAAAACAATGCTTTTTACCCAGCTAACGGCATTAATCCAGTTGAATGCATTTCTGAATAATGTTATAGAAAAACAAATAATTTCATGCATCTGTGTATGCATTTTATCTAGTTATATTCAGAGGTCATTATAGAATAATTAAAATCCATTTGCACTTACAGTTACAAAAGTAGCTCTTATTCTTGCAGTCTATAAACATTTTACTTTAATGCCAAATTTTAAGTGTATTTTCTATCAAAATCTGTTGTTCTTGTAGAGTGTCGAATAAGACAATTGTCCTAATGGGGAAAAACACGTCTTACTTTAAATAAGACTGCATTACAGTTTTGTTTAGGGCAAATTCAATAAAACCTAGTTTGAATTTACAGTTACAAATGGTTCCATACAGAATCTCAATTTTCCCAAGGACCATTCATGGTCAGCACTTCAAATTATAGACCCTTCCACTATCAGTAAGTTTACTGCCAAAGATCAATGTAATTATAGTCTTGCATTTTCAGTTTCTGTTTTGGGGATCGTGAGGTCTTCTGAAGCATGGAAATTGCAAGCGTGAGCTGTTACATTGCAATGAAATTATAAATATATACTCATATCATATGAATATTAATATATTATCTGAATACACATCACATGAAGCTCATATCAGTATTCACACATGAGTTTATATATTATGCAAATATATTATATGGATACATGAATATATATTCCTCTCATAATGAATATACCCTTCCATTGAGCCTTCAAGGACAGAGTTTTAGTGTCTTTCTTGTTCAGCTGTGTCCGACTCTTTATAACCCCATTTAGGTTTTTTTTTTTTTTGCAAAGATACTGGTATAGTTTGCTGTTTCCTTCTCCAGCTCATTTTATATGTGAGGAACTGAGGCAGACAGGTTAAATGATTTGTCCAGGATCATACTGCTAGTAAGTGTTCAAAGCCAGATTTGAATTCAGGAAGATGAGTCCTGGTATTCTTATCCACTGCACCACCTAGCTGCCCCAATTTTAGTATACTAAGGTAATTCCATGATGCAAATATATTTATCCACTTGGTAAATGTTGTAACTGGATAGAATGCTGATGACTTTGAATTGTGCTACATGATTCCAGCTACTTTTCCACATCAAAAAGAAGGTCAAAATAGATGAAATAAAGCTTGGAGATCATGAGAAATCTCAAAATTAGCTTTTAGGTAAGAAGAAAACAAACACTAAATAATTTAATATGCATAAAATTCTTGTTCCTCAATCCAAATGAGGTACAAGACTGAACTTAAACTTTTCTGTAATACTTTGCTAAATTCTCTGCTGTTCTTTATTTTTTAACCTATGCTGGACATTTTGATAGCTGGCAAAAATGAAGACCTGTTTTATGCCAATGCGGGTAAAGACAATCACTAGTTCTATGTACCTGCCCTTTGGGAAATCTAAACTCTTACTTCTCATCTCGTTCTAATTAAGTCTTACATCCAAACAATCTTTAATCCTCTATGGACTTTGATTAAAGCACTCCAAAACTGCGCCTCTCTTTTGCCACAATATTTTTTAACCTTTCACTTCCTTACTTCCTATATCTGTTATGTCTTTAATTCCCAGTCATATCCCAGTCTTTGTTGTTCTGTTGTTTTTCAGTCATGTCTGACTCTTTACAACCCCATTTGGAGTTTTCTTGGCAAAGATTTTGGAGTGGTTTGCCATTTCCTTCTCCAGGTCATTTACAGATGAGGAAACTGAGGCAAAAACGGTTAAGTGACTTACCCAGAGTCACACATCCAGTATGTGTCTGAGGCAAGATTTAAACTCAGGAAGATCAGTCTTCCTGATCCTAGGCCTAGCACTTTATCCACTGCACTACCTAGCTGCCCACATCTACAAAACTAATTTTCTTTATAACACTGAAATCTTTCCAAATTGGCACAACTTTTATTATATAATATCAATTAATTGCAAAGCTTTACTTTTTCCTGATCAAAATGGAAATTTCTGTGAGTTTGGAGAAAATGTCTTCTCTCTAGAAAAGTTATCTTAGAGATCAAAACAGTTACACTGCTGCATAGAGACTGTCCTCAGTCTGCGTTTTAGTCAACAATAGGATAAGACCACTTACCTTATCTTGAAGGAGACGTTCACTATGTTAAAAACTTTCCTGCAGTGTATTCCAATTCCTTTAAAATGACTTTGCTTCTAATTCACTAGGCTCATAAGTTAGAAGCAGCTAGGAGGTGAAGTGGATAGATGGATAGATTAAGAGTTAGGAGGACCAGTGTTCAAAACTGACCTCAGACACTAGCTGAGTGACCCTGGGCAGGTCATTTAACTGCTGAGAGCTTCAGTGTCCTCATCTGTGAAATGAGGATGGTAATAGCACCTACCCTTAGGGTTGTTCTGAGGATTAAATAAAATAAATTGTAAAGTTCTTGGCATATAATAAGCACTGTATAAATGTTTAGCTATTATTATTCTGTTAAATTATTCACAGAAGAACACAGGGATGAGGTAAAACATACTTGTAAAATTAAATTTAACCTATTTCAAATAGTTTACTGTGATTTAAAAAAACCTCTTTTTTTCCAAGGTCGAGGGGAGAGTTAATAAATGTACTAGGTGGTTCTTAAGCACCACATAAATTTATTTATTTGGTAAGAGCTTATTATTTTTCAGGTAATTTGCTAAGTGTTAGGTTTACAAAGAAAGGCAAAACGTGATTTCTACCCTCTAGGAGAGCACATTCTAACAGGAGAGACAACATGAAAATAACTATACAAATAAAATATATATGTATGACATATACGTGTGTGTGTGTGTGTGTGTGTGTGTGTGTGTGTGTGTGTGTGTGTGTGTGTGTGTGTGTATAGAGGGGGGAAAGAGGGATGAACCACCAGCAAGGGCTTCTTGAAGGTTTGAGGTGGGCTTTGAAGGAGGTCAAGGAAAGTAAGAGGCAGAGGTGGGGGGATTGCATTCCAGGCAGGTGGACCTGCCAGCAGAATCATTGTTTGGAGTCTGGAGGTGGAGTATTGTGTGTGAGAAATAGCTGGATTGTAACGTACTTGGGGGGAAAGATAGAAAGATTCCGTATTGTGAAAGGCTATGAGTACTAAACACCGGATATTTTATACCAAAGGCAATGGGGAGCCACAGTTCATTAAGTTGGGATGGGAGGAGCAGGACATTGGCCTCTTTTGTTTCTTGATCTTTGTGCTTTAGGGAAATCATTTTGGCAGCTTAGTGGAGGGTAGATTGGAATTGAGGCAATGTGAAACCAAGTAGACAGCTATTGTAATAGTCCTGATGAGAGATGCTGAGGGCCTGCATCAGTATGTGGGCTATTAGTGAAGAGAAAGGAGATATGAGAGTGAATGAAGGTAGCAGTGACACCTCAACGACAGATTAGATACGTTGGGGGAGTGCAGATGATGAGTTAAGGATGAGACCGAGATTGTGAGCTTGGGTGACTTCGAGAATATTGGGGAGAGGACTTGGAAGGAAGTGGAATTTTGTTTTGGACATGTTGAATTTGAGATGCCTCTGGGTCATCCTGCTCGAGTTATTCAAAAAGCACTTGGTGATGTGGCACTGAAGCTCAGAAGAGGAACTAGTGCTGAATATATAATTCTGGAAATCATCTGAATAGAGGGAGAACAGTGTCCAGAAGAGAGTCTTGGGGAACCTGGATGAAGATTCTGCAGAGGAGGCTGAGGAGAACCAGGACACAGCAGTGTCAAGAAAATCCAAAGAGGAGAGACTGCGCTGGAGGAGAGCACTGTGCTTCATACCTGTTTGTTGCGTGCATGGGAAATAGGAGACAGTGTTGTTAATTTCAGTTTTTAGCATGTTTGAAAAAATGATGTTTTCAGATCCTCCAAGGCAGGGTTTTGTTTTTTTACTTTAATTTTAAGGAGTATCTGTGTAACGCCTATATCTTTTTTTTTTAGTAGTTCATTTTCATCACATTTGTTCCATCAAAGCCCAGTCATTATGTCAGCTTCAAATGGTGCTGATGAAAATTCCCACAATAAGGCTCGGACGTCGCCGTATCCAGGTTCAAAAGTCGAACGTAGTCAGGTACCCAATGAGAAAGTGGGCTGGCTTGTTGAGTGGCAGGAGTATAATCCCGTGGAATATACTGCAGTCTCTGTCTTGGCTGGACCCATGTGGGCAGACCCACAGATCAGGTAAGTAATTTAGGTATAAATGTATCAAAAAGAACCCTGATTAAGGAGTAATTAAATTATTAATAAATTGAGAGTTTAAGTGCTGAACATTGCAGTTGTTAACTTTTCATGTTTGTTTTTAACTCCCTTGTCATCCCGACGTAGAATGCTTGCTTATTTTTGTGATGGTCCAGATACATAGGATTAGCTATGTAGCAGTTTATCAGTATTTATCAGGTTTATTGGCCTGTTGTTCCTCTAACGAGGCACATCTCATAGTGATTGTTCTGTAACATATCTTGGTTTAATATTTAACAGTATAAATAATCCTCAGATTGTTGTGTAGGAGCCCTTGGATGAGAAAAGAAGGAATTAGACAAAAGAAAATTTCATCTAAATTCATAGCAGTACAGAAATTATTCACTTATGCATACATTTTATAAATGTTTGCAGATTCATCTGCATGGGGTTAATGCAGATATATTCTCTAGTCAGTATTCCATCTGGCTCTTTTGTTATTAAATAAGTGATAAAATTAGTCAGACTCAGTCTTAGAGTAATTTTGGTTAGCAAAGAGCCCTATGGATTTTATCATTAGTAAGCTGTATTCATTTCTGTGTCTTGATTTGAATTTCTTGTATCTCTCTCCTCTCCATTCATGAATACTTCTTTAGTACTTCAGTCAGTGATTCCAGGATCTAATGGATCCTGCCAACTCTAGCAATGCAGATCACAACCTGCCTACATTTCTTAGTTTGTCTGACTCTGGATCTCTTGATGATTTCAGCTTGTCGACTGTTCATCTGTTATCCTTTGCTTTTGTGTGTTTTTTTTTTGAAAATTTATTAATGAATCATTGAGCATTTATAAAACACCTGCTGTGTGTCAGGCATTGGGAATACAAATATGAAGAATGAAGTACTCCCCGCTCTTAAGGGGCTGTTGCTTTTGTTGTGAGACCAACCCAGCTATTTTTACACCTGCAGCGAATTGTCCAAGATGTAGGTGATGATTGAGCAGCTTGAACTGAACATGTTCAAAGCAGCTCATCATCTCCCTCCTCGTCCCCCTACCCCTCCCAAGTTCCTGTGTTTTTTTTTTTGAGTCCTACCATTCTTCCAGCTGCTAGAGCCACCTTTCTCCCAAATTGCTTTGTATCTCGTTTGCATACCCCTCCATATCCACATATTGGTTCCTCATGCGAGGATGAGGACTGTTTCACTTTTGTCTTTGTTTCCTGTGTCTGGCACAATGCTTGTGAATCTCATTTAGGAGGCCCTGCAGTGTTATGGAGCTTATTGTAATGAGCAGAATGTCATTTGAGACAGGAGCAACTTGGAGGGCTTTACCATCTAGAGGAAATTGTTCTTCCCTTTTTTTGTTAGTGGATACCCTCCACAACAGTGGCAAACACCTTTGGCAAGCGTACCTATCTCTATTTTATTCCTTGATATTAATAATCAGAACCAAATTATTTTTGTTGTTTCTCTCAAGGACTCTCATGATCTTAATATGGACCTAAGAGGTACCTGTAAGGTGATATTTTGCTTTGCAAAATATATTGTGTTTTGGTCAAACAATAAACATGGTGGGATTTTAATTTTCTGTACCTTTTAAGTCATTTGTGTGTCTAGCCTATTTGGGATGTGCTTAAGTAGATTCAGTCTCAGAAAGCATCTTTGGTCAGTTTCTGGGGCCGGACTCACTTTGGTAACTAGCCTTTTCATATTTGTTAAGATTAGTCAGTTTCATTTTCTGTGTTGTTACTAATTCTATTTCTGTTCTTGAAAAAAGTATTCATGATAAAGCATTTGTGAGGCTTTTGTATAGGCTACAAGTCTTTGGATTCTTTTGTTTCCTGATTTTGAATCTCATTTTCCAATATATTTTCCTCTTTCCTCCTCTCCTGTTTCATTGAAGTTATCAAATATTACAGCATATGATAACTTAAGATGGAGGGTCTTATCAAGTTCTTCATAGAATTTCTCTACCTCTCCATCTTTTACAGGAGATAGCATGTAAATATTAGCAGATTAGTAAAATAGAAAACTGACTTTCTAGTCAGAATAACTTAGGCTCAAGTCCTGTTTCTGATTCACACTGATTTTATGAACCTAGACAAGTCATTTAACTCTCTTAGTGTCCCATGTTACTCCGTAAGATGTAGTTGTAGAACAGTTGCTGATCAGTAGTAGTAAATGGAATTTCTTCACCAAGGAACTCCCTAAACTGATGAAATCACGTGCCTAGGGTAAAAAAGATGTTGGGGCATAAAGTTAAGACATAACCTAATGAATATATCTTTAAACTTCTGATAATGTGTAGACTGCATTTATTAGTAAGCTACACAAATGATCTGTGTAAAAATTGAAGCATAAATTAGTTTTATTTTTACTATTTGGAAGTGAGATATGGATGTGAATATGGAAAGTGGAAGTCAACTTTTAAAAGCAGATAGGAACAATTCTATTTCAGCCTTAACTATCTTTGAGGAATAACAGATTGGGTTTTTAAACACCTGGGAATATTAAATTATCACCACTTATTTGGTACTGGTTTTTGTTTTCTCTATAGCGAAAGAAATTTTTCTCCGAAATTTAATGAAAAGGATGGACATGTCGAACGAAAGAGCCAGAATGGCTTGTATGAGATTGAAAATGGACGACCTAGGTAGGTACTGTGGCTGAACTACCAATTGTTTCTGGTGGCATAACTAGTTTATTAAGTAACTTTGCAGGGAATTGGTTGCAAAGTTGTAAATTTAGTGTAATTGTCTGATGGGAATACATTTTGAAGTTATGCAGTCAACTAAACATATGGGAATGAAAATAAAACTTTTTTTTGCTACTTTGTATAGCAAAATCCCATTTTAAAATAGATTTGAGAACAAGATTATTTTATTTTTTAACCATTTTGTATTACAAACAAATGAGTTTTCCTTAAAACAATACAATTACATTTGTGGATTCACCTCTCTGCTATGGAATGAATTCTGTGCATCTAAAAAAAAAGGTGGATTAACTGCCACAGAGAAATAGGCATTTGAAAGGGATACAGCCAGACAATGAAATATGGGGCCATCATGGGGACTGTAGCAAATTGGAAAGATTGTTAATAAGGAAATTTTATCACTACACCATGGTAACTTGGGTTTTCAAAGAACATTTTACCTGAAAGAAATTTGCTGAGTCATTGAATTACTACTATTTATTTGTTGCGTCTCGGTCAACTTTTTAAGTTACATTTTGTTTCTTAAATTTTGTAAAATCAGCATTTCTGAGGTTTTGCTGTGAGAAACTTTGTATGGTATCATGACTGTTATTGTCAGATGTTCCGCTCTGTGCTGCTCAGGGTACGTGATCAGCAATGAAGCACTGCTGCTGGGGAAGAAGCCGATATTTTAAAAAATGAAACAAAATTTGCGTACTTAATGAGCACTTTTATTTTTGGTTATAGATATGAATTTTTTTTGGGGAAGAGGAGAGTAAGCAAGAAAAGAGGGTAGTCAGGGTTATTTGAAATCTGGATAGACAAGTTACAGCATCAGACAGATGAATGCTTGCTGTGTCACCTGACCATTCTCAGGAGTCCAATTTTGGTTATAACCCGTCCTAAAAAGTATGGGTTCAAAGTGGAATGATCACAAGATCTTCTGTGCTATGTAGCTTTTTCAGTTAGTGAAATCTCTCTTTTGGGTCAAGTCCAGGAGGTAAAATAGAATAGAGCAAGATAAGATTAAAAACCAAATGGCTAGTGGATATCAATGAGCCATAAAATTAGAGACATGATTTTCCTCTAGTTGTTGTTATTCTTTCTTTTGGGTTATGCTGATTGGGCTCTATTTGGAAAATAAAAAAGATATAAAATTCAAATTACTGTTTTGTTTTTCTCTTCTAGAAATCCGGCAGGTCGGACAGGACTGATCGGCCGGGGACTTTTGGGACGTTGGGGCCCAAACCATGCTGCAGATCCCATCATTACTAGGTAGAAATTCCGAAACTTTAAAAGTAAAGAAATGAAAGGCTGAGAAAAAGCATAAACTTCATCCTTAAACTCTTACTTACAATATTTTGTATCCCAGTGCCCAGCACAGTGTCTTTCGCATTTGTTTTTGTTCAGTCATTTTTCAGTCACGTCCAACTCTTTGTGAGCCCATTTAGGTTTTCTTTGGCAAAGATACTGGAGTGGTTTGCCATTTCCTTCTTCAGCTCATTTTGCAGCCTCTTACATAGTTGATGCTGAATAAACATTTGTTTGAATTGAAGATGCGTTCCAAATGTACTGTAGCTTTATATTACATAATTGTATTTGCCATGTCCCCTCATGTACAGCATAGTGTAGTGCAGAGTAAGATGTAATTGGGATATAGTTAACAAAATAAGTAAAAGTGCAGTAAATCAGATAATAGTGAATTTTAAAACTAAGTCAGTGTGTGTCCCACAAGGATCCCTGTGTAGAGATTAGTAGCCCCCAATTCTATTTGAGTTTGAAACCACTTGTTTGAGAGAGTTGGCTTCAGAGTCAGGAAGACCTCAATTAAAATCCTGCCTTCTGACAGAGTATTTGCTGTAAAGAGGTTTTTCTCATCTGGAATTTCTTACATGAATGAAATCACAGGTCTAGACCAAAAAGAGAAAAATTGTGTTTGCCATAAAAGTACAATCTGTAATTTGTTTATTTGCCAGTTGTCTGTTGAGAACCTAGATATGTGTGTGTGTGTGTGTGTGTGTGTGTGTGTGTGTGTGTGTGTGTGTGTGTGTGTGTGTGTGTGGTGCTATACTAGGTGCTCTTTGGAGATGTGGAGACCGAGTCAGAGAATAATACCGCTTGTTCACAACTAGAATTCCTGGAAGAATAGCAGCAAAAGTATGAAAGATGTTTTATAAATGTGATGAGAGAACTAGAGGAAAGCATTGATAAATAAATGAGAGCTATGGAAAAAAGAATTGGAAAGGGAATTAACAGTTTGGCACAAGAGGTACAAAACCTTACCCAAGCAGCAAACTCCCTGAATATTAAATTCACCCAAATAGAAGCTGATAATTCTAGGAGACAATATGAAATATTAAAACAAAGTCAAAAGACTGAAAAAGGGAAGAAAATGTAAAGTATCTCATAACGGAAACAAATGACACAGAAAACAGATCAAGGAGAGATAATTTAAGAATCATTGGATTACTTGAAAGCCATTAATTCCCCTTCCCTCCAAAAAACCCCCAAGCCCTAGACACCATATTTCAGGAAATCATTAAAAAAAACAAACAAACCCCAAACTCTCCAGATCTCTTAGAACTAGAGGGCAAAGTAGAAGTAGAAAGAATCTACTGGTCACCTGCTCTGCTCTTGGGGTTAGAGCCACACCACTCCTCTTGATCTTGATCCTTGCACATACATAGCCTAGGAATCTGAACTACTAGGTGCAGATCTATTCCTCAGTGTCCCCTGCATCTGTGACCTGGAACTGGGGAAGTGAATGACAAGGCTTCAGGAATAAGCCTGCATCCTGCACGAGATCAGACCTCTCTTTGGGTCTGGCACTCTTCTTGCACTGATACCCAGCCTCAGTCCTGTTTTTGTCCCTGCACTGTAATATTCCATGCAGATGTTTTCAGCTAGACCTCATCCTACTGTCTGCTGACCTCTCCATCTTTCTCCTTACACTGACCTGGCCTGGAAAGATGACTCATTGTGATTTTTTTCTTGGACTTTCCAGTCAGGATTTGGTTGGTGCAGTTTTTAGATTTTTGTGGTAGAGTTGTTGGGGAGAGCTCAGTTGCACTTCTTTTCTGCTACACCGCCATCTTGTCTCTGCTCATCTCCCTCATTTTCCACCTCTACATTCCCTGTATGTGTTTCATTACTTCATTAGAATGTAAACTTCTTGAGGGAAGGAGTTGTCTCACTTGTGTTTAGCACAGTTCTTGGCACATAGTAGGCATTTAATAAGTGCCTTTTTTTATTCATCTGTTCATTTACCTCCTTCACTCATTCACTCATTCATTCATGTATTCATTCATGGTTGTACCCTCAACAGTAAGAGGGAAGTTCAGAAGACAGGAGGGTTTGAGTCTAAATATGATTTGTGTTTTAGACAGACTGAGTTTGAAAGTCCTCTGGCACATCCGTTGTGAAATGTCCAGTGGTAATTATCTAGTTGGTGATGTGGTGTGGAGATCAGAAGGAGGCTGGAGTTGGATAAAGAGATCTGGGAGTCATTTGCTTTGAGATGGTAATTGGACTTGGTGCTGATGAACTCACCACCAGATCAGATGACTTAAGAGGGCCAGAGGCAATAAGTGCTTCTTTTTCTGCCTCTGTTGCTTTTCGCCCATGCTCTCTATGTGTTTGCCTCCTCTGATTCTTGGGTTTCCTTACGTGAATAGATCTTCTTAGCCTCAGACGTTGCGTCGTCACCATCTTCCTTCTCTGCATATGCAGAGCCCCACTGCGAGTGTTGGTCTCGCCCTTGCCGCCCCCAGTGACCCCTCTGAGTCATGTTTGCCTTCTTGTCCCAGGCCTGCCGAGTGACCGCGCTCGAAGCTTGGGCTTTGTGCGTTTGTACACGCACGTTTGGAGCTGGAGGTTTGTCTCTTGGCTTCTTTCTTGTCTGTTTGTTTCCTGCCGTCTTCTGCCTGATAAGTGCTTGTTGATCAGTCATATCTTGGTCATATGAAATTATTGCAATAACAGAGTTTTCAGTGTTTATACAGTGGGCCTACGACAAGGGTAAATTCTTACGATGTTCTTTTGGAGTTTCAACAAATGGGCCTCATTTCTCCTGGTTGAGAACCAGCACAGGATTGCTTTATACAGACTTCAGCTTTGTAGCTACTCATTCTGTTAATTCCCATGACTTACTATTCTGTTCTGCTTCAGGTGCACACCAAGTTTGTCATTCCCTTGATCACCCACAAGTGTACTTCCATATCGGTGAACTCTGAAGTCTCTTTATCTGATCATAATCCTTTATCATTCTGTTTTTTCCTGTGCCTTAAGACCTCTAACCCCGTTATATGGCACAGTGGATAGAGCACTGGACCTGGAATCAGAAAGGTCTGAGTTCAGTTCTGGCTCCAGACACTAGCTGTATGATCCAGGACAAATCAATTAGCCTCTAACTGCCTCAGTTTCTTCTGCTGTAAAAAGGGGATAATAGCTCCCAATTGTTATGAGAATAAAATGCGATAATGTGTGTAAAGCACTTTGCAAGCCTTAAAGTATTATATAAATGTCGTTCAGTCGTTTTCAGCCTTGTCCAACTCTTCATGATCCCATTTGGGGTTTTCTTGGCAAAAGACACTGAGGTGGTTTTCCATTTCCTTCTCCAGCCCATTTGACAGATAAGGAACCTGAGGCAAACATACTTGCCCAGGGTCACACAGCTAGGAAGTGTCTGAGGCCAGATTTGAAGGCAGGAAGACGAGTTTTCTTGACTCCAGGCCTGGCAAGCTATCCACTGTGCCAGCTAGCTGCCCTGACATATAAATATTAGGAATTGTTACTTCTCCTCACTGTGACCTCCAATCTTTTCACCTCTTGGTTCTTTTCAAAGCACTGGGTATACTCTCTTCCTTTCCCTGTCTTTACCCCCATCTCTACACTATTATCTACCTTCAGGTCTCTTCCCTCTTATACAGTTGGCGATCATGCCTTACTGAGCCCCTTAGGTTAGTCCCGCCACTTTTGTAGTCTTTGCTCCTATTAATGGGCTGTTGAACAGAGCTGAAGAAAATCACGACATTCTGTTGACTAGATCTATTACAAATTGATGTCATATCATCTCAACCGGGCCCTCACTGAAGGAAGGCAATCCTTTTACACATGTATGATTGATTTCACTATCTCTCTCACCACCAAGGCTATTCTAGACCTTTTCACATCTCTTCAAACCTCCCATGACACTCCTTTCCCCCATAGTCTCCTTCAGGCCCTTGTCTCATAACCTTAGAAAAGGCCATTTTTAAGGGCTCCCTCTTTTTCCTTCTTCCTCTTCATCTCAGATCACTAGATATCTTTCCCTGCTATCTCCTCATTTATCCCTATCTCACTTGAAGAGGTGAGCCTTTTTGAAAAGGCAAAGCCCCTCTCACTTCAGCCTTGATCCCATTCCATCCCATCTTCTGCAGCAGATTGCCTCCCCTGCTGTGATTTTCTGTCTTTCTCTAATTTTCAGTTTCTCTCTATCTTCTGATTGTTCCTCTGCTGCCTACAAACACTCCCATGTCTCTCCTATCCTTAAAAAACTGTCACTTGATCCAGTCATCATAAGTAGCTATTATTTGATATCTCTCGTCCTTTTTTGTGGCTAAGTATCTTGAGAAAGCCATCTAGAATTGGTGCCTCCATGTCCTTTCCTCTTACTTTTTTTCCAAATCCTCTCCAGTACTGGTCTTTCTTTCTTCCTCCTCTCATTTTTTTTGGTGACACTCCTGTATCTCCTCTTCTGATATGATTACTCAGTCTCCCTTGCTGGGTGTCCCCAAGACTTTATCCTAAGAGCTCTTTTTCCCGTGTTACCCTGACTTGATCTCATCAACTCCCACAGGTTCAGTCATCCTCCCTATGCAGATGAGCCTCAGATCTGTTTGTTTAGCCCTAACTTCTCATTTCTAGTCTAGCATCGCCAGCTGTCTGTTGGACATCTAGAATTGGATGTCCTGTAGACTTCTTTAACTCAGTATGTCCCAAAGCAACTCGGCATTCTTCTTCTCCAAGCCCTCCTCTTTTTCCCAACTTTCCTGTTACTGTTGAGGACACTCCTATCCTTCTGGTCACCCGTGCTCCCTCCCCGAGTTTTGACTCCTGATTCTTCCTCATTCTCACATCTGGTTTGTTGCCAAGTCTTGTTTCTACCTTCACATCTCTGTTTTATGACGCCTTCTCTCCACTCACATACTAGTACAGGTTCCTGTCAATGCATGCGTGGACTAGTGCAGTTGTCGCCTGGTCATTTATACCGGTTCAGGTATCTCCTCTTAGAATCCATCTTAGTCTGAGCTGCTACAGTGATCTTCCTAAAGCCTGTGTTTGCCCATATCACCCCGTTATTTATTGAGCTCCAGTGGCTTGTTATAACGTGCAGTATGAAGTATAAAATTCTTTGGCATTTAAAGTCTTTTGCACTTTCCTACCTTACTAGTCTTCTTACATTTTGCTCTCCTTTGCATATTCATATTGTCATATCTGTGCTGTAGAAGTAGTACTTTGATAGCTCTGTCAAATGACTCTTCATTCTAGTGATGCTGGCCTTCTTGCTTTTCCATAAACAAGACCCCCCCTGTCTTTCAGCTCTGGGCATTTTCTCTGTTTGTCCCCCACAGCTGGGATGTTCTCCTCCTCTTCTCTGCCTCCTACCTTCCCTGACTTCCTTCAGGCAGATTTCCCTAACTCCTCTCCATTCTAGTGCCTTCTCTTTTGGCCCATACATAGCTTGTTTGCCCGTGTTTGTTTGCTTGTTGCCTTCCCCATTAGAGCGTTAGCTTCTTGAGCGACTGTTTTTGCCTCTTTTTTTTTTTATCCCTAGCACTTAGCGCAGTGCCTGGCATGTAAGGAGTACTTTAAAATGATCATTGATTGACTGACTGTGAGGCGGACAGCTTGGAGAGTGGAGGGACTTAAGGCAAAAAGATGGATGAGGAGGCTGTTGTTCAGGGGAGAGGTGCCAAGGGCCTGAGTTAAGGTGGTGTGGCCTGTGAGTAGGAAGAAGGGAGCGGATGTAAGCTACATTGTGGGGGTGGGATTGACAAGACTGAGCAGCCGACTGACTATGAGGACTGGGAGAGAGGGGAGAAAGGAGGATGCCTCCAGGACTGAGAAACTGGGATAGTCAGACCCTCAGCAACAGTGGGCATTGGTTGGATGAAAACGAACTTGCTTTTGGGGAGGATGGTGTGTTTGAACTCTGGGATTTTTAGAGACCGAGAAAAACTTTAGTACTGATTTAGCTTTCAGTCTAATAATATGAGGCAAATTCCCAAAATAAAATTTCTGATGACCTATTTTCACACAGTCAGGCTGTTTGAAAAGATGTGGTGAACTGTAAGCTCACTATGAGTTACCAGTGTGACCAGGCAGTTAAAAATGCTAATGTGATCTTAGACTACATTAAGAGAGGTATAGAATCCAGAAGGAGAGAGATAATAGTCCTCCTCTTGTCCTCTGTCCTGGTCAGAGCACACCTGGAGTACTGAGTCCTGGTCTGGGCACCACATTTTGGGAAGGATGTTGACCGTGAAAGTTGTTCAGAAAATGAGCATCAAGACCTTGTTCTTTCAGAACCAATTGCAGGAATAGGGGATATTTGGCTTGGAGAAGAGATTTGGGGCAAAGATGGGTGGGAAACATGATAACAGAACTATGAGCAGTGGTTTGCAAGACACATTTTGGATTGATGTATGGAAAATGTCCAAACAATTAGACCTATCCAGAAGTGCACTGAGCTGGCCTCAGGGCAGGTAGTTTACTTTCCCCCTCCTTGGAAATCTTTAAGAGAAATCTGAAAAACCATTTGATTGTTATGTTTTTAAAAAAATTCCTTTTATAGGTACAAATGGCTTCTGAGGCCTGTAATTCTCTGAAAATGAAAGTCTTATGTTCTCCCCAAGTCTATGTTTGTTTTACCATAGCTTCCCTAAACATTCTTTATAGTGCCCTGAATGTTAAAGGATTACATATACTCTCAATCATAAGAGAATTAGTAATAAGAGGACTATTGTATTAAGTATGATAGATTTTTGGCCTAGTTTTGCACTCTTGTTAAATTCAGGTTATTTTAATACAGACAGTGACCATTGCTTATAATGTTAATTCACAAATCTAAGGTAGCCAGCTTAAATGAAATTTAATATAATAATAATCCATAATTGGATTTGTGCTTTGCTTATAATAACTTAGGTTGCTATGATTGTTATTATTTATTCTCAAGTTTATGTAGATTCTGGCCTACTTTATTCTAGGTTAAAAGACTTTTATTATTATTTTCAGGTGGAAAAGGGACAGCAGTGGAAATAAAGTCATTCACCCTCATTCTGGGAAAAATATCTTACAATTTGTAGCAATCAAAAGGAAAGACTGTGGAGAATGGGCAATCCCAGGGGTAAGAATTAAAATAAGTAAAAATTATATTTTTCAAGTTTATTAAAATTTTGTTACTGATTTAGTGATCACCAATAAACATAAATAACCAAATAAACTTACATAATAAGAAATACCTCAAAATGTGCAAAACAGAACCTGGGCCTCTTCTACACTTCCCTGTCATTATCTAGGATGCTGCATCCTCCTAGTCATCCAGGCTTGCAATCTGGGTGTCATACTCAGCTCCTTCCTCTCACTCGTATATTCTTGTTACTTGTAAAACCTTGTCTTTGCTGTTCTCCCGGCATCTCTTTCATGTGTCCCCTTCTTTTCACTTGCATAGTCACTACCGTAGTGTAAGTCTTCATCATTCTTAGCCAGAGTATTTAGACAGCCTTGTGTTGAGCTGCCTCAAGTCTCTTCTAGTCCATTCAGACTTCTGTGTAGCTGCCAACGTTGCTTTCCAAAGCATAGGTTGACCTGTCATCCCCTGGCTTAGTGAGCCTACATGGCTTCCTCTTAAATAACTTCAAGATGAAATGTAAGATTCGTTGGCATTTAAAGCTTTTCTCAGCCTAGCCCCTTCCTTCCTTCTTCACTTGACTCCCCTCCACACACCTTCCTATCTATCCGCACTGTGCTGTTCTTTGCACAGGACACTCCATCTCCATTTCTTTGCAGTGACCATCTCCCCAGCTTGGAACGCCCTCCTTCCAGTCTCTCCAGACTCTCTGGTTTCTTTCAAGACTTAGCTCACAGTGCCACCTGATGCAGGAGGCCTTTCCTGTTCTCCCTTTCCCTCTGCCTCCTGCTCCTATCCAGTCTGTGTTTATCTCATGAATGTATGTATAGATATGCTATCTCCATTGTTAGGACTGTTTCACTTTTGCCATTGTTTCCCCATTGTTCAGGACAGTGACTCTCACATTAAGACATGTTGCTGAGAGTTGTTTGATTAGTTTGACTTTCCTAAGGTCATAAAATAATGCACTTAGAACTATTAGTAACATCTGTAGTCATCAGATCATAGAATCTTATGGTTATTATAATAATAATAATTATAATGTAATATAATAGTTATAATAATTACATTTTTTGTTCAGTTATTTTTTCTTTTATGTCTGACTTTTTGTGACTTTGGGGTTTTCTTGGCAGAGATATGGAGTGGTTTGCCATTTCCGTCTCTAGCTCATTTTTACAGATGAGAAAATCGAGGCAAACAGGGTAAAGGGACTTGTCTAGGGTCACACAGCTAGTAAATGTTTAAGGCCAGATTTGAACTCAGGAAGGTGAGTCTTTCTGACTCCAGGCCTGGCACTCTATCTATTACACCACCTAGTTGCCCCAAATAATTACATTTATGTAGTCTTTAAGGTTTACAAAGTGCTTAAAAACCATTCTCTCTTTCAGAACTGGGGATACTATAAGAGGTCTTTGATTCCAATCCTTCCATTTTGTAGATGAAGAAAAATCTAGGTCCAGTCTTGCCCAAGTTACACAGAAATGGCAGAGCCAGGATTTGAACCCAAGTGCTCTTCAAATTTTTACATTTCATGCTAGAAACTCCTTTAATCTGTCCCCAGTTTACCTTTTAAATTTCTGGGAACCCTTCATGTTGACCTTATTTATTTATTCATACATTTCAATTGTTCTACTACTATACCTTTGTTCATGTCATCACCCAACCTTGAATACCCTTCTAGCTTCCTTCAGCTGTCGTTAAGTCCACTGTATTTTTTGTGGCCCAGTTCAAGTTTTATGAAACCTATGAAAAAAAAAATAATATAAAACCAATTAAAAATAACAAAACGACAAACATTTCATCCGACACAGTATCAAAAAGTAAAGGAACATACAAAATCTGTGAACTGGTGGTTGAATAAAGTCCACAACCTAGTATGATAAGATCCTTCCAGCATCTGTCAGGTCTTCTCATTTGTTAGCTCAGGGTTTGTACAGACGTTATGAACTTGAAGAATAGTCTCTCACAGGAAGGCTGGCCTCAGTCATTGGTCTCAGGGTCTGTCTGAGCCGTGTATGCGTTAAGCTCAGCATCTCGGTGTCCTTTTATTTTCGACATACATGCATCCAATTGGTTGTCAAGCTGCTCCTTGGTCAGTGCAGGTCGGGCAGAACTTTAGCCTATTCTGATCTTTCCCCCTCTTTATAAATTATTATTCATTTGGGTCGTAAGCAAATATATACTTAGTCACGTATTATCTGAGTTTCCAGATTATAAGGAACTATCTTATTTGCTGTCTTTTGTACTCTTTAGTTGTGGTCATGTCTTACCTATTTGTATTTTCATGTGTTATATGTTTTCTTTCTAATGAGCTTTCTGCCATTAAAGATAGATTTCTTTTATATCCCTCATAAAATGCTGTGCATATAGCATATGCTTAGTAAATAGTGGTTGAATAAATGAATCTTAAAGATTAACAGGTTCTGAGAACTGGATATACCTGTTTAGTTTAAGGATTTAGCATTTCCTTATTCTCTTTAATTCAAACAGTTGTTTTGTTTGAAAGATAAAAGAGTATGCGGTAAAATGAAACTACACCAGTAATCACAGGAAAAGTCTAGGAATATTTCACTGGGGCATAGGCTTATTTATGTAAGCAACGTAATTTACCATCCGTTTGGATTAAGACAGGAAGTGGTGTGAAAACCAAGGGAATGAAATGAGTTTCTTGTATGTGTGTTTTAATGTAACTTCCTTAACGGATAGGATGGATGTGGATTAAAATGGTGTTAATTTCAGTTCTTCTTCCTGAGGATATTTCTTCGTCTGTAAAAGGAGAAAATAATAATAGTTTTACCACCTTGTGGAGTTGTTGTGGGGAAAGTGCACTAAATTGCTGCAGAGATTAAGGTTCAGCAAACATTAATTACCTCCTGCATGCAAGGCGCTGTGCTTGCAGAGTGTGAGTCATTGTGGATGCACGTCAGCTCTCACTCGGCAGTCTGCGTCTTCTGAGGTTGCTGGAGTACAGAAGGTTCCGTGCCTCGGCTTCAGTCACATGACTGTTGTGGCCCGAGGCAGGGTGGCAGAGTAGGAGATTAATTGTCACTTCGCCAGTGTTCTCATCTTACAGAGGAATGTCGCGAAGCTCAGAGAAACGATGTCATTTGCCCACGGCTGCGTGACTGGTAAGTAGAGGGTCGAGGACGTAAACGCAGAGCTTCTGACTACTAGGATGAGTAGCTTAAACGTTTGTTGGTCCAGTTTGGTTTGGAGACGTCTCCACTCAGTGCCTCTACTTCTTTATCTCTCGCTCACTTCTCCGTTCTCCTCTAGCTCTCTTCCTAGCAGTACTATTCAGGTGAAACTGCCCTCCACATGATTCCCAATGATTTCTTAATTGTTAAACATAATGGTGTTTTCTCTGGCTTTATCCTGCCTCGTCTCTCTGCAGATGCTCATACCATCTGCCACTCCCTCCTCCTCGATAGTCTTTCCCCTCTTTGCTTCTTTGACATTCTCCCAAAGCTGTCTTTGGGACCCTTTTCTTCTTCTTTCTCTGTGTCCTCATAGTGATTAGCTCCCGTGGAGTTAGCTGTCATTTCTTTTAAAATCTGCAGATCCTTTTCTGACATCTTTCCTGAACTTTAGTCTTGTGTTACCTGTCACTTATTTCTATCTGGATATATCCTTGGCATCTCCAACCGGCCATCCCTCCTGCAGACCTGCCTTCACACACTGAAGTCATCTTTGATTCTTTCTTCTCCTTTACCCACCTTGGACATGTCCTCCTCCTCCTGCCTGCGCCCCAGTTCTCACCTCTTTCCATTTCTTTACTTACACGGCCCCTGCTGTGGCACATACCCTGAGCTCTTCTTGCCTGGTTGCACTTCTGTAGACTCTTGATTGTTGTCTTCTGTCTCTCCCTTCCCTAGTCACCTCTCTACACATGACTGCTAGGTTATATTCCTCACACACAGGTCTGACCTCTCCTCTACTTAGAAATCTTCAGCCAAAGCAGATGGGCTGTGATGCTTCTTGAATGTTTTGAAAAGATGCATGATATTTAATTATTGCAGGTGATGCCTTTGTCTTTCCCCATGTACCTTCATGTCTTTAATGAGGTTCTTGAGGCATCAGTGCTCATTAGCTGGCATCCGCCCTGGCAGTGATGAGCCTCAAATGACAGAGACAAAGCTCGTTTCTGGGCCCATGCTCAGAGCCTTTCCACTTCGTGGGCCTCCAGAGCTTACGTATCAGAGACTTTGGGAAGATTACCTCCAAACCACGAGCAGGCACAAGGAGTAGGAAACAAGTCTGGGAAGGCGCTGTGATTTTTTTTCAGCTTGGAAGGCTGTGTCTACTAAGACATTTATGACTAAGTTGATGTGTTCTAGAGACTTCTCTGCAGCTTGCCTAGGTTAGTGCTTGCCTGGGGTCACACAGGTAGTGAGTATAAAGAGGCACGATTTGAATTCAGGTCTTCCTGACTCCTAGCTTCTGAACCCAAACCTGCTATTGGCTCTGCTGCTCTGTGGTCTGTGTTCTGAGAAAAGAAAAAGGGGGCGGGGAGGCTATTACAGAAAAACTCTCTTTTACAGGGCTGAGCTAATTAGGTCATCCTTGATGCTTCCATTGAGATAGTTGCACCCCCTATGGGGAAATGCACGGTCTCAGACAAAAACTTAACACCCCAAAAACTCTGAATATTGATCAAGTAACCTTCCCCTGGTAAACTCATTTACTACTCGACAGGATTTTTGTAGATGCGTGTGCCATCCAGATGGATTTTTAGATTTTAGATGGATAGGAAGATACTCAGATATACATTTTTACGTATCTGTCAGGGGATGGTGGATCCAGGAGAGAAAATCAGTGCTACCTTAAAACGAGAGTTTGGTGAAGAAGCTATGAACTCCTTGCAGAAGTCCAGTGCTGAGAAGCAGGAGATGGAGGAGCAGTTGCACAAACTCTTCAGCCAAGAACATTTAGTGGTAAGAAATGGCTTCCCAGCAATCAGTCGGATAACAAACGGTTAGTGAGCACCTGCTGTATGCCAGGCATTGTGCTAAGCAAAGATAAGGTTTCCTCTCTGCATTACCAGCTTAGAGACTGGTAAAGTTTCTAGAGTTTTGGTGGGCTGCAGAGTTCATCTTCACTAGTGATGAGGCTCTCCAAACTTAGCTGAAGTTTATAGTTGCTTTAGGTTACTAAAATGTAGAGGGATTTCCATCCCCCGGGAAATTTTGCCCAAGTTCTTGCGGAAAATAAGGTTATGTTTAAACACGATCAGGCACAACTCTGGTTCATGACACAGCTGTTGTGAACCTAGGCCAGGTCCTTTCTTATCCCCAGCTCTAATTCGTTTTTCCTCTGGCATCTAGCTTAGTCTGATAAGGTGATACTTTCCCTTAAATTTTTCCCTGATTGCTGCCGCCTTCTTAGATCTGTTGCTTTTTTTTGTTTGTTTCTTGTTGTGTCTTCTGTAGTATTCTCCAGATGTCTAGGGCCACTGTTTTTCATCTCTCATATAGCTTTGGGCCATTCAGAATGTTTAACTGTTACAGCATGGGCGTTGCATAGAAAGAGCAACCTTCTGCCTTCCTCTAAGTTATGTGCATAGAATATGTATAAAATGTGGAACTTTTAATCATACAGCTTGTATCTGACTTACAGCAGTTGCAAAGATTAGCAGAGACTGAATTATGAAGGTTTTCCTTTCCCATGTTGTTAAACTCCCAAGAGTTATTGAGAGATAAATATGTATATCCATTCATTCATCTTAAGCTACTGAACTCAGAAGTTATTTTGGAATTAAAAATTATACAACTTTAAAAAATTCCTGACATTTTTTCTTGAATTTGAACTGGCCTGATGTATGTTAATCTTTCTAGCCATGCCTAATGCACTCTTTCCATTTCTTTGGTAAATTATATTACCTGTCTCCTTTCTTATCAGGTTTATAAGGGTTATGTAGATGATCCTCGTAACACTGATAATGCATGGATGGAGACAGAAGCTGTGAACTACCATGATGAAACAGGTAGAGAATCTTGTTAGCATGCATTAAGTGCCTTTCTTGTTATGGACATTGTATTAATAACATGCTGTCTTTTGTATTATTGTCCTCATTAGACAGCAAAACTAAAGAGTTTTCTCGGTAGTGGGGAGGAATTTGTTTCACATAGTTAAATGTTTCCTCGGGTGAGCAAGGTTTACTTCATTTAATTTAATTAATTAATTAATTTATTTGCAAAATAGCTGGCCAAGATTAAAGGTTTCACCCAGTGGCCATGGAAAGAACAGGGCCTATCACCTAGACTCTATTAGTATTTAAAATTTTAGTTTGTACCTTTTTAGTTCAAATTTTATAATGGTATAGGGCAATCAAAATATATAGTTCCTTCTAATAGAATAAGCTTTTCAAGGTGCTATATAAAGAATTTATTTATGCAATAAATGCTGTAAGAAAATGAAAACTGAAATTTATGGGTTAATAAATACTGGCTTTTTTTGTGGATCTCTAAGCAAATCTGTTAATGAAAATGGTGTGAGGGAAATTTCTACCTACTAATGGATAATTTCAGTGTTCATGTTTAGTATTTTAATGATGAAATAGGGTAAAATTTATCAGGGTAAATTATTCTGGAAAGAATACAGGACTAGGCATCAGATATTCTGGTTTTAAGTCCTAATTTTTTATACTATATCAACACGCAAAAATTAATTAACCTTTCTGGACCTCTGTTGTCTTCTGTTTAGAGTAGAGATAATAGTACCCATGCTGTCTACTGAACTGTGATCCATGACCTCACATGAGGCAATCCATATAAAAATGCTTTGAAAAGTGAACAGTTTTCTATGTACAGATGTAAGATAGGACTCTTTCATTTTCCTAGTGAATACAAGCACCATTTGTTGTTTATCCACGAACATTATTTATGGACCTCCTCTGTGGCAAGCATTAGATACGAAAATGAAATAGTTCTTCCCTGCCCTCAAGAAGCCTGCTTCTTATCAGAATGACTTCTGACCATGCTTAACAGTGGTTCATGTTGCTGCAGCAAATATTTGCCACAGAATTAGACAAATAGATAGGGTGATTTTAAAAAATGGTGTATTGAAGGAAGGAGCAGATTCCTTGTTCTCAGCCTGTGAGGATTTGTCATATTAAAATGTAAATACTTTGTTTTGTTTCTGAAACGAACTTGATTTTACAGAGACTCTCATCTTCTGCATCTCTTTTTTGTTTACCTTTTATAACTTTAATTAGAAAATTAGAGGGGAGAAAGGAAGCCTTTTCATTGAGCAATGTTATTAATATGTTCTGTGTGTCATTACTGTTCTAGGCCCTGCGAATAAAAAGACAATAGATAGTAAGAAGCCTACATTCTGTTGTGGAAAGCTGTACTTAGAAAGATAGTACAAAATTATACCAAACAAATGAAGTAATATTGGGAGGTGGAAGGGATACACACATAAATGTATAAGGGATATACACACACAAATAAATATGATAAAAGAATGTGATGGGGCAAGGAAAAAATTGAGATAGATTCCCTTTAGAATAGGGGCTCTTTACCAAGGGGTTCATAGATTTCAAGCAATCTGTGAACTTGTTTTGGGAAAAAAATGCATCTTTATTTTCACTAACCTGTAACTGAAATGTAATATTTCCTTTGATTAATAATATAGGCAACAAATCACAGTAGTATTAAGCTTCACCAGACACAAAAAGGTTAAGAACTAGTGCTTTAGAAACATTGAGGATGGGAGAGATCACTTTCAAGTGCCGTTTTTGAATTATTTGTATATTTCAATTTTCCTTGTTAGAGCTGACTCCTGAGGATAATTAAGAGCTGGAATGTACAGACAACCTAAATAGAGAAGTTTTTTCTTTATGGTACTATTTTAAGCAGGTTTATCTCTATTTATGGATTTAATTGAAAATGATTTTGGGATCATATATTTATTTGTGTTTATTCACTTTATGCTATATAATATATTTTGTCTTATTAGAGTTTAACAGGATTAGGAAGCCAAGGCCTGGAGAAGTGAAGTGACTTGCCTAAGATCCCATAGTGTTGGAGCTGAGATTTGGACTGAAGTCTTTTGACCCCCAGATCTAGTGCTCTTTCCATTGTACTGTGCTGTCTTTTAGGCAGTTGGGAGCTAACCTGTAGAGTGTTAGGTGGTGGTCACTCATCACCCGGTATTAAATTCACTTCTGACAATAATGCTTGAAGAAAGATATGGTAATATTAAAAAAAACCTTAGCCTTTTTCTTTAATGCTTGTTTTTGTTTTGTGATCAGGTGAGACGATGGATAACCTGGCTCTGGAAGCAGGAGATGATGCTGGGAAGGTGAAATGGGTGGACATCAGCGACAAGCTCAAGCTGTATGCCAGTCATTCCCAGTTCATCAAACTTGTGGCTGAGAAGCGAGGAGCGCACTGGAGTGAGGACTCCGAGCCGGGCTGCCATGGATGAGGGCTGGAGAGTCTCCCTGTGTATTTCAGGTCCTCAGATGAACAGTGGTGGAGGGCACAGAACGCGGATTAGAGAGGGCAGGTCACTAATTGTGGTGGTGGTTTTATTCATTTCTGAAATTGTCTTTGAATGTTTTTGCATCATGGGTGTGGTGTGATAGCAAGTAAGAGTGGAATGCTTCCAGAGAAGAAAAGTGTTCTAGCTAGGAGAAGAGGAATATAAAAAGTAGCCTTCTGTACATGTTTATTTAGCCATGGCTTAAACCAAATTAAATCACTGCTGCTTTTGGAAGACTTGCAGACCTAAATAAAGACATGACTGACTGAATGAATGTGTGCCTGATGACCGTCTTCTCCGCTTTCTCCCCAGCCGGCTCGGTTGCTTCTTTCTTGCCATTCCTTCCCTCTTGCTGTTCTGCACTCGAAGCTCGGAGTGTTGCAGCTGCTTTTAGGACACTGTGTGTTCCAGAAGGAGCAGCACCACTGGAGAGTCTCCTGTAAAGCCTAATTCCTTTTGTATCACCTACTTCAAATTTAGCTTTGGGGGCCACGTGGAGCCTGCTTTTAAGAACTGAACATTTGTGGGCATTCTTGACTTTAAAAGGGTCAATTTTATGAAAAAATTCTAGTTACTCTTTTCATGAATGGTGAGAACTAGAGCTCACATTGTTCCCATTTTAGAAAATTCTTCTCAATAAAAACTTGTCTAGGAATTGAGCAATTTAAATTGATGTCATGTTTTATTTCTCCCTATACAAATTTTTATGATGAATCAACCTTAAAATTACTAAAATGGTTTAGTAATTATAAGAGTTTACACTGCTAGCGTTTTAAAGTTTACAAAATGCTTTTCCTACGCTATCTTATTTAATCCTTACGAACCTGTTGGGTAAATTCTATTATCATTGTTATTACTATTTTATAAATGTGTAAACTTGGACTCAGAGTGAGTAAGTACTTGCCAGGGTCATGTAGGAATGTTTTCAAGATGATGCAGTTCAAGCCCTGGCTTTTCTAACCCTCCAAGTTAAGGACTTTATTCACTATGCCAGGTTGCCTCACTAGTAAGGAACTGAAGACAATTCAGGACTAAACCCAGATCAGAGGAATTTATTTGTTCAGTTTTTGAGGAGAGTTCAAAGGCTTGAGAATGTTACTAATATAAAATGAAAATTTGAGTGTTAGATGTATATTCTGAAATAACTTTATCCCTGGAATCAAGGCCAAAGTGATGGTGCTGAATCTATGAGGGCTTGTTTTCAGATAGAGATTTTAAATGCGTGGGAAGGCAAGCAGGTTATGCTATTGATAGTACAGATAGCCCTCAACTTATAAATGAGCTGTTTGCCAAAAATATAGTTGTAATTTGTTGTTTGGAATTGAGAACATGACTTTCTGTAAATACTGTTTTAGATGGCTTTGTGCCAGCCCATAAAATACTGTTTAGCCAGAGGTGCGGAACCTGCGACCTTGAGGCCTTTGAGGATTTGTTCTGTAAAATTTGGATTCAGTCAAAAGGCCTAACTTAAGGATCTGGAAGACCACATGTGGCCTCAAGGCTGCAGGTTCCCCATCCCTGGTTTAGCCCATTATCTAGCTGAATACCAGTGAAATCACAGATCCAATCCCTAGCCCTATATCTGTGTTATTAAAAACTCTTACTCACCCCCTTCAAAACGTTGTTTGGGAATTATAATCCTAGTTCTAAATTAGGATAGTAAAACATCATTGTTTACTTCTGTTCCATGGGCAGCCTGTTCATTCTCTCTTATACTAGTTCAGTTCACATGGGAAAATGTTGGGGAAGAGGAGACTAGAGTAGAACTTAGGACTTGGGTAAAGGGGAGTTTTTTTTTTTTTTAAGGAAGAGGGAAAATCTGCTTCACTGGGTCTAATTTGGTATAGACTATGTGCATTGTGGTTACCACAGAAAGGACCTAAAAATCTTGGAATCAGCTACTGATGGAGCTAGAGGCTGCCTGCAGCTGTTTGAGGAAAAGACATTACTCCTTCATAGTGATGGGTAGAGGTCTTTAAAATAGTCTTAAGAGTACTTTGGAATTACTTACAGCCTATATTTACTTGTTTAGGTAAATTCTGACAAGCAAGGAAAATAATAATGAGTAATAGTTGATTAAGAAATAGGCACTTGTTAAGGGATATATGTATATGTGTATATATATATACACATATATATGTATACACACACATATATACACACACTCTGCTATTTTCATAAGGTTACAGAAGTTTGATTTTACTTTTTTTTTTTTGGTGAGGAAATTGGGGTTAAGTGACTTGCCTAGGGTCACACAGCTAGTAAGTCTCAAGTGTCTGGTCTGAGACCCGACTTGAACTCAGGTCCTCCCGACTCCAAGGCCAGAGTTCTGTCCGCTGTGCCACCTAGCTGCCCCTTGATTTTACTTTTTTTTGCCAAGAAGAAATTCTTTACACTTTGCAGGATTATGGAATTTTTACTTGAGCTCTTAAAGACTGCAAAATGGTATTTTTTCTACTGTAAACCACATTCAGATTAGGAGTACAAGTTTAGATTTCCAGATCCATTTGCAAAACAGGAAAATTGCATAAAATATTTTAAGAAGAAACTACTGTTAAAGCATCAACACCACTTTATTATTAATAGCTTGTTCTTAAAATCAGTTGTAATGAATAGCTTTCCCACTGGAATAAAGTACTGTGGATCTCTTAGGATTTGTGATAGGAAGGAAAGATAGTTGAAAGAAAACATTTGTTGCTAATGTAATATACTAAGTTACCATGGTGATGCAGTTACAGATAATTTCTTTAAATGTAACTGTCCCATTTTCATGAACAACCTTTTTTATGGATTGATAATGCCTTAATAACTGGAGGGATACAGCCAGTTGCTTGTCTTTTTGGTGTTTTCAAACACGATTAATTCTTAATTTTTTCATACAAACATAACTGCCTTAACAGCAAGTGCTAGTTTGCTTATTAAGTTGTTATAATTAATTACTAATCATTTTCATCGAATGCATGTGTCATTATGCTAAGGGGCTCTTTTTCAGGACAAAAATGTGTAATTTTTAGTAAACCAATTGATTTAAATTGCAAAAATAAATTGTCTATGTAGTTGCTAGAAATTCATTTAGGAGCCATAGGCTCATTTTTATTCCTCCCTTGAACAATTATTCATTGTGCAATGTAGACAAAGTCTGACTCTGAGTTACTTTAAAATGGTCAAGAGCAAAGATAAAACTTTTAATTCAATTTTTCTGCAGAACTACAAAAACTCATTACCAGATAGACTATAACTTTTACCTATCCTGTGTAAAGAATACTTGCTGTATATTTAATATTTCATAAGCTCTGTGTTATTTCTGCCAAAAGAAATTATACAGGTTGGATTTATTATAGTTGCTTATTTAAGTGACTTACATTTTTTGACCTTTCCATTTCTCCCTAAAAATATTTTACTGCTAACGTTAGGTAGGAATTATATGAACAAATTGTTTCTGGATGCTAACATGATCAGAACAGGACTCCTGCTTATTACAACAAATGTGCAGTTTTTCTCTTGGAAGGTGTAGTTTCTCATAGTTTGATGGCTTGGTAAGATCAGTTTGGGAAGTATGAACAATGTTTAAGTTTTTTTTAAGGTAAATAGTTTTTACTTACTGATTTTCAACTGTTATTAAGTCTTTATAGGAGGTCAGACTAGTGCAAATGAAAAAAAAATTCCTTTTAAAAATTATGGCAGAAAAGTGTGGAGAAATACTGAGCACATTACAAATGTATGCATTTGTATTTCTCAACTATACATATGTATTATAATGGTTTTCCTCCAAAGTGGTGGGGGGGGAGGGGTGAAAATGGGGATCAATAATAATTAAGCCAAAAAGAGAAAATCAGTTTTTGAAACATTTTAAAATGAACAGAAGAGAGAAGGGAGTTCTGAAGGAGGTACCAAGAAGCAAAGTAACTAATGAACTTAATGTATTAAATTTATTTGTGCTTATTTTTTAAAGCAAGCCATACGTAATTAAACTTCCTGAATTCACATGCAATCCTCTTTGTTATTCACATATTTTTATATGTCCTTTATTATTTGTCAAGTTTAGAATGAAAAAATAAAAGAATTACTAAACTAAAAAAAATTTTGAGATTCATTCATATAAAATTAATTTACCTAGGTTCTAGACAGACGCTCCACCTAACAAAAGACCTATGAATTTCATTCCCAGCTTCGTGCAGGCTTCTAATAGAAAGAAAACAATGAGAGAAGATCCAGACATCCAAGGCTTTTTCCCCATGCAGAATGGAAAGGATGTTCTACCTAAACTGTCATTAAAAATAAATTTCCTTGATTTATTAGAAATCTTCATTAAGGTCCAAGTTTGTTACAAAAATGTACAAATAGCTGAAAAGGCAGAACTTTTAATATTTGATTCAGTGAGCCAAATTAGAATGATACACCTTGGGGTAGCTAGGTGGCGCAGTGGATAGAGCACCGGCCCTGAAGTATCTGTCCTCAGACCAAACACTTGACGATTACTAGCTGTGTGACCTTGGGCAAATCACTCAACCCCAATTGCCTAAGGAAAAAAAAAAATTAATGATATACCGTATGTACCTAAATCTACCCTGAAATTCATACCTGATAAATACGAGTTAACAAGTCATGCTCAGTATTTCTCACACACCCCTCCTACCATAGTTTTGAGAAAAAACCTTTTTTTTTTTTTTCTCGTTAGCACAAGAAAAACCTCATAGCAAGTGGAGCTGTCTAAAAGTGGAATGGCCTGCCTTGGGGATTTTTCCTTCATCAGGGGTCTTCAAGCAGAAGATGAACTTGGGAATATTGTAGAGAGGTTTCATGATCACTATTGGGCTAGGTAAATGGCTGCTGCTGAGGCTTCTTTCAGCTCCAAGATACCCAGGTTCTTTTATTCTCGTCTGGATGCCAGTTCACTTCTTGCAGGAGATGTTTGCAGTTTCAACCAAATTAGTATCGAGTGTGGTGACCGCCAGCCCACACAGGCAGATTCTCTGGAGAGTCATACACAAGTGTCTTCGCTTTGTCCTTCTCCCTTGGTACTTCTAAGCTTTCTCAGTTCTGTCGGAGGAATGAGGAGACTCCCAGGAAGGGTAGGGTTTTGGCTCCAGGTGGAGGGGATGACAGAGGGAAACAGAGCTACTCAGTTCTGACTTGGGTTGTTTTCTCTGCCAAAGAGAATTACCTTTATGCTGGAAATGGTGGCACAAAAATAACCAACCAGGAATTTATAGCCAGTATAAGTGAGGAGATAATGGGAGAGCTCTGAAAGATCAAGGAGATACAGAAATGAAAGTAGTGTCAAGGCTTTTGAACACAGCAGAGTAGGTGAATGGGGCACCACTGACGGAAAAAAGGACATTGGAAGGAAGAACAGGTTTTGGGCGATAGTAAGTTGGGTTTTGGACGTGTTAAGCTTGAGATACTAGTGAGATAACCAGATAGTCATAGTTATGGCCTGCGTTCATATGGAACTTGACAGAAAGAACAGGGATAGGAAAAAAAAAGTGTATATATACATATTTATGTGTATACACACACCGATGTGTGTGTATATATGTGTGTGTATACCTGCATACATATACACGTATATGCTATATAAATGGATAAATTACCAGGGGAGAGAGAAGAAAAGAAGGCTAAAGACAAAGCTTTAGATGATGGCCTCTTGACATGGTTTTCTAGGTGGTGCAGTGAACAGAGAGCTAGACCTGGAGTTGGGAAGACCTGAGTTCAAACCCAGCCTCAGATACTTACTAGCTGTGTAACCCTAGGTAAATTGCTTAATCTCTGTCTACCTCAGTTTCCTCATCTGTAAAAATGAGGATAATAATAGTACCTACTTCCCATGATTATTCTGAGGAATAAATGAGGACCAAGTTTTCCAGTCTATTGGAGTGGACTTCCTGACATCATTTCACTTTATCATTGGATAAAGTATTTTCAAAGACATTTGACATCTACCCTATAGTATTTTGATCAATTGAGATGTGTTCTCACTTAGTTAAAATATTTAGAGATAAAATGGGGCTGAGTGGTTTCAAACTTGCTTTGATGTGGATTCATTACTAACATAGAAAAAATCCTCTATGGGTTTTGGTGAAATATTGAGAAGTGGCAACACAGAACCTTTTGAGAATCATCATCTCTTTCTAACTCCTGTCATTATTGTTATTCAGTAATGACTGACTCTTCATGATGCCGTTTTGGGTTTTCTTGGCAGAGATACTGAAGTGGTTTGCCATTTCCTTCTGCAGCTCATTTTACAGATAAGGAAACTGAGGCAAAAAGGGTTAAGTGACTTCCCATTGTCACACAGCTAGTAAGTGTTTGAGGCCAGATTTTAACTCAGGAAAATGAGTCTTCCAGACTCCAGGCCCAGCACTCTTATCTGCTATACCACCTAGTTGCCCATTTTCTATCATACTTTTTTTTTTTAAAGCAAAATGTAGTTTCTATGATTCTCTTTTAATTAGGTCTATTCTTTTTGTTTTATATGATATTATGATATTACTCTGCCCCTTTATTTTTTCTTCAGCTGAAGTTGAAGCTGCTCCAATCCCTTATTTTAATTCTGTGTGTATCTTTCAGTTGCAAATGTGTTTCTAATAAACAATGTATTGTTGGATTCTGGTTTCTTATCCATTCTGCTATCCCTTTCCATTTTATGGATGAGTTCATTCCATTCACTTTCACAGTTATGATTGCTAACTTTGTATTTCCCTCCATCCTGTTCTCTTATATTTACCTTTCTCTTTCTTACCCTGTCCCTTTCTCAGGAGTCTCTTTTGATTTTGACTACTGCCTCTTTTTACTTTTAATTTCATTAATCTGTCCTTTGATTTTTCAAATTTCTGTTTTGATATTCAAGTAGGGGTTTTTAAATTAGTTATTTTTCTGGTTGTTTTTTTTTTGTAGTTGCATGTCCAGTTTGTTGATCTGCTCTTTTATTGATGAAAATGTTTAGAGAGATAAAATTTCCCCTAAGTACTGCTTAGCTGCATCTCACAAATTTTGATATGTTGTCTCATTGTGATCATTATCTGAAATGAAAGTATTGATTATTTCTATGATTTGTTCTTTGACCCACACATTCTTTAGAATTGTCATTTGGTTTCTAATTAATTTTTAATCTATGCTTCCAAGGCCCTTTACTGAATATAATTTTCATTGTATTATGGTAAAAAAAAGATGTCTTTAATATTTATGCTTTTCTGCATTTGTGAGATTTTTATGTTCTGATACATGTTCAGTTTCTGTGAAGTGGCTATCAGGGGGTTTATTTGTCACTTTAAAACCTCTTCTCCGCTCTATAAAGTAAGGGGATTGGAGAAAACAGGGGACTAGCATAGGACTAGTCATCACTGCCTCTTCCTGGGAGCTATAGTCAGGACCTGTCCTTTTGTCAGAGCCTGTAATAAATACTTTCCTGGCAGTGCTCTCAGGTCCGGCCTCTGGGCCTGTTCCAGTATCTTATAGCAAACCATGAATTTTTTCATGGTGTCTGATCAGAAAATCACTTATTCTTCACTAAGCCCTTCTCCCCACTATTGGCATATTAGCTGGTCTATAGTTGGGGTGGGAGAGGAGAGGGTCAGAGGGCAAACTGAAAACATTCTTCCCATACATCCTCAGGGAAGGGGGAACGTGTAAGTATCAGTGCTGCTGGATAGGGAAAGGAACTAGATCTGTGATTTCATTGATAGGGAAAAAGCTCCTTTCATCAGAGAAGGTTGGTGCCTTCTCTATGCCTTCTGCTCTGAGACAGTGGCCTGGAACAATAGTGTCGAACTCAACTAGAAATGGATCCCTTTGGTGGCCTATGACTTAGAAAACTGCAAATTAACACAGTTTGTGTTGTATTATCTTTTTATTATTTTGTTAAATATTTCCCACGTTTCTCAATTAGCACTTTTAGAATCCCGAGGCTAATGTGTGTCAGACAGAAGATTTGAACTCAGGTCTTCCTGACTTGGAGGCCAGCTGTTATCTTCTCTGCCATGTTGCCTCTGTTTTAGGGTCTGCAGATCTGGCATAATCAACTGAATTCCCCTGATTCAACCTATTCTTTGAGAAACCCTAATCTACCTCTGAGAATTACTTCATTGTTTATTTGCTTAAAATATATTTTTTAAAACTGGTCTTTGAAGATTTAATAAAAAGGTTATCTCCCCCACAGAAAGTTTAAAGAATGGACCATTCATTCCTTCTCTCACTAACTTAGGGAAATTCCCCATTTTGTCTTGCTCTATCTCTGGGATATGAAGAGTACCTGTGCTCCCTAAATGGCCACAAGAGGGAGATATGAACCGTTTAAACGTGTAACTTAAAAAATGTGACTTGACAGATCCTTCCTGTTGACTTTTTCTTTTCCTTTTATATGAACAAATAATCCTTAATAATATTTAGTCCATTTTTGTGTTTACAAGCAGGTTTTATCTGTAATAAAAGAAAACAAAAAACTAGATTCACGCAGCTTCCCATAAAAGCTAATGATGAGAGATAACTACTACTAATGACCTCACTCAAACACAGACCCAAGCACATTCCTCCTCTTTGCCAGCCACATCATCCTTAGGTTCTGATTTTATAAGATGCAGCATAATTAGAATGATCTTTTAAAAAGATGATAGTAATAATAGCTAGCATTTCTGTCGTACTTTAAGTTTTACAAAGTGCTTTACAAAAATTATTTCATTTGACCTTTATAACTATCCTAGGAGGTTGGTGCTATTTTACAGATGAGGAAATTGAGGCTGAGAGAGGTTAAAGTGACTTGCCCTGGGTCACATAGCTAATCCAAAGGATGATTTGAACTCAGGTCTTCCTGACTTTAGGTCTAATGGTGTATCCACTGCACCACCTCGCTGCCGCTAAAGAGGCTGAAGGTAATATAGGTAGCAAGTAGCAAAATTATGTTTCAAATCTAGATATTTTTATTCCAAATCTAGTGTTCTTTATATCACATCACACTGATCTCCTGTGTTACTATGTTGTAGCGTTAGTAATATGACAATTTATAGCTAAACTATGTCAAGGGAGATTTTCACATAATATAGTATAGTATAATATAATACAATGCAGTATAATGCGATATCTTAACATCAGAGTTCCTATTCACTCAATTAGTGATATTAAGAGATATGAAACCAAAATCTGATAAATTTTGAGACATCAGCTAGATTTTCATACATGCATATGGAATTCTGTAATGGATCACAATTGATTTTGGAAATTTAGACTTATCACCAACATACACCTGGGATGCTCAGGTTAGGTTGTATTCTAGTTTATCTCTAATGTTCTACTCCATTTCTGAATTTAAGAACATTGCCTTTTCCTTTCTCAAGCACTTATACTTCCATCTATGTGACACAGTACAGTACAATGTAATGCAATTCAGTGTTTATGAAGTCAAAGCCTTCTCATCTTTACAGCCCTATATAGTGTACTCATGTCTTTGGTGTACAAGTGGATCTGTGATCTCATTAATTCATCTCTTCTCGCCAACACTGCAAGTCGTGACCCATCTGTGACTGCCCCCATTTTGTGCAGTTGTCATTCATATCGTGATGGAGACCTTTATCACTTTTTCCTGATAGCATGAAGTCACCAGGGAGCACATGGTTTTTCCATTCCTCACCCTTCTTGTTCTCATTTTTTTCACTCATACATTTCCTTTATAACATCATTTACAATACTTTTCTTGTATAATTCCTTGCATGTAATGCATACCAGATTGCTCACACTTACCATGAACCTCCCCACTGCCTCTGGGTGACCCTTCACTTCAGTTCTTTGGAAACTAGTGCTCCGTGACATCTAGCCACACAACCCCCCTTGTGGAAGAGTGCCATTCAAAAGGTGGGCCCTTGTTTTAGGGAGTAGCTTGGAGTCATTAAAAAAACTTTACGGTATCCCAAATTTCATTCTTCCTGCTTGATTTTGTGTATACACATAACACACAAACACATATATATACCTACACACATTATATACACACGTGTATTTATATATAAAATCACATGTATGTCTGTACTTTTATGTAAACCACATGTATGTGTGTACGTTGTATGTGTTCACACACAATGATGGAAGAGTTCTCTGCTGTATATATCCCACTGTCTAAACAATACTCATTCTTTTTCTAATTGTTTTTTTTTGCCTGTGTACATAGGCCAAACCCTTTTGAATAATTATGATTATGGATTTCATTTAATAGGCCTTATGATGTTACAGACCTTTTTGACACCAGAACAGTATTGTCTACAATAGGAACATTTGGAAGCTTTCACCTTCAGTAGGGAATCATTCTTCAACTTGGACTCTGCATTAAATCTTCTTGACAATAATGAATACCTTTGGTGAGGATGCATCTTTTTGTTTTATGGAGATATCTATTATTAATGATAAAAGGATTATCAAAGAAAGCTATTTTTGTTGTTTTATGCATAATAGTAATAATAATAACCATGGCTGCTGGTAGGCCCAGAGGATTGGGAAATTCAACCTCTCTTTCTCTACTAAGGTACCTGAATTGTTAATTAATTTATGTAATTATGAAAAAAAGGCAGGCACTCCTGGTTCTTTGGGTACTCACCAGGAAAGACCATAATGACAGCAGGGAGTAAGGCTTCAATCACACTTTAATAAGTCACAGAGGATGAGGGGAGGAACAGGCACAGAAAGTATAGAGACAAGTGGCAGAAGGTGTGTGTAGGGAGTCCAGAGGCCTGGGGCAGGGATGATGTGACAGGCATAAGTTGGGCAGGAAACATGAGGAAGAGAATGGAGAGGGAGAGTGGTATGCAGAGTGACTCACAGTTGGGAGTATTCAACAGCACAAACCCCGATGGTGGGAGCTGGAGTTTGGGGTCTCATTTTCATAGGGCTTTGGGGGGGGCAGACTAATTCTTCTTTCTTGTTCCACCTTGGGGTTATTGGTTCATTAACATACACATCCTCTCAAAGTTGCTAGCACCATTTGGTGTTCTGCTGGCCTTAACTGTTTGTGTGTGTGTGAAGCTTATCAGAGCCTTATGTATCATAGGACCAAAAGGCCCTGACAGCTAGACCTAGCTGGCCTCCCCTGATTTAGCACACTGTGTCAGGATATGAATTTTTAGATAACATATGATACGGTTTGCAAATTATGCCCTTTTGATCTTTGGGACAGTCTATACGTGACTCCCTTTATAATCTTCCTACTATTCTTAACTTTATAAACTACTTATAAACTTACCATACTAACTAGAAAGGGGTGGGAGAGGTTGGTGGTCAGGGGATCAGAACAAGATACACTTTTAACACAGTACCCCTTAGTAGTTCACAGATTTGGCTTCTCAGGAGATGGATCAGGTTCTTTTTCTCATACCTTCTGGCTCTTTACTCTGCCACTCCCTAAACCTCAAGGGCTTTTATTTTAAAAATATATATTTTTAAAAAATTGAATTCCAAATTCTCTCTCTCTGCAGCTACTTCCCCACATATTGAAAAGTCAAGGAATACAACACCCATTGTTATACATGTGAAGTTATGTAAAACGTATTTCCAAATTAGCTGTGTTGTAAAGAAGAGAAAAGAAAAAGGTGAGAAAAATAAAGTCAAAGGAAATATATTTTAATCTGCAGTTAGAGTACATCAGTTCTGTCCCTGAAGGTGGGTAGCGTTTTCCATCATGAGTCCTTTAGAGTTTTCGTAAATCATTGTATTACTCAGAGTAGTTGGGTCTTTCACAAGTGATCATTGTTAAAATATTACCACATACAGTGTTCTCCTGCTGCTGCTCACTTCACTTTGCATCAGTTTGTAGAAGTCTTCCTAGGTTTTCCTAAAGCCGTCCCTTGGTGATTTCTCATAGCATGATAGTGTTCCATCACAATCGTATGCCACAATTTGTTCAGCCATTGATGGACATCCCTTTGGTTTCCCCATTTTTGCCACTACAAACAGAGGTACTATAAATAATTTTGTATGTATGGTCCCTTTTCCTTTTTCTTTGATCTCTTTGGAATTTAGATCTAGTAGCAGTATTACTGGGCCAAAAGGTATGCACAATTTTATAGCTCTTTGGGCACAGTTCAAATTGTTCTCCAGAGTGATTGGAACAGTTCACGACTTCATCAGCAGTGCATTAGTGAACCTATTTTCCCACATCCCTTCCAGAATTTGTCATTTTCCTTTTCTGTCATGTTAGCCAATCTGATGGGTGTGAAGTAGTACCTCAGAATTGTTTTAATTTGAATTTCTCTAATTATTAATAATTTAGAGAATTGCTATATGATTATTGAAGCTTTGATTTCTTCTTCTGAAACTGCCTGTTTATATTCTTTGAGCATGTATCAGTTGGGGAATAGCTGTTATTTTTAAGTATTTGGCTCAGTTTCCTATATATTTGGGAAATGATGCCTTTATCAGAGAAACTTGCTGCATAGATTTCCCCCCCCCCCCCAGTTTCCTGCTTTCCTTCTAATTTTAGCTGCAGTAGTTTTGTTTCTGCAAAAATCTTTAAAAAATTTGATATAATCAAAATTATACATTTCACCTCCTGTGATCCTTATCACTTTTTTGGTCTAGAACTCTGTCTTTATCCATACATCTGACAGGTAATTTTTTCCATGCACCCGTAATTTGCTTATAATATCACCCTTTATGTCTAAATCATGTGTCCATTTTAAGCTTATCTTGGTATATGAGATGTTTGTCTATGCCTAGTTTCTACCAGACAACTTTCCTGTTTCCCAGCAGCTTTTGTTATATAGTGAATTCCTGCCCCAATAGCTGGGATCTTATGGTTTATCAAACAGTAGATTACTGTGTTCATTTACTTCTGTATATTAGGAACCAAATTCCATTGAACAACCACTCTATTTCTTATCCAGTACCAGATATTTTTTTTTTTATGATTACTGCTTTGTAATATAGTTTGAGATATGGTGCTGCTAGGCTGTTTTCCTTCATTCTCCCCCCCCCCCATTGAATCCCTTGATATTCTAGATCTTTTGTTCTTCCAGATGAATTTTGTTATTATTTTTTCTACCTCTATAAAATAATTCTTCGGTAGTTTGATATGGAACTGAATAAGTAAAATGATTTAGGTAGCATTGTCATTTTTATTATATTGATTGCTTACCCGTGAACAATGACCATTTCTCCAGTTGTTTAGATTTGTTTTTATTCATATAAAAAGTGTTTTGTAACTGTGTAATATAGTTCTTTTATGTTAGCAGGTAGAAGCCCAAGTATTTTATACAATCTGAAGTTATTTTAAATGACATTCCTCTTTCTATCCCTTCCTGCTGGGCTTTATTTTATTCTATTATTTTATTACCAGCAAGACCCAGGTAATACATAGACACACTGATGATTTATGTGGGTTTGTTTTACATCCTACCAAAGCTGTCAACTGTTCAGGGCTCTCTAAGTCATATCATCTGCAAGGAGGGATAGTTTTGTTCTCTCATTGCCTGTGCTTATTTCTTCAATTTCTTTTTCTTGGTTCATTGCTTTCTTGTTTCATTGACGCATTTTTAGTACAATATTGAATAATAACGGTAATAATGGACATCCTTGCTTCACCCCTGATCTTACTGGAAAGGCTTCTAGTTTATCCTCATTACAGATAATGCTTGTTCTTGGTTTTAGACAAATGCTACTTATGATTTTAAGAAAAGCTCCATTTATTCCTAGTGTTTTCAATAGGAAAGGGTGTCATATTTTGTCAGAACCTTTTTCTGCATCATTAACATAATCATATATTGTTATTGTTATGGTCAATTATGCTTATAATTTTTCTAATATTGAACCAGGACTGGATTTCTCTAACTAACCTGGTCATAATATATGATCTTTTTTTTTTTTTTGCAAGGCAGTTGGGGTTAAGTGACTTGCCCAGGGTTACACAGCTAGTTAGTGTCAAATATCTGGTCTGAGACCAGATTTGAAGTCAGGTTCTCCTGACTTCAGGGCCAGTGCTCTATCCACTCCGCCACCTAGCTGCCCCAGTGTATGATCTTTACCATATACTGCTCTTTCCTGGAATTGTGATTTGGGACTGTGTGTGGATAATAAAGATGCTAAATGGTGCCTATACCTTCACTCAGTAATAGCACAAGGGTCCCCTGTAATCTCTTTCTGACCATTGTTCAATCCCCTTATCCTCTCTGGGCATGGAGCACTCCTGGTACCTCTGGTATCACTGCTGTTGCTGCCACTGTGGCCCACAGCTGATGTTTCTTCCATTGTGCCATGCTCCCCTCTCCAGTGCCCACAGACCTCTCTTACTGTTGTCCCAAGCTGTCCTGGGCCAAAAAAATGGCTCAGTCTGACTCTTTGTGGGTCATGCCTCTTAGAATTTGATTTGACTCACTTTTAGGAAGTTGTTTAGAGGGGAGTATTAGGAGAGCTCAGAAAAGTGCTCCCTTCACTCTGTCACCTTGGTTTAGCTCCAGTCCCTCCATGTGCCAAGGAGCTTTAGAGAGAGCCATATAAAGCTTAGGTTGGCTTTATGTCTAGGTCTCCCTAAAAGGAGAGAATAGAAAGGTGCTAAATGTGCAGTATCATTCAGTTATAGCATAGTTATTTGTTCCCTCTATATAAATAGTACTAAATATAAAAGACTCACAAGTGCATATTGTAAAAAGTTTTTTTTTCAAAATAATCAACAGTAGTAGCTCCTCTTCTAGAAGGTCTGGGCTTCAGAACATGAAGTGGTTTGTGGATCTTCTGTTTCCATTTCACCTTGGCCTTCCGGCAATTCAGTCCAGGGGGTGGCTTATCTTTCCTGACACAGAAATTCCTCCTTCTGGTAGTCCATTTTGACTTCTGCCTGAGGGACCCAGAAGCACCAACTTGTCAAATTCACAATGCTGCCTCCAAAGCTGGAAATGGCTATCGCCTATGCTTGGTAAAGAATCACAAAACAGCAGAATATAAAATACATCCACACTAATTATCAGTATTTCTATATAATACCAATAAAACTTAGCAGAAAGAGAGAGAAGAAAAATTCCATTTAAAATATATCAGAAGCTTTTGGAGCATTCCCACTTTACTAATATGGCAGCTTGCTGAGGGCCTTATCCTGGGTACTCCCAGATCTCTTCACATGAGGGAGTCTGCCTTACTTCCACAAGGGCAGGTGGAGTTTCCTTTGATTGGCTGTGAGGTTGGTCCAGGCTGTGTCTTTCAAAGTGACCAGACTGAGACAGCCACTCTTTCTTCTTTCTCTTTCCCACTGTGTCCAGAGGGTGAAGATCACAGTTCATCCACATTGTGAATGCCATGAACTGAGCTGATGAGAAGGCCCTCTTTTACTCTGGCTCTGAGAAATGAGCCGGAGGGGTATTTGTTTCTGTTCTGTTTAATTTTTCTTTCTTAGTTTCAGAAGTCTGCAGTGGTCCCCACTGGACCTAGGAGTTCAACTCATGGTGACCTTGTAACCAGGATTGCAGGCATGGTGGTGTAGCCTATGAGTCTGGCCTGGAAGCCCGGAAAAGCTAGGCCGTCTGGGACTCCATTACAAGGAGAATTTTAGACTTGGAACTTGGGACTACAAGCTCTATAGCAGTAGTGTTAAACTCAAATAGAAAACAGAGCCACTAAATCGTATATAAATTTCCCTGTTGGCATGAATTAACTTAGTTTTAAAATATAATTTATCTCTTTTTTAATTTTGTTTTTATTTATTTTGTTAAGTGTTTCCCAGTTACATTTTAATCTGGTTCCTGCAGCACTGAGGAGTATTGTTGGCTATATGAGGCCCTCAGGCTAAAAGTTTGAACCCTCTGCTCCATAGGAACTTAACTAAACTGTGAACTTAGACACTGAGGTTTAAGGGAGGAGGGAGACATTTACAGCAACTCTGTGGTGGCAAAAGACTGGAAACTAAGACGATGCCCATCAACTGGCGAATGGCTGAGTGAATCATAGTATATGAATGTAATAGAATTCTACTGTGCTGTAAAAAAATGAGGAAATAGATGATTTTAAAGACACATGGAAAGATTGGTATGAACTGACACAGTGAGCAGAATCAAAAGAATGATTTATATTATGATGTCAATATTATGAGAATGAGTAATTTTGAAGACATTTAAACTGATGCAGATTGAAGTGAGTAGAACCAGGAGTGCAATTTATACAATAATGCCAACACTATGAAAATGAACAATTTTGAAGGCTGATCAACTCAATGATCATTCATGGTATGATGATACTATACATATGATAAACATTTATTAAGTGCCCACTATGTTCAAGACATTATACTAAGTGCTGGGAGTTCAAATAAGGAGTTAAAAGACCCAGTCTGCCTTCAGGGGATTTAAAATTTAATGGAGGAACACACACTACACAAAAGGAAACTGGGTCCCAGAGAGGGTACCTGGCTCAGGGCATGATGAAGATGATGATGGAGTTGAAACTGAGCAGAGGTGGCAAATGAAGAGTGGCTGGCCTTTTGAGCACTCTGTAAAGGGAGGCTTTGGGAGGAATTTTTTGCTCAGCCCTCCAACCAGAGAGACAGAAGTAACTGAGGGTCATGATGAGGTGTGAGTAGCAAAGCTGAAGCAATATCCAGGATAATGAGTTTCCTGGTGATGAGTTCATCTGGTGAATGATGAAGCATGCCATACATTTGACAGAAAGGTGATGGAGTTGGTGCAGAATGAGACAGATTTGTTTGGACATGGCCAATGAAGGAATTGGTTTCCTTGACTTTACATATTTGTTATAAGGAATTTGTTTTTCTTTCTCTTTTTTCTCCAGTGGATTATGGAGTGTGTGAGGGGAGATAAAATAGATTTCTGTTAATTAAAAAATAAAATTTAACTTAAAAAACCCCCCAGAAAACAATAGCTGAAGGCCCAGGCTCAGCTCACCTAGCCAAGCTCCTGCCTTAGTAACAGTATGTTCAAATATGTCATATCCGGGGTGGGGAGGGTGGCACCGCCCTTCTCCCACCTTCTAGCAGGAAGGTCAGCAAGGAAAGATTGCTTGCCATGTCGATGAGTTGAAGGAAGACAATGAGCAGGAAACTGTCTCCTTTTTAATTGACAGTGCAGTGAGATGCTGTCTTTTTGACCTTAGAAAGTAACCCTCGCTTTAATTTCTCCATCTGTAAAATGAGGGATTAGAAGGTCTCTAAAGGTCTTTCTGGGGTAGTGAGGTGGTGCCGTGAATAGAACACTGGGCCTGGAGTCAGGAAGACCTGAGTTTGAATCTGACCCCAGATACTTACTAGCTGTGTAACCCTGGGCAAGTCACTTAACTCCTGTTTGCCTCAGTTCCTCATCTGTAAAATTGGGATACACTGGAGAAGGAAATGGCAAACCACTCTAGTGTCTTTGCCAAGAAGGTGTCCATGGGGTCTTGTAGAGTTGTACGCAACTGAACAACAATAACAGTAAAGTCCTTTTCAGTTCTAAGTCTATGATCCTGAAATCCTATGATCTTATTTTATCTGTTCTGTACTTTTAAGTCAATTGTATAATGGTAAAGATTCTATTGGAGAATATCATTTGGAAAAGGTCTCCTGTTACTTTTAATACCCTCATAAAAGATGCCTTCAATGTGTGTTTAGATTATTCTTATAAAAATTTTATATAGATTGGAAACTAGACATATTGAAGTTGGAGATTGTTTTCGTGTCTTTGATTTCTTCTCTTCAGATTCTATGAGAATCAATCACTTAATGTCTGCACAATTGTGTCACTATAGTGTAAAGCTTCTTCGCGTACACTTGGTAAATGCCAGTTGTGCTTCCCATCTTTGTTCATTTCAGCTCCATTTCCATCTCTTTTGTAAGCAGATCTGGAGCTGTGATTTACTTCAAGTGTTGTGGCTCTGCTGTCTATGATGGTGAAAAGAGTTCATAAGCTTTCTAAGTTTATAAGCTTTCAATTATTTTTCATCTAATTGAAGTCATATTTCCAACATTTTCATTTATTAAACTACTTTAAAGTTTTTTAACATTTATTTTTAAATTTTGAGTTACAAATTCTCTCCCTCCCTCTAGCCCTTCACCCACCCATTGAGAAGGAAGCAATATTACACATGTGAAGTCAGGCAAAACATATTTCCATATTAACTGTGTTATAAAAAAAGGTAAGAAAAAGTGGAAAAAAGTGCTTTGATCTGCACTTAAGAGTAAGTTAAATCTTTCTCTGGAAGTGGTTAGCATTTTTTCATCATGAGTTTTTTGGAATTGGCCTGGATCATTGTATTGGGGATGCTCATTAATTGGGGAATGTCTAAATAAGCTGTGATAGATGACTGTAATGGAATATTATTGTACTGTAAGAAATGACAAGCAGGATTATTTCAGAAAAACTTGGAAAGGCTGACGTGAACTGATGCATAGTAAAGTGAACAGAACAGGAGAATGTCGTACACAGTAACAGCAATATTGTATGACAAAACTGAGAATGACTTAGCTATTCTCAGCAATACAATGATCCAAGACAATCCCAGAGGACTAATAATGAAGCATATTATCTGCCTCCAGAGAGAGAGCTGATATTGATTGAATACAGACTGAAGTATGCAATTTTTCACTTTATTTCTTTCATTTTTTCTTTTATTTGAGTCTTCTTGTACAAAATGACTAATATGGAAATTTTACATAATTGTACATGTATAACCTATATCTGATTGCTTACTGTCTCAGGAAGAGGGGAGGGGAGGGAGGGATAGAATTTGGACCTCAAACCTTTAAATAAAAATGTTCAAAAATTGGAAAAAAAATTTTAAAAGGATCATTGTATTGATCACAGTAGCTAAATCTTTCATAGTTGATTATTGTTACATTTGCTGGATTATGGAGAAAGCAAGAGAGTTCCAGAAAAAAACATCTACTTCTGCTTCAGTGACTACAGCAAAGCCTTTGACTGTGTGCATCACAACAGATATATCAAGTCCTCAAAGAGATGGGGATACCAGATCATCTCACTTGTCTCCTGAGGAACCTACATAGCAGCCAAGAAGCAACAGTTAGAACCAGACATGGAACAACTGATTGGCTTGAGATTGGAAAATGAGTATTATGAGGCTGTATGTTGTCATCTTATTTAACTTATATGCGGAGTATATCATGTAAAATGTCAGCCTAGATGAGTCAAAAACTAGAATTAAGGTTGCCAGGAGAAATAGCAACATCAGATTTGCACTCTGAAAGCAGAAAGTGAAGAAGGATTAAGAAGCCTCTTAATGGGAGTGAAAGAGGGCAGTGTAAAAACTGTCTTGAATCTTGACATCAAAAAAATAAGATCTTGGCAACTGGTGTCAGCACTTCTTGACAAATAGAGGGAGAAGTGGAAGAAATAAAGGCTGTGTCAGATTTTATATTCTTGGGCTCAAAGATCCCTGCAGATAGTGACCATACCCATGAAATTAAAAGATGCTTGCTCCTCGCAAGGAAAGCTATGACAAATCTGGATAGCATACTAAAAAGCAGAGTCATCGTCTTGCTGATAAAGGTCTGTATAGTAAATGTAGTAAAAAGTTTTCCAGTAGCAATGTATGTCTGTGAGAGTTGGATTTTAAGGAAAACAGACAGCTGAAGAATTGAGCTTTTAAATTGTGTCAGAGAAGACTTCTGAGAGTCCCTTGGACAGCAAGGAGACCAAATCAGTCAGTCCTTAAGAAACTAATTCAGACTATTCATTGGAAATACTGACGCTAAAATTCTTTGGCCACATAATGAGAAGACAGGACTTATTAGAAAAGACCGTGATGTTGGGAAAGATTAAAGGCAAAAGGTAAAGGGGATGGCAGAGAATGAGATGGATGGATAGTGTCACGGAAACAATGAATATGAACTTGGATAGACTTTTAGAGAGAGTGTACAAGTGCAGATTGCTATGGTCCGTTGGGTCACGAAAAGTTGGACAGGACTGAACAACTGAGCAACAACAATAACAACACATTTTTATGATATTGCTGTTACTGTCTACAATGTTCTCCTGGTTCGGCTCACTTTGTTTTGCCGCAATTCATACGTGTCTTCCCAGATTTTTCTCAAATGATCCTCTGCATTTTTAAAAATACAACAGTATTCCATTATAATCATATAGCGCAACTTGTTCAGCCATTCCCCCGCTGATGGGCAGCCTCTCAACTTCCCATTCTTTATCACCGCAATAAGAGCTGCTTTAAATACGTTTGTATATAGAAGTCCTTTTCCTTTTTCTTTGATCTCTTTGGAATACAGCTGAGTCAAAGGCTGAGCACAGTTCTGTAACCCTTCTGGCATAGTTCCAAATTGTTCTCTAGAAAGGCTGGACCAGTTCACAACTCTACCTATAAGTATGCCTATTTGTCCACATCTCCTCCATCATTTGCCATTTCCCTTTTCTGTCACATTAGCCAATTTGATTGGTGTGAGGTGGAACCTCAGAGTTGTTTTAATTTGCATTTCTTTAATCAATAGTGATTTAGATATTGGGAATTAGGATGATGACTTGCCCAGGTCCAATGGGATCACCGTAGGGCTGATCTGTAGATCCTGGTGTGGTCCAAGGGCAGTCATAATATGCTGTGTTTATTATCTGATCAAATCATTATTTTAAGTAATTCAGTGTGTTTCTGTAGTATTCAGAAGGAAATTTAATATGTCACATCTTTATTATCTGAAATCACTAGATTTGACTTATGCAAAACTGAAAAAAGTCAACTTTTTTGAAGCCAAAATCAGATTTTCTCAGAAGATATACTAATTATTCCTTTTGCAAAGGATCTATGGGATTATTTAAACAAATTTCCTTATTAGACATTAAATATGAGATAGCTTACAAAATCAATTTATGGATCAAAAATCCATCCAGAGTATAAAGTGAGGTACATTAGAATATGAACATGGTAAGAAATTACAATGGATTCTTTAAATTGCTGGCACAAACTTAAAATAGCTAGCTACTGAAGGAAATCCAGTTCTTTTTGGCTTGTATGTATACCACCTATGTGAAGGGTTTTTTTTTTTTAAGTGGTCACCTTCCTGTATGGTGGCACCTACATGGTACCAGAATAAACACCAGAGGGAGAGTTGAAAAGAAAACAAACATCCAAGCACAGGCCTGAAACCTCTTTACCGTTGTCGAGGCGATGCTATTTTAGTACTCAGACACAGCTTATTTTGGAACTCCAGCCAGACGAGACTTAACTGCAGTTCAAATGAGCATGTGTGTTTTCAAACTAGTCTTTTGTTTCAGTTAAGGAGAGAGTGAGTGAGTGAGTGTGTGTGTGTGTGTGAGAGAGAGAGAGAGAGAGAGAGAATGACAGAGGAAGACAGAAGCAGAGAATGTGTGTGTGTGTGTGTATGTGTGTATGAGAGAGAGACAGAGACATAGAGAGGAGAGAAACTGAGGGAGACAGAGACAGGAAAAGGGGTAGAGATAGAGAGAGAGGGAGGGGAGACAGGACAAGAGACAGGAGACGCAGAGAAAAGAGACAGAAACAGAGAGTAAGAGAAAATTTCTATCCCAGCAGAGGCTTAGTTCTCTCCTGTCAATTACACTTCTTGATTGTACCAATAAAGAGATCATAGAATTGACAACTAGTAGCCCACAATATGTTCCAGTTTAAAATGCTGTGTAATTAGTTATGGGTAATATATTAATGAAATCAGATAAATAAATACATATATTTGTATACACACATATATAGGTATATATGTATCTATATACACATTATGTACATGTGTATGTGCACACACATATATAATACCTGTGTGTGTGGTGTGTGTGTTTGTGTGGACATTTTCTGAAACCGCAGTGTGGGTGTTGGAGTACTTTGACGCCTTCAGCGGTTCACCGTATGGAAAAGCGATCAGGCTGTGTGATGCCTCCTCAGTCATTTGCCATCCTCGTGCTTTGTCACTCTCCCTTCCACCACAGTGATAATAATACCTGCCCACACATTTTGGCTCCTTTCAGGGATGTGCCGAGAAGAGTGAGATCATGTCTGTGAGGGACAACTAATACCAGGGAGCTGAAAAGAGAGATGGGGGCAGCAAAGGCAACCTTCCCTCACCCCAGAACTTTGCCTGGGCCTGGCTCAGCTGCCGGTGCAAGTAGTGGCAATCACTATAAATGGGTTATTGGAGTGGTCATTTCCCTTGGATTGCTGTAAACCTGGGGGGAAGGGGGTGGTAAGAAAGGTGGGCAGGGAACCTGGCTAGAAGGAAGCTTAGTATAGGTGACCTGTGGCGCCTCAACCTACTCAGCCGCGGCCTTTCATGCCTCAGATGTACAGGATGCCATCTGTTCTTATTTTTAAGCTTCCACAAAAATGACAAACAAGATGCTTCTGGGGGGACTTTAAATAACTCTCAGGACTGCACCGAGACAAAACAACCTCAGTTTTAACAGACACAAAACAAAGATGACTCACTGTACAAAATAAATGTAGCTTTACAAAGATACCTGTTGGACAGGCGGAAGCAGTTTTAGCTGGAGAATGTTAATGTTTCTGTGGAAGAAAAATCAGGAATTTTGGGGTCATGACAGATTAGGAAATTTATGTTGAAATACATACACTTGTCAGTGCGATGATGATGACGACTCAGTCAATATAATATAATACACGATAAAAATAAAATGTCCAGTGTTTGAATAGCAATGAGTAGGCTAGGGAGAATCAGAAGAAGTTAAAAAAATATGGACCTGCCCTCAAGAAGACCTTCTTGCTATATGTCATACAGGATATTCTGTCCTGGCTTCCATGCTTTTATATGGCTGGTGCAACCTCGCCACCTCTGCCTCTTGGAATCCTTAGAATCTGGCTTCTCCTAATCCTTCCAGTTTTTAATTATCCCCTCAGTGAGGACCGTCTATCTATCTTTCTATCTGACTACCCATCTCCAAATCTGTATAGATCCCCATATATAAACATACACACATATTATTATATATTATACATGTATATGTGTATATGTACACACATGTATGTATACATGTACATGGGCATATATACATAAGTATGTATACACACACGTGTATATAGACATCTATACACGTGCAGACATATGTATATGTGTGCATATACATATATACATGTATGTGTATGTGTATATATACATATATGTGTGTATATATACATACATATTCATATATGTGTGTATATATACATACACACACACATATACACATACACCAGGAAGAAGTGTTGACTAGGACAGGATGTACCTCTCCTACCTCTTGCCTAGGAGGTGATAAACCTCAGAACTGAAGCTAAGAAGGAGTAAGAAGAGAATATTTTGCCATTCCTGGACTAAGGGTCTCTGCCTTTTTGGAAAGAGCCGAAGAGCAGTCCAGTTGGAAAGATTACGTTAGTACTCCAGTGGGAAATGTGCAGTAATATGCAACAGGGCTAGAAGTTGGAGGTGGTGAAGAGTGCAATTGCTCATCCATTAGTGAGCTGAAGGAGTCCAGCGGATTGACCCTTCCGGCAGAGACATCATGTCTTCTGAAGAGCCGACCCAATTTCAGAGCAGCCTGACTACTCCAGCCTGGCAGTATTCCAGGGGCGAAGTGACCTGTCCAATTTTGTGGTGATGTCTGGAGGGGAGCCAACCCATTGGCTTGAGTGATCTGCTTGGCCCAGACTTGCAACATCCGTGCCATGCCAGGTAGTAGGCCTAGTAGGCAAGCAACCTACCTGCCCAGGCCAGTAACAGATCATCTGAGTAGCCGAGGTCAGCCCAACCCAGAAGTGGATCAGCCCATTCAAGAGAGATGCCATGCCCTCTGAGAAGCAAGCAGGGGTGAACTGTGCCCTGTGAGGAGTAATCTAGCTGAGAAGTGGAGCGGAGCTCCTCAGTGAGCTCAAGGACTTTATGGAAAGAAAGTACACTGAGGCCCCGCAGTTTCCAAGTTGAGAGTTGTCTTGACCACATGTGCATCTGATCACCATTACTATATTATATATTGCTATATTATGTAACATCATAATAAATTATGATATTGTATCTAATTATGTATTACATTATATATCATATAATTATATGTTATCATACATAACTTCATGCCCACTGTCAAACCCAGAAAACAAGTGACCAAAGAGCCACAGAAGTTATGCAACGGTTGTTAACTCTGAAAATACCAGCAAGCTTACAGAGGTTATACAAGAACGGTTAAACTCTGAAAAATAAAATAAAACCAAAGAGCTAACAGTGGTTATAATAAGCAAAAGCCTTCTTTATTCTGTTGGAGGAGGGAAGCTAGACAAACATGCCGGTGTCTGAACAAACAGACCCGCAGCAGTGAGGCTAAGCCTTAATATGTATAGTAGTGGCAAGAGAAAGAACCAAGTAGCCTTGGCAATGAAGGTAGAGAGCAGCAGTGAGACAAGTTTGATTCATAGCAGGACTTCATGACCGATGGATACTGCAGGTGTTTGTCCGAGCTCGGAGACCATCTGGGGCTGTGTGAAGCAGTTCTGGAATTTAGTCACATCCAGAAGGTGAGCACAAAATGTTGGTGTTATGCCAAGTTCAGGGCACAGCCTGCTTGCTGAGCCTTAGCTCTAGAAAACAATATGTCTTTTAATAGTAAAAAAAGAGGAGTGATCTTGGTATGGGGTTGTCTTATTGGTGTCACTTTCTCTGATGAAATTGTGCTTTCAACTATATTGGACTAAATTGTTTAGTCTCCATTTAAATTTGAATCCTTTCTTTAAGAGTCCTTAATTATAAAATTTATTGTGTTGTACTTAATAAATGATAGGATTAACATTTCTGTCTTTTGAAGTTTGTTCATGAATTTTTTTATGACTTAGCATATGATTATTTATGGGATATTTAACTTATAGGCAGAGTACATCATCCAAAATGCCTGGTTGGATGAATCAGGAGCCAGAATTGAAGTTGCCAGGAGAAATATCAACAATCTCAGAAATGCAGATGATACCACTCCGAAGGCAAAAAGGGAGGAAAAATTAAGAAGCCTCTTGATGAGGGTGAGGGAAGTGTAAAAGCTGGCTTGAAGCTTAGCATCAAAAATACTAAGATCATGGCAATTGGTCCCATCACTTCCTGGCAAATAAAGGGAGAAAAAATGGAAGCTGTGTCAGATTTTATATTCTTGGGCTCAAAGATCACTGCAGATGGTGACTGCAGCCACCAAATTCAAAGACATTTGCTCTGTGGAAGGAAAGCTATGGCGAATCTAGACAGCATACTAAAGAACAGAGATGTTACCTTACCAACAAAGGTCCATACAGTCAAAGCTATGTTTTTTCCAGTAGTCATGTCTGACTATGAGAGTTGGACTTTAAGGAAAGCTGAGTGCCAACAGAATCCAACCTTTTGAAATGTGGTGCTGCAAGAGACTTTTGAGAGTCCCTTGGAACAGCAAGGAGATCAAATCAGGCAATAGTTAAAGAAATTAATCTAAGACTTTCCACCGGAAAGACAAACATTGAAGATGAAGCTGAATTTCTTTGGCCATGTAATGAGAGGACAAGATTAATTGGAAAAGACCCTAATCTTGGGAAAGATTGAAGGTAAGAAGGAGAAGGGGATGTCAGAGGATGAGATGGAGAGATAGTGTCATGGAAGCAATGAACATGAGTTCGGATAGACTTTAGGAGATAGAGGAGGACAGAAGGGCATGGTGTGCTACAATCCATGGGATCATGAAGAGTTGGATATAACTGACTGAGGAATAGCTGAGGATATGGTTAAGTCTGGTAATGTGACATACACTGCTGAAAAAAATGTGAACTGTTTTATTTCATCATTCACTAGAAAGCTGTCATGTCTAACTTTTGCTAAATTCGATTCAGATTCTTAACTTCTTTTATCTTTTTCTTAAATTTTTCTGGGTCTGAAAGGATTACATTGAGATCTCTATTGGTGATATTTTTACTGCTTATTTCTCCCTGAAATGTAAGGAACTCTTCCTTTAAGCGTTTAGATACTGTGCCATTCAGTACCTGTATACTAAGTCTTGATCTTATTTAATGGTTTACAATGCCTTCAAACATCATGTAATTTTCCCATTTGTTTCTTTTGACCTATTTTTCTCTTTTAATTTCTTGTACTTTTTAATTGTTGTCATGTCTGAGATCATGATTGCTACCCCTGCTTTTTTTAAAGTTCATCTGAAACATTATATATTCTGCTTTATTTGATTCTGCTGTCTTGTCTCCATTTTATTTGTGAGTTTATCCGATTCTTCTTCAGGCTTATGACTGTTATGCATTTCCTTCCATCATATTTTCTTATAATTTTCCTTCTCTTTGTCCTCTACTTCTCTTTAGAAAGAAGAAAAAGTGGTGGAAGAGAAGGAATATGACCATCACTGCTGATCTATAATAAATGCAATTTGCTTCTCCTGTACTGTCTCTCCTTTCTTTCTCTAATCCAAACTGCAATCACTAGTTATTACACTTCTTTCTCTCCTTTAAATTACACTTTATAATCCACTCTCCAAATCTGAAGTTTGTTTTGCTTGTGACTGAATGAATAGTCACAATTCACTTCCCAATTCTGTTCTACCTCTTAAACAACTCTATCCCCTTTTCTTTTCCTGCCTGTTTCCTTATTGACTTTACTATGTTTCTATACCAAATTCTGCGTGTATTCAACCTTCCTCTGTACAGTTCAGAGAAGAGTGAAGTTCATATGATGTCCTCCCCAACCCTTTCTTTGTATACTCTAGTTCTGTATCCCAATTATAAAAATACTAACTTCCATCCTCTTTTTTCCCTAGTGTTTTCTTTTGCTCCTCTCCTTTCTTTCTTCTCTTAAGATCCTCAGAAAAAGAACAAAACCATGCCCATCCCCTTTCTGTATCTTATTTCTCTCTCTGCTACCCTTGAAGACCGGATTTTGAATGGACCCACGTTTTCTTCTCCTATTAGAATGTAAGCACTTCACCAACATTTAGTCCTCTTCTAGTTGGTCAAATATATTTACTTTTGTAGGTTCCTTTTGACTCCTATGTTGCATTTCAAACTTTTTATTGTGTTCTGGTATTTTCACCAGGAATGCTTGAAAGCCTTTTATTTCATTAAAACTTAATTTTTCTCCCTCATCAAATGATACTCAGTCTTTCAGGCTAAGTTATTCTTTGTTATGAGCCTTTATTTTCTGCTTTGTGGATTTTCACATTCCAAAATTTTCTCTGTTTTATAGTTGATGACAAGTTTTGTGTGGTCCTATATGTGGTCCCTTCATGCTCGAACTCTTTCTTTCTGGCTGCCTTTTTTTTTCTTTTACATTAAAATACTAGGTGTTGTTATGCCACTTTGTGAGTTTTCATTTTGAGGTTTCTTTCAGGAGGTGGTTGAGTCTTTCTATTTTCAACTTGTCTCCTGGTTCTAATGAGTCTGTGCAGGATGGTTTCATTATGATTTCTTGAAATATGGTCCATTTTTTAGGGAGTCAAGTAATTTTAATTTTTTTTCCTATTTAACTTGTTTTAAAATTAAATTATATTACTTTTTCAATTAAGAATCATTTTGGGGGCATCTAGGTTGTGCAGTGGATAGAGCACTGGCTGTGGAGTCAGGAGGACCTGAGTTCAAGTCTGCCTCAGACACTTGACACTTACTAGGTGTGTGACCCTAGTCACTTCACCCCATTGCCTAGCCAAAAAGAATCATTTGTTTTCTCTTTTACTTATCTCCTTCCACCAGTTCTGCTGGAAATAAGAAAACCCTTCTAACAAATATGCATAGCTAAGCAAAACAAATAACTATATTGACCATATCCAAAAACAAAAGTCTTGCTCTGCATATTTAATCCACTATCTTTCTATCAGTAGGTAAGTAGCATTCTTCACCATTGGTCCTCTGGGGAAAATAGTTGATTTTTATAATGTTAGTGTAGTGTAAAATGTTCTACTTCTGTTCACTTCACTGTGCATTGGTTAATAAAAATGTTCCTATCCCCTTCATAATTTCCTAGAACGTAATAGTATTTCATTATATCAGAGGCAGCTAGGTGGTTCAGTGTATATGCTGAACCTGGAGTCAAGAAGACCTAAGTTCAATTTCATCCAGACACTGACTAGCTGTGTGACTCTGGACAAGTCATTTAATATCTTTTTGCTTCTGTTTCCTCAACTGTAAGATGTTGATAATAACAGCCCCTACTTTGCAGCGTTGTTGTGAGGATGAATTGAGATGGTATTTGTAAAAAGCATTTAATACAGTGCCTGGCACAAAGTAGATACTATATAAATGCTTGTTACCCACTTTATATTTATATACCATAATTTGTTTAGCTATTTCCTAAATGATGGGCACCTCCTTAGTTTCCACTTCTTTGCCACCTCAGAAAGAATTGCTACAAATATTTTTGTGAATATAGGACCTTTTCCTTTTTTTGATCTCTTTAAGGTATAGTAATGGTATCACTAGATCAAAGGGTTTACCCAGTTTAGCAACTTTCTAAACACAGTTCCAAACTTCTTTCTAGAATGGCTATGCCAATTCACAATTCCACTAATAGTATATCAATATGCCTGTTTTCCCATAGGCCCTCCAAAATTTTAAATTTCCCTCCCCCCCTTAACTTTGCCAATCTGATGGGTGTGAACTTAACATTTTTTCTAATTATTAATGATTTGTAACATTTCATACAGTTATAAATAGCTTGAATTTCTTCCCTTTGACCATTTCATTTATCAATTAGGGAATGGCCCTCATTCTTATAAATTTTAATTAATTCGTTATATATCCAGGTGAGTTATTTTTGCTATTATGTAATCTGAGTGTGTATGTATTACAGTGGGTGATGGAAAAACACACACCATCTCCAAAATGTAATAAGAGTTGTGGTGTGGTGACATGATGTAATGTGATGACAGGGAATAGCTACCCACCAATGTCACATAATATAGTGGTAACTCTCCTTGCATGAGCCATATCAGCACCAACTATAATCAGCCTAGTTCACTGAAGTAAGCCACCACCAAAACCACTTACATACAGACTCTCTCAGGATTCTAGGGCTTATCCGCTGTTGAGAGGAAATACATTGCCTCTACTCACCATTCTAATTCTTGAGCCCCTATTTGATGCATTTCCTATCTATTCAAACCACAAGGTAACACACCCACACAACCAGTAACTCATGTTAACACTTTTGGATCTTAAACCTAACCACGTACTTAACAAAAAGGCAAAATAAATAAAATTATAGATATTAACATATTAAAATTAATGCACATAGGAGAAAATACATTAGAATCTCCAGATAAACCCGCCAATTTACTTAATTCTATTGTAGAGAGTGAGCATATACTAAAAAAGAAACAGGCAGGGAAATATATGAGAGAAGAAAACCTATGATCTTAGGGTAACTTACAACTCTAGACCACAGGCTTTTATCATATTGGTTCATTTAGGAACCACACAGAATACCATAGAAAACTGTTTCTCCGGTTTTTGTTTGGCTTTTGATTCTCATAACTTTTTAGCTTTGCAGATTGTCTTGATTTACCAACACCTAGCCAAATCCAGGAAACCAAAGCAACTATAAAATTCCATGTTTTTCTTTCTTAAATGAGAAGTGGCAACAGAGAGCAGCAGGACCTTATTGAGAATCATCATCTCTTTCTGACTCTTGTCGTTGTTGTTGACTCATGTCCAGCTCGTCATGACCCCATTTAGGGTTTTCTTGGCAGAGATACTGGAGTGGTTTGTCATTTCCTTCTCCAGCTCATTTTACAGTTGAGGAAACCCAGGTAGAGTGAAGTGATTTGCCCAAGGTCATACAGCTAGTAAATGTCTGAGGCCAGATTTGAACTCAGGAAAATGAGTCTTCCTGATTCCATGTTCAGTGCTCTGTCTATTGAGCCACCTAACTACCCCACTACCACCTAACCGCCTCAACTCTTGGTGGAATTGAAGGACATGCGAGGTCAGTGAAACTCTTGATCAATAAAGCCAATTCTTTCTTTACCAATCAGGAATCCCTTTGCCAAAGCCTCTTGTTAGCTGACTACTTCCAATTATTACAGCTCCTATAGTGTAGCTTTTCAGCTCATTTTCTGTCTTCCATTTTTTTCTTAAATTCCCATGTCAGATTCTTCTCACAGGTTCCTTTGCTCAGGTCCTATATATTCCAGTGGCTTGCGTGAGAGCCTATTGACTGTCAATGACTCACCTTTCATTGAAAAAGGATACAAGTCACCAAATTTTCCCTGCAAAATTCTTTTTAAAATCACACCTTAGTCTTCATATACTTACAAGACTTTTTTTCCTCTTCAATATAGCCCTCTTTAACCAAAACAGTTATGTGCAATCTAACTGTGGCATAATAATACTTTGCATCTGGGAAGACCTTAACATGGTCCAACATCTTTTTTAATGTCCTTGAAACTGTGTTTTCTTTACATTCATATTTCTCCAATTTTCAATAAATTAAAAAATACCCTTTTACCCTTTATAACATCAATTTATTTCCACACAAGAGAGGCATCTTCTTATGTTGTAAACAAGGAGATTTGACTCTTTATATTTACACTAGATTTGATTTTCTCTTGAAAACCATTTAAATCCTGTCTAAAAGCTATTTGTTTATATATCTGCATCAACATTTTATATTAAAACAAAGTTCTTTTCCTATTCTTTTTAGGTATCAATATAGCCATCTACAATAGGAGCAGTATCATGTCCTTTGAAAAGTAATACAAATCTTTTCTTTTACACATAAAAATTTTTTTCTCTCCCTTTTATCAGCTCAACCTGAAAAAATCCCTAGAGACATCCTGTTTTATAAGGAAATACCTTACATTTTCTTCCTTTTCAATCTTTTAATTTTATTCTAATATTTATTATTATTCTATAGAATCATTTCATTGTATTTTTCAAGAAGATTGTTACTTGGGTAAGATTTTTTCACTTTCTGTTTCAATGTATTTATTCTCCTTCCAGGTCTTTCCTCCAGAGCTCTTCTTTCACTTATAATTTCTTTTTTTCCCCTCCTTTGTAGCCTTATAGTTCTTATGGCCAAGTGACATTTCTCTCAAAGGCTTGGTCATATAATTGTGTGGTTACTCCCAGCTTCCGTAGTTTGCCTCTTAGATATCTGTACTATTTCTTCCCAGTATTCGATGTATTCTGTTTATTTATATCTTCAACTTCAGTTCCTAATTTGAGATTTTTGTACCATGGATAGACTCTGTGCCTTCCTGTATTCTAGGATGGGGTGATCAGATCTTATTTGTCTATGACCTCAATTTCCTAGGCTTCTAATGCTTACTTCTCCCTCCTCTGATGTCTGTACTCAGAGTTCTGGCAGGTTTCAATCCTGCCTCAACCCTGTAGGGTAAGAATTCTATGAATTCCAAGCCCCTCTCTTTCCCAGCCTCCTCTTCCCCTGTGCTCCAGTCAAAGTACTACTGTCTCCCAACCCCACAACCACAGTAAGCATGCTTTGGGTTTCCTACCCCTTTGGAGACCCTCAGGAACAGGCTTAAAATGTCTCTACAGTGGAGAAATTCATATTTTTTTGAGTATATATGGTAGGACTCTGTTTCATCTTAATCAGAAGTCCTCATGAAGTAGATTTATAATCTGTAATGTCTCCTTGATTGACCCACCAGGGAGGGTAATATGTTTAATGAAATTCTTCTATTAGACCTATGCTAAGATCTGAGTATACAAAGTTAAAAACTAAACATTTCCTTCCCTCAAGGACTTCACACGCTATTAGGAAAAACAATATGTAAACCTAGAAGTAAATGCAAATTGAACAAACAGTAAATACAAAGTATTTGGGAGGGAGAAGGGTGGTGGACATCCTTGACTCCAGCATTGCCTTTAGGCACACAGTAGGTGCTTTGTGGTTTGCCCTACAGGAAATTTCCTTTCCTCTAAATTGTCTATCACAAACTTGAGCAGAACATGCTCACTCCCATTCTATCCCACTTTCAGTGAGACTCAGATCCAGAATAGAATTTCTCCTTGTTTAGGCTCCTCTGCTTTTTGAAGGATGAAATTATCATTAAGACAAGTCAAGAAGTTATTAGATTGTCTGCTTTTGGCATAGAAAGAATTCGCCACTGTATCATGCTTCTATGCCAGGTTTGTGATCTATTTCTCAGACTCCTTACCTCTTTTCTTTATACTCAGCTGGTCTATAATAATATTTCAATGACAAAAACACTTCTATTTCTCCCTCCATTGACCATCATTCAAATACTTTTCCACCATGTTTCTTTCTTCTAGTCCCTGAACTTCTCCACATATGTATACCTTCTTTCTTCAAAAAATAGATTTTTATTGATATGTTTTGTTTTTATATAACTAAATTTCCCCTCTATGTTTTTTTCTCTTCACTTCCCAGCCAACCTTTATAACAAAAAAATTTTTTTTACAAAGAAGAGGAGGAGAAACAGTAAAAAATCAATACATCAAAAACACATTAAAAATACACAAAAAGCTGTTATAAACAATATTCCACACTTATGGACTCTGTCCAAAGGAACAGGAGTGGGGTTGGGAAGGGAGGTATCCTATCTCTTCCTAGCAGTCTAACTTAGTTTTTTGATTGTTTTATAGTTGTTTTTCTTTCCCTTTATATTATAATCGTTGTTTTCCTGGTTCTTCCTGTGTTTTTCTGTATTGGTATTTTCATCATTACTTACAAGCACAGCAGCATTCCATTACATTTACACAGAATTTGTTTTGTCATTCATAATCATTTCCAAGTTGATGTGCATCTTCTTTGTTTCTGGTTCTTTAATTGACAATGATGTCCTACTTCCTTGTTACCCTATATTTACCTGTCCTATTTCTTTTGAATAAGGTAGTTCCATCCAGATCCAGAATAGTTATGAATTTTGCTCCCACAAGCCAACCTAGTTCACGACATCTAGTTGCTCTTGCTTGTTGACAAAAATTGGGCCATTTTTCTATGGACATTTGAGACCTTGGGTTTTCCCATTGTCTTTTTTCTTGGATTTTGTCTCCGGTCAGCATCTGGGTGACTCAACTGTCATTCCTCTTCCTTCTTTGCAGTTATTTTCTATGGCATCTAGCTTAGGGATATACGTAGTCATTTTCTCTCTTTCTGGTACTTTTTAGTTTAAAGCTCTTTTGATCAGACTTGAAGGATGCCTGGCAAATACATTCTGACCAGCCTTTGTTAGGTGTATTACATCACTGGCCAGGAATCAGTCTGACCTGTATTTTAAGTTATGGTCCAGAAATCCAAACCCAGTTCCCAGACTACACCTTCTTAGCCATCTCTTCATTTCTGTAATTGTCTTGCATCTCCTGCCCAATGGATAATAGTGAGGAAAACAAAACTTATTCCACCATAGCCCTGATTTCTCGGCCAAGGCTCCTTCTGGCAAGAAATGCCACAGTCTTTGCCTTTAAGAAGTTTACATTCTCCGGGCAGACAGTTTTCTTATTAAATCCCTTTTAAAAGATTCACAACAACCCTGCAAAACATGTGATTCATGTATTACCTCCATTTTACAAATGAAGAAACTTGAGGCTGATGGAGGTTAAGTGATTTGCTTAAGATCACCTAACTTGGGTCAGAGTGTAATGCAGAACATTATTTTACCATTTAGGTAGTAGGACCCTTTAGGCCATGGAAAGCAGAAGTTGCTGCTTAATCTTGCCCTAGACCTCTTTCCTCCTAAATCTAAACAATAGTGAAATGTACTCTTGCATAGCTTAAGCACAGCCCATACCTCCAATGCAAATGGATAAGAAAACTTGCAATATAATGGCTTTAGATAATTATGTTTATACCAGAAACCCAGGACACCTGTCTGGTTTGTGTGATCCCTGACCTGTAATGATGGGGTGCTCAGATGCTTGTGCTTATACTTTTGCCCCCAAAATGCCTCCCTAGTCTCAGAAACACTATCTCTGACAACCACTCCCCAGCCCAAGGACACTGTGCCTAGCAGTATTCATGCATGGGCCTCAGCATGACCCTTATCTGGCTGCTCAGGCTCCAGTCCTCAGATCATATCTCTGGAAGCCTCCAAATTCCTTAGCACAACCCTTATCTGGCTGCTCAGGCCCCAGCCCTCAGATCATATCTCTGGAAGCCTCCATTGTGAGAAAGTTTTTTCCTTTGTTGCAGAGCATTATCATGTCTAGACAGAGGGAGAGGGGTGTCCTTGACCAGCCCAAAAACTCTTCCTCTTGCCAGACTTCAAAGATCCATCCCCCTTGCTGTCCTGTATACTCCCTATATAAACCCTAGCTCCAACCCTGATGGGGCTGCTTGATTTGGGTGTGACTACCCCTGGCAGCCGTGCGCTAATAAAGTCCACAATTTAAATTGGTCTGGGTCTAACTCCCTAATTTCTCGGTATAACAAGAGATAATATTTACGTCCATCTCCAGGTCCTTTCTGATGTATGCCACATTGCTTTTCATGTTTTCTGCAATAGGTTATAAACTCCTTATGTTTCATCCCAGGAAGTTCTTTTTTTTTTCCCCTTTGTACCTCCAGTATCTAACACATAATAATACATTCTTGTTAATTTATTGATGGGCAAGGCTAAGCTACTAATGCTAAGCTACTCTAAATAAGCTAAAGGAAGTAGCTAAAAATTTAAGACACCTTTCTTTGTTTTTTCTCTTGTGTTTCCTCTTCATCTCAGATAATATGAATTTCTGATCAAATGTAAGCCAGGCATTCATTTTCCATGCTTCTCTTCTCAGAACCCTGCTTGGACTTTTCTCTGGTCAGTTGCTCCATGCTGAAGTCTGCATCCTAGCATGACCTCAGGTGATTACAACATGTGCTTTGTGGTTGCCTTTCAGGAAATTACTCAAGTTCCACTTTCCCTAGCTTCTTCTGATATGCATTGACTCTGGGGACAGCTAGAAACAAACTGCTAAATAAAGACTTCGGGTTACAGCCTCCGTTTCTCTGAGACCAAGAGATTCTCTTTTCCCCACTTTTTACTCCCAGTTTTGTAAAAATCTACATATTGGTTTACAAACACAGCTGACTATCAGCAAAATAAAATGTGTGAGAAGTACCGATATTCCAACCTGCGTGGTCTGTGACTTTTTAGTATTTTCCTGATCTGAGCTACCCTTCATGACCTTGGGCAAATCACTTAACCTTTGTGGGCTTCATTTTCCTTACCTGAAGAATGGCTAATGTATCTTTTGGCAGCTAAATCCTATGTGATCTATAATTCAGCTCAAGACGGTTCTGAACATTTTTTTTATTGGCATCTTCAACACCACTTTACTGCTAAACATTTGAAAAAATCCTTCAAAGAGCTTCTTTGATTCACCATCTACTTGGAGGAAAAAGGAAGCTAATAGTAGTTTTGTTAATATGTAATTAAATACAGAGAAGGGAAAATGCCAACTCTTTTCCTAGATGAAAATTTTTGAAATTTAGCTCCTTTTCTGACTTGTTATACATAGACACAAAAGATTGGTACTGAAGTTGAGAGAGAAGGCTGGAGAGAGAAAAAAAAACTCTTCAGTGCCTTTGCTGTGTGGTGCTAGTGAAAGGAAAATTCTTCATTTGGGCTTTCACCCTCATTAAACGAGGCAAACTCAAGATGAAGAGAATAAAAGGAGTTTATTGTAAGTACATCATGGTTGCAACACGCTGACAGGCTGATCACTGGAGAATGCAGATGGCTTCAAGGTGAGGAGAGCTTTTATAGGTAACTTTTGTAATAAGAGAAAGACAATTCTGATAGGTCCGCCTCAACAAAAGAGGATTGGCCCTTGAATTTCAGTTCCTCCCCAAGATGGCAAGTACATGACAATTTCCAGGTACAGGCTACAGGGTGACTTGACCACGTGACACATACTAGGGGACTGGGTGTTTCCTCCTACCAAAGGTGATGGACAAGCAGGTCTAGGAACAATGGCTCATTTGTTGAGGGCCGATCTTAAGAGACAGTTTGACCTCTGCCCAGGCTTTTACCCAAAGGGCTCAATAATTAAGAAGCACCACTCTCCTGTTAGGAGGTTCCTGAGACATTGCTTCTCACTCTTTCAACCTTAGATTTATATATTCACTCCTCTATACAGGCGCCAGGAAAAAGCCTTGGAATTTACAACTCTATCTAGGAACTCTGATAAGGAGGAAATGTATGTTATCATATCCTTAGCAGATGTTTCAGGAGTGTCTCAAGGGGAGGACTCTTTGAAGTTAGGATGGATTTTCTCTATATATCCTGTACCCTCAGAAAAATAAACTGAGTCAGTTTTCTGCTCCGCCTGGCCTATTTCTTCACGTCTTATTTCACACCTTTCCATTGGGTGTACAATCTGGTTGCGGGCAACGCTCATTGAGTCAACATAACTTTCAATAATTCCCCCATTTGATAATAAATCATATATATGGAAACGACTGAACAACAAAAGAGATGTCATGTAATAGTTCCCAGACTCTACTCCCTCTAGGAAGCACATGATATTCTCCTTGAATAATGGACTATTGACATCATGACAATGTAGGCAATCATACCTGAAATCAAAACTCAGAGTAATATCAGATTACAGTCCCATGAAATTTTTACTTCAAATAGCAAGTTTCACTAAACACAGCTTGGGGCTAATTTGTTATTTCTCTCATATTGCAACAATAAAAGTTTACCAGGCCTTTAAAAAGTTACTCAATATCCTTTTCTTCCTTTTCTTTGTCTTCTCCTAGAGTCTAAACTCATCCTGGCATAAACATCTACTATTAGAAATAAAAAAATATAAATATGTTCTGGAATCCCACATAGATAATGAATATATAATAGTTTACTTAAAACCCTAGAAAAACAACCCTGGCCAATTGCTGTAAATCTTCAGACTAACAGATATCCATCTTTTAAGGTACTGCATATTCACTATTTAAAACAAAAAAACATCTTTAAGAACTAGAGTTTGTTAAGACTAAGATGGTTCAAGATACAGCTTCAATATATACTATTCCAGGTATGACTTCATAACCTCCACAAGTGAAAGGTGAGTAAATCTTAGATGAAACTCACTCTGCGTTACAAGCAGGCTTGAAAATTACACCACCATTTTGTACAAGGAGTGTTTGTATCCCTTTTATCCAGGAGGAATTCCACAGCACAGCAAGCTTTTGCACAGTTTATAACCAGATGGTAAGATAAGATTGACAAGAGTTTGTGACCAGATGGTCCCAAGAAATCTTGTAAGTTTACAAATAAGGAGATTTTACAAGGTCTTTTCTTTGTACCTTTTCTTACACAGTAATCAATCAATTTTCCCTTTTAAAATATACCTATGCAAATGCTTGATAGGTTTAAACATGATGACAATAACCCCAAATAACTTAATTAACAATTTCATAATTCTCATAAATGATAGCCAAATATTTTTAGGTGAAATTTCCTGTTAACTACAGGCAAATCTGGAAATTTACACTTTCTCAAATTTCAGTCCTTACTACAACAAGGGGTCAGCAGGGCTGATAAAATAATAGTTTTCAAATGTTTTTTCCACTGTCTTTTAGCAGGTAACATTCAGGTTACAAAAGAAGTCGCTTTTCTAACAGCATATCTGATATGATAGTTTACCCAATTTCACAGTATCATAAGCAATATTGTGGATTTGAAACATAAAACAAAACCCATTACCAGTCAGGTGACCTCAATTCAGTTGAATGCATTTCCAAATTACCTTACGTAGAAAATCATTCATCTTATTACCATTGGCACTGTATACTGATCACATTGAAAACCATGCACAATGTCATCAAGTATGCAGCAATTACATCTAATTAAAGAAATAGTAATAGTAACAGTTAACATTTATATAGGCTTGCCTTATGCCAGACATTGTGATAAGCACTTTACAATCCTGTGATCCTCACAGCAACCCACCTTTAAACAGAGGCGAAGTCACACAGCTAATGAATTTCTCAGATTGGATTTTAACTCAGGTTTTTCTGATCCATGCATTTCCCAGCAGTTTCATGCTTTAATGCCAGATTGCAAATGTATTTCTGCAATGAGTTCTGCTTTACCACAACTATCCTAATAGGGGAGCACACTTAGACTGAATTTTGATTTTACTTCAGGACAGATTTCAACCATATTGAATCCGGATTTATAATCATTAATAGTTAAGATTTAAATCAATTTATCTATGGGCCATTTACCATTAGCACTTCAGAAAAAGAGATCCCATTATTATCAATAAATTCATTAAAAAGAAAAAAGAAAAGAAAATAAACATGGTAGAGGCACTCACAGCTTCCTATAACCTTTTCCCCATTTCTTCAAAGAGCTGGATCAAGTCTTAGTTCCCAGCCTCATTTACCTCTCCAGAGGCTTTCCAGATAAGGACAAGCAGCAATTTCCCATTCCCATCTCCTAGCGTAGGAGCCCAGGAATTTCAAGCTGCATATCACAAAGAATAACCACATAGTTTCCCATATCTTCATCTGAATGAGATCAAAACCCTTCCTCATTTCTCTGTTTCCAAATCTCCAAAATTCTTTAGTCAGACTACACAACTTTCTTTAACTTTCTATTCATTTCCTCTTCTCTCTTAACTCCTTTAAATATCTCTTGCTTTCTTTTAAACTTAGATAACCCTCCCCCCCCCAAAAAAAAAATAACTGCATTCATCTTATTTCTTTCACATCCTGATTGGATACTTCCCTTACTAATCACATCCTAGCCTATCCCTTACTCCATTGAATTCCTCCCAGTTCTTAGTTATATCCCCTCCCTCCTCATAATACCTCTTATCCACAAAAGGGTTAGAAAGACCTAGGCAATGGTGGGGATGGGGTAGTTTGGTCCCTCCTCTTGGTGGACCTCCAGGAAATTTCAAATCTCCCTTTTCATTCCTTCTGTTTTTTCACCCTGAGTAATACTAGAAAACCCTAGGGGTAACAAAACTGGCCATCAGGCAAATGGGGGACGGGGTAGTCACTGTTAACATTTGTACTTCCAGACCTTAGCACAATGCATAGCTCACTGTTGTTCAGTTGTTCAGTGATGTCTGACTCTTCGTAATCCCATGGACCATAGCAAGCCAGGCAGGCCCTTCTGTCCTCCACTATATCTTGAAGTCTGCCCAAGTTCATGTTCATTGTTTCCATGACACTATCTATCCATCTCATCCTGTGCCATCCCCTTTTCCTTTTGGCTTTAATCTTTCTCAGCATCAGGGTCTTTTCCAATAAGTATGGTCTTCTCATGTGGCCAAATTATTTAAACTTCAGCTTCAATATTTGACCTACCAGTAAATAGCCTGAATTAACTTCTTTAAGTGGTTTGTTTTTTGTTCTTGAAGAGGACCAAAGACATCAGTGAGATGATGTCTTGTCTTGCAAGTGAATTGGATTTAAGTGAGGCAGGGCTGTGCAAAGTCATCAGCCTCACTCTTTCCTCCAGAGTCATCACGGTCCAATGGCAAGACATAAGTCAAGACAACTAGCAAGGGTCCCAATTTCTTTAGGTATTGCCTGATTTGATCTCCTTGCTGTCCAAGGAACTCTCAAAAGTCTTCTCCAATACCACAGATCAAAAGTGTTGATTCTATAGCACTCAGCTTTCCTAATAGTCCAACTCTCACAGCCATACACTGCTGCTGGAAAAATCATAGTTTTGATTATAGGGACCTTTGTTGGCAAGGTGATATCTCTGCTTTTTAGTATGCTTTCCAGATTTGCCACAACTTTCCTTCCAAGGATTAAGTGCCTTTTAATTTCATGAAAAGTAAATTGTTGCTCAGAAGTTGCTCTTTGTACCTGGTGGACCATATTGTCCATGGGGTTTTCTTGGCAAAGAGAATGGAGTAGTTTGTCATTTCCTTCTCCAGTGGATTAAGGCAAACAGAGGTTAAATGACTTGCCCAGGGTCACACAGATAGTAAGTGTCTGAGCCCTGATTTGAATTCAGGTCTTCCTGACTCCAGGCCTAGCACTCTATCCACTGAGCCATCAAACTGCCCCTAAGTACCAACTTAGTAAGAGCTTAATAAACACTTATTGATTTAGTGACAATGAAGGACTAAGCAGTTAATTTTCTTTTCGAGTTTCTCCTCCATAGCTCTTATTTATTTCCTAATTCTTCTTCTAGCGCTATCATTTAATATATAGTAGCATTTAAACTGTTAAAAAGACTGTTCTTGGGTTTCTCACTTTTGTTATGACTAAGCTATGATTTTCTTTGAGACTTTGCTTGTATGTGTTTTGGAGTTATTCTCTTCTTCTGAGTTTGTGTTTTGGGAATCCTTGGCATTATAATAGAAAGTGTTTTTGTTTATTCATTCTTCTAGTCTAACTGGAAGATTGTGATTTTGTGTTAGGGCAAGACTCTGAACATTTGGTTGAACTCTAAATGATCTTGTATGGTTCTGGCCTGTATTAGACCTGGTTTCCTGCTTCTGGGGTCAGGGTGTTAGTGCCACACAGCTCATTTCTGCTCCTAGGTTCTGTTTCAAAAATCTCTTCTTCTGGTTTAGAGTGTCAGTGTTGTGGTCTCCTATTTCCAGGATCTGCCTCCATAATCTCTGCCACCCTTGCTCCTTTGTGCAGAAGAATAAAGCAGGGAAAAGTAGTGGTACAAAAGCATGGTGTGGAAAGAATCACATCAGTAATGTGAACATTCAGACTGAGGTGAGACTAGAGAGGAGATCCAAGGATAAAAAAAGAAGTGTTCTTTCCTCCCTCCCCTGCCAAAACTATATGCCAGGAAAAAGAAGGATCAAAAAGAGAGGATTGGGGTGGATGGGCTGATAAAAGAGAACAACAGAAAGAAGGCAGAGAACTGCTGACTTCTGACTTTGCTTCTGTTTTCTCTGCAAAGAGCAATGACTGTGGGACCAGAAAAGACAAAACAAAAATGGCTAATGGTGAATTGATATTGGGATAAGTAAAGAAATAGTAGGGAGCATGTAGCTGCCTTTGAGGAATTCAGGTAAATTAGATCCTTGGTTATTTACTGCAAGAACTGCCACATGAGATTGCTGAAATGCCAGTAGTGATATGTGGAGGGATTGCAGTAAGACACATAGACACATGCATATGTTGTTAGTGGAATTGTGAATTGGTCCAACCATTTTGGAAAACGACTTGGAATTTTGAAATGCAAGTCACTAAATATGCTTTGACCCAAAGATCGTAATGCTGACCTTGTTCTCTAAGGAAATGAAATTCAGAATGATGAGGTGTAGAGGTTTAGGGGTACTGGGACCCTGACATCATGACATGTGGGTCCTGCCCGAAAGAATTCGACCCAAGCCTTCTTTCAGCCAAAGACAAGGTTTATTAAAGATCTGCAAATATTAGCCAGACTGCTAAGGAATCTGACCATCTGTGAGCCATTGGTTAGATCGTAACTCTGGGAGGGATCTAGGAGTGGCCAAGTAGTTTGGGGTGACTGGAGGAAGGGTCTAAGGAGATCTGGATGGGAGTGGCCAGTAAGTGGGGGTGAACCAAACTCCTGAGACCTGGACAATGGAGCCTAGCTAGGATTGAGTGTGGGAAATGGCCAGGGGCCATAGGAAGGGCTAGGCTAGGTTAAGGGTAACAGAGAATTGGGAGACTGAGTGTAGCTGATGGGGTTGGGATCTGTGCCCCTGAAAGGAAAAACCCTGGATTTTCCCACACAGCCAAATCTCTGGCATTGGCCTGAGGCTCTAATCCCATCAACTAGCCTTTCACTGTGGCTACACCCAATCTCCCCTCCATTGTTTTACCTCCCTATGGCCCCTGGCCATTTCCTACCCTTAATTCTAGCTAGTCTCCATTCTCCCTTGGCCACAAGGTCCAGGTCCCAGGAGTTCTGTTCACCCCAGTTTACTGGCCACTCCTAGGTCCCTCCCACAGTCTTTCTGTATATAAGGTCCACCTTGTCTCCATTAAGATGCTTAGATTATTATAATCTAGCCAAGGCTCAGATTCCTAAAGTCTAGCCACTGCTTAGATTCTTATAATCTAGCCATTCTCTGATTCTTATAATCTAGCCACTGCTGGGATTCTTAAATTCTAGCCACTGCTCAGATTCTTAAGATCTAGCCAATAGCTTACTAATGTTCAGACTCCTTAAGAGTCTGCCCAATATGATGGATGTGCTAATAAATCTTGTCTTTGATTGGAAGAAGGCTTGGGTTGAATTCTTTCAGCCAGGACCTGTGTGTTGTGATTTTGGGGTTCCAGGATCCCTGAACCCTTGAACTACATCATAGCCACAATAAAAGGCCAGTTGACGGGATTATAGCCTAAGGCGAATGCCAGAGATTTGGCCATGTGGGAAAGTCCAGGATTTTTCCTTTCTGGGGTTTAGATCCCAACCCCATCAAGAATATATGCAAATATATTCATATCAACACTTTTTAGGGTAGCAAGAATTGTAAAACCAAGTGAGCTTCCATCAATTGGGGAATGGCAAAACAAATTTAATATTATTGTGATGTAAGAAATGATAAATATAGATAATTCAAAGAAACATGGGATGATTTATGTGAGCTGACACAAAGTAAATTAAGTACCGGTAAATAATATATAATGAATCCAATAATGCGAATGAAAAATAAAATGAAGCTGAATGCAGTGCAAGTAGTATGACTTTTCTTGTCCTTGGAGAAGAGATAAGTAAATATACCTTCTTACCATCACTGGAGCGTCTGCTTAGTCAATAAGTATTGAGTAAGCACCTACTTTGTCCTAGGCATCATGTTCAGTGCTGTAGTTGGGAGACTATAGAAAGTTTGGGGCAGCTAGGTGGCAACGTGGATAGAATGCCAGGTCTGGAGTCAGGAAGACTCATCTTCCTGAATTCAAATCTGACCTCAGACACTTTCTAGCTACCTGAACCCAGGCAAGTCCCTTAACCCTGTTTACCTCAGTTTCCTCATGTGTAAAATGAGCTGGAGAAGAAAATGACGAATCTTTCCAGTTTCTTTGCCAAGAAAACTCCAAATAGGGTCATGAAGAGTCAGACGTGACAGAAAAATGACTCAACAACAATGGAAAGTTTAATATTCTATCACATTCCATGTGATAGTTAAATGATTTTTGAGTGTTTTTATTTGCTTGTTTTTTATTTTGTTTTGTTTTTGCTTAATGAGGAGGTATTGTAGGCCACTGACCAGGTTAGTTTGCATTCAAACAGGAACAAAAGGAAACACTCATAGTCCATCTAAATTGAACAACAGGAGAGTATGTAGCCATAATAGGAAAGAGTATTTAGAGCCTGGGGGACGTTCCCTGAGGATATACTTCATCCATTTGAGTACATTTTTCCTGTGCCACTGTTGGAAATACTTCTGGTCTGCAGGCAGAAACCTGAGGGAAGAGCTCCAGCTCCTGAGGTCAGTTTTAATACTTTAAAGAATTTCTTTAAAGAAAAACTAGCCTAACTTGCTTGGGGTAGAGTCTTAGGATATTGCTGTTGCCACAAAAGGTTGCTTGCTAAGGTAAAGGTGAAAGTTACATCCAGAAATGATCAGGATTAAAAAAAAAAACTTCAAAAGGTATTACATTTTTTTAAGCAAGGAAAAACATTTGCAAATTTAAAGAAAAAGTTGTTTCATTCATTCCTCTCATGACCCTTCCTTCCTTCCTTCCTTCCTTCTTTCCTTCCTTTCGTCCCTGAACCTGTAATAATTTTCTTGGTATAAGGAATTCCCAGTAAGGAAATTTCCTCTACCAATGCAGATCAGTTCTAGTTCCACAATCATTTCATGAAGTTTTTTTTTTGCTTTTTTTTCCTGAAATTGTTCTTGCTTATACACATTCCCTCTGTTGGGTCAAGGATAGGGACTGGGTTTATGTTTTTATTTATATAGGGAACTCCCTGGTGAGGAAATTCCTTCTACTAATGCAACTTAGAGACCTTCTTTTCAACTTAGAGAGGTCATGTGGTTTGCTAAGGATAACTTAGCCAGTCTGTGTCATAGGTGGGATCTGAACCAGGCATGCTGTCTTTGAGGTTGGCTTTCCATCCTCTATACTGGGCTGACTAAAATTGAACACAGACGGTAGATAAGAGCCTGATGAATTCAAAGTTTAGAGGAAAGGGAATTTCCTGGCTCTTTCAGAAAATCTTCCTGCAACAATGGACACTAACAATAGTCTGATGTCCCCAATGCCTAGGGAATAGAATGAAGAAGGAATTGTAAAGAAAGCAAATTTTTGAAGTCAACCTAATATTTCTATAGATGTTACTAAAGTGTTTTAAAAATCTCATACCTTGAATTCACAAGGGTTGCCAGTATCATCACCATTAGACAAACGTGTTACAAATTCATTCCAAGAGAAGACCTTATTAGTGGCTGCTGCCCAAATTAAAGTATATTAAGTACCTGATGAAAATGGTCCTCTTGAGGGTTTTTATGAATAAAAGTCTGTGTACAAATGCTATCTATTAAGAAGACATAGAACCTTTCATTACTAGTGCCTGAAAAAAACTAGGGTCATCTTTCAAGATTATTACTAGGTTTTTCCAAAATTAAACTATTTTTGTGTGGAAAAGAAGCCTGCTCTCTTTTGTCTGCCTGGCTGCAATGTCACAGGGTTGCTTTTATATCGTTGGTTTTTTTTTTCTTGTGGTTATAACATCATACAGATATAAACTGTTGCTTGTATAGAGGAAAACATTTCAAAACTTCTATTTCCTTTCCCTTGCCACATTCCATGGTAAAACTGTAATTTTTTTTTTGAAAAATGTCAAGTTGTTTTGATTCTTTCTACAGTGTTTCGGTAGTTTCAGAACTTAAAACACAGATACACAAACACATGCAGAGATACATGCATGCTTGACAAATCCTTTGCTCTGGAATTATCTCCCAAGTGGCCCAATAAAAGTTATCCTTCTACATAAGGAAAATAATGTAGTGATATAAAACTTAAATACTAAATCATTTAAACTTAAATGCTAAATAATTTTGTACACTATATAGCTTTAGGCTATGTCCTGCAAACAAGAACAAGTAGTCCTGGTTGCCTTTGTTCTAAATCCCATTCTTGGTCTCTCATTAATGTTCCTTAGTGCCATCCTGCTCAGCCCAACACCATGAATGGCTTACTCTAACCTTACCCATTCCTCTTGGTTTGTACTCTTTGAAATGCCTTCTTTGTAGATAGCAACAAATGAGTTTTCCCCTTAAAACAATTCCTCTCTTGATCTTTCCATAATCTTGCATTCACTGACCACTGGCTCCCTCTTAATAACATAGTCCCCCTAGCCATCCTTTCAAGCACTGGTTGTACTTTCACTCTAACCCTCAACTCACCGCTCTTCCCATGGCCATTTCTAGTCTCTCTCTACCATGATTATTCAGTAACTTCTTCTTTTAGATTCATTCAATCTATACTCATCACCAAATCATGTCTACTGAACTCTGAGTTCAGTGTCTTTTTCTCTTCTGCACCTCCTGCTCTCACACTAGGGGGGCTTAATATTCACAGTGATACATTTTCAAGCATCCTAACCTCAGTTCCACAACTTCCTCATTTCTCACAACCAACTCCTCCACGCTATCACATTTATGTACAAAGAGACCATGCCCTTGAATTTGTCATAATCCACAAGTGCACTACTTCCATGTTCAAAAACTCTGAAATTCCTTTATCTGATAAAAAAAAACCTGTAGTCATTCCACCTTTCTCTCCACCTAGCAAACCCCAAACCTATTCTTTGTCTTAACTACAACTTCCAGTCCCTTTACCCCTCATTTCTTTCCCATGCCCTTACCCCTGCACTGGATACTTGATTTCTCTTTATCCATCTTGACCCCTGAGTGAACTAGTTCAACTCTACACTGTCCTCTCAAGTCCCTTGACCCCTTATCTTATTAAAGATGATGTGCCAAGCCTCATCTTCGGCTTACTCCCGATGTCTTCACTTCTACTCACATTCTACTTAATGAAATTGGAGAAAATTTTGAAACCAGCTGACTGTGCCAACTACAATTTATAGACATATATTATATATGAGATTTATTATCCCATTTCCCATAGAGCCTTTTCCAAATCTTTTCATCCTATTTCAAATCTCCCATGTCTCTCCCTTCCTTTACCCTCCCAGTTGATAAACTTACTTCATATTTCACTGAAAAAATCGAGACCATTTGCCAAGAGCTCCCTTAATCCCTCTTCCTCTCACCTTACTCAAATGCTTTTCACCACTTTCTTATCCTTCACTTTTGTCTCACACAAAGAGATGATCCTTCTCCTTGCTGAGGCAAATCCCTCTATTTGCATACATGATCCCATCCTATCCCATCTTCTCCAGCAGATTGCTCCCTGTAATATCTCCAATGTCTCACCAATTTTCAATCTTTTGATGTCACTTCCATGATGCTTCCAAATACACCCATGTCTCCCTTATCTTCAAAAAACCCTCACTTGATTCATTCATGTACACCAGCTATCTTCCAATATCCTTCTTCCTTTTGTGGCTAAACTATTTGAGAAGGTTGTGTACAATGACTTACTTGCTTTCTTCTCTCTCAACTCTCTTGCAGTCTGACTTTTGACTTCATCATTCAACTCAAACTCCATATCTTCAAAGTTAGCAAGGATATCTCAATTGTCAAATATCCTTCTTGACCTCTGCAGCCATTGACACAGCTGATCCCCTTCTTCTCTTAGACTGCCCCTTCTCCCCAGGTTTTCATAATATTGCTCTCACCCATGACTCTCCTCCTACTTCTTTGACCTCCTCAGTCTCTTTTGCTGGATCTACATTCAGTACATACCTATTAACCAAGGGCATTCTTCAAAGCTCCATCCTAGTCACTCTTCTCTTCTCCCTATATACTGCTTCACATGGTGATCTCATTAGCTCCTATGGATTCAGTTCCCATTCCTATTCAGATGATTCTCAGATCTATTTGTCAAGTCTCATTCTGTCCTCTAGTCACATCTTTACCTGTCTATGGGACATCTCAGATTGAATGTCTCATAAACATTTGAAATTCAAATTGAACTCATTATCTTTCTCCCCAAATCCTTCATTCTTCTTAACTTCCCAATTACAGTTGAGGGTACCACCATCCTACCAGTCACCCAAGCTCACAATCTAGGTGTCTTCTTTGACTCCTCACTCTCTTTTATTCTGTATATCCTATCGGTTGTCAAATTGTGTTATAACATCTGCCTTTGTAAAGTCTCTTTTTTTATGGCCCCTCCTCTTCTCTGACACTGCAGCGACCTGGTGGAAGCCCTCATCAATTCATGCCTGGACTATTGCAACAGCCTTCTGGCTAGTCTGCCTGTATTGTATCTCCCCATTCCAGTTCATCCTAACTCAGCTGTCAAGTTGATTGGGCACTCTCACTGGTCCTCAAGAGCTCAGAGACTCATCCTTTTATCTTCTGGCCAAGAGGAAAGAGAGAGAGCAGTTCTTTATTGGAGGCTTTGGTATGTTTAGAGCCTTTTATGTGTGCATAGTGCTGCTAATTAAAAGGCTGCAGAGTTAAAATTAAATGTGAACAGTATATTTTAGCAAACAAACTGGACCTGGTTCTGAAAAAAAAAGCCTTTGTGAAAATTAATTGTTCATTTATGTAATGTTTTTAGTATTTAAATTAATCTATTAGCCACTAGATAACATTACCAGAGAGGCAAAATATTGTTGTTCATAAGAATAAACTCCAAAAATCTGAAATGGTTTTAGAAAAAAAATTTATTAGGTCATTTGGTAGAGAAGAGTGCTAGAAGGAAGGGGTGGCTCCCTCTTCCAGGTTCTGAAAGGTTTACATTATATAGGATTTTGACAAAGGTTTCCACACATGATCCTGTCTGAGTCATCTGACAAAGAATCATAGTAGGAAATCCAAAACACAAGCCTCTGTGGACCTATGTGAGGATTCAGGACCTGGGAAAACCCAAAATGCCTTGTAGCTATCATCAGCATTCCCAGAAACTTAGTGGGGTCAAGCAACATTCTGGGTGCAGATCACATAAAGTTGGATTTAAACAGTATAATGATTTTTTAAAAATATAATACAACATTCTTTCCACAATATACAGCATCAAAGACTTCAGCTCTCTCTTGGTCTGGGGCCATCTCCTTATGGCATTCAAATCCTACTAGAGTAAACTCTGTCTGAAGGAAGATGAGATCATTCACACACCAACGCATACAGAGGATCTGGCTGCCTACCACAGCCTGGCTGAATGGCCTGGAGGTGAAAGCTGGTGAGAGCATTTAAACAAAACAAAACAAAAAAAATAAAATCTATGAAAAAGTAGTTTGTCTACATTACAGATGATATTTGTTCTTGGTTTTAGTTAGATGCTACTTATGATTTTAAGAAAAACTCCAATTATTCCTATGCTTTCTAATGTTTTTAATAGGAATGGGTATTGTATTTTGTCAAAAGCTTTTTGATATATTTAATTGATATTGATTGATATAATCACATGATTTTTGTTGTTTTGTTATTGATATGGTGAATTATGCTTATAGTTTTTCCAATACTGAATCAGCTCTGCATTTCTTATATAAACCCCACCTAGTATAAATCCCCCTTGTGACATATTTCTGTAGTCTCCTTGCTAGTATTTTATTTAAAATTTTTGCATCAATGTTCATTAAGGAAATTGGTCAATAGTTTTCTTTCTCTGTTTTTGCTCTACTTGGTTTAGGTGTTAAGACCATATTTGTGTCATAAAAGAAATTTCATAGGACTCATTCTTTACTTATTTTTTTAAAAAATAGTTTATATAATATTGGATTTAATTGTTCTTTAAATGTTCATTAGAATCCAGTTATACATCCAGCTGGTCCTGGTGAATCTTTTCTTAGGAAGCTTTTTCAATTTTTTGTTCTAAGATACGGTTATTTAGTATTCTATTTCCTATTTTGTTAGTTTGGGCAATTTATATTTTTGTAAATATTCATCCATGTGACTTAGATTGTCAGTTTTAATGACATATAATTGGGCAAAATAGCTTCTAATAATTGCTTTAATTACATCTTTATTGATTGTGTATTTGCCTTTTTCATTTCTGATAATGTTACTTTGATTTTCTCTTTTTTATCAAATTTACTAATAGTTTATTTTACTATTGAAAAAACAGCTCCAAGTTATTTTTATTAGTTCAATTTTTTTTCTTTCAATTTTATTAATCTCTCCTTTGATTTTTAGGATTTCTGTTTTGGTGTTTAATTGGCAACTTTTTATTGTTCTTATTTTTTTTGGTGGTATGCCTAATTTATTGATCTGCTTTTTCCTCTCTCTTGTTGGTGTGGGTTTTTAGAGATATAAAATTCCCCTAAGTACTACTTTTTCTGCATCCCACAAAATTTGTTATGTTGTCTCATTGTTGTCATTCTCTTCAATGAAATTATTTTTTTTATGATTTGTTCTTTGACACATTTATTCTTTAGGATTAGTTTCCAATTAATTTCTAATTTATGCTTCCAAAGCTCTTTACTGAGTGCAATTTTTATTGAATTATGGTCTGAAACATTGCATTTAATATTTTGGCTTTTCTGAATTTGTGAAATTTTTATGCCATAATACACGATCAGTTTGTGGGAAAGTGCTATGCATACCTGAGGAAAAGGCATATTCCCTTCTATTCCCATTAAATTTTCTCTAGAGGTCTATCATACTTAACTTTTCTAAAATTCTATTCATCTCCTTAACTTATTCCTTTTTCATTTTATGGTTAGATTTATCTCATTCTAAGAAGGTAAATTGAAGCCTGCCATGAGTATAGTTTCACTTTTTCCTCCTATAACTCATTCAACTTTTGCTTTAAGAATTGGATTCTGTGTCATTTGGTGCATTACGTTTAGTGCTGATATTACTTCATTGATGATAGTACCTTTTAGCAAAATGTAGTTTTTCTGCTTATTTCTTTTAATGAAGTCTCTTTTTTGCTTTAGCTTTGTCTAAGATAATGATTGCTACTCCTGCCTTTTTTACTTCAGCTGAAGCACATTAGATTCTGTTCCAGCCCCCCCTTTAAAAATTCTGTTTGTATTTTTCCATTTCTAGTATGTTTCTTGTAAATAACATATGATTGGATTCTGGTTTCTCATTGATTCTACTATCTACTTCCATTTTGTGGGTGTGTTCATCCCATTCACACCCACAGTTACAATTACTTACCGTATATTTCCATCCATCCCATTTTCTTCTTCTCTCTCTCTCCCTCTCCTCAAAAAACTGTTTTGTTACTGATCACTACATCCCTCAATCTACCCTCTCTCTTTTATCACTCCTTCCTTTTGCTTAGCCTCTTTCCCTTCTTCTTCTTTCCTGTTTGGTAAGTTGGAATTCTATGTGTATGTGTGTGTGTGTGTGGTCTTCCCTGCTTGAACCAGTTCAGATAAGGGTAAGGTTCAAGTCTTTGGTTTATTAATGGAGAGTGACTTTTTTTTTTTAGCCATAAGACAGCATCTGTTGATATCAATTCTCCCAGCACCTAAATTTTTCAGGTTTTAAATTAGGCTTAAGTTTCTACTAAAGATTACAATGCCTCATTGTGTCATGGAGGTGATTCTGGGTTCTACAAGGGATACCCCCAGAGTACAAGCATTGGCAGACTAGGGCATAAAACTTATAATTTATGAAACACAGGAACATTAAATGAATCTTTTCCTGATCATAACACAATACAAATTTAAATTGTTGAAGAAAATTAGAAAAAAAAAACCCCAACTATTTAAAGTAAACTTGACGAAAACCAGTATCTGTATGTGTGTCTGAAAACCTGTTCGGCTAAGTTCAGAAGCTCACCATTAAGTTGGCCTTTCAAAGAATTATCATTAAGGCATAGAGAGGATGCAATTGGTAGAAGTGAAGGGATGGAGGAAGCAAAGAGATAGTACATGCCAGATTCCATCATTGATCTGTTGAAATATATTGGGGGCTATCTCCAGTCATCCTGATTCATATCTTAACACTGGACCCAGATGGCTCTGGAGGAGACAGTGAGGCTGGTGACTTTGTACAGCCTTTCCTCACTTAAATCCAATTTACTTGCAAGTTATGGCATCACCTCCCTGATGTCGTGGTCCTCTTAAAGAATGAAGAACTAACAACAACATTGAAGTATGTCAGTGGAAAAAGTACTAACTCTGGAGTCAGAGCTCAAATCCCAGCCCTAACATTTTTACCTGTGTGACCCTGGACAAATCACTTAACTTTCCTGTGTCTCAATTTCTTCCTTTATAAAATTAGGGTGTTGAACTAGATGGGCCTCTACAATACTTTCTAACTCTAAATTTGTCATCCTATGATTCTATCAAATGGTATTTACAAAAGTTAGGTATGCTAGACCTTTGGTGATTAATGATTAGAAATTATAAGGAATATGCATATTTCAACAGCTTCCCATGTATCTATTAAAAAATTAACCATCTACTATAGCATGAAACTTATAATTTCTGAAACATAGAAACATTTAATGAATCCTTTGCTGATCATAACACAATAAAAATTTAAATCATTGAATAAAATTGAAAAAAAAAGGATTCAGACTTAAATGGATATTAAACAATATAATCCAAAAGAATGAGTTTGTCAAAAGGCTAAAGAAATTGGGGTAGCCAGGAGGCACAGTGGATAGAGCACCAGCCCTGATGTCAGGAGAAGCTGACTTCAAATCCGGCCTCAGATCAGACACTTGACACTTACTAGCTGTGTGACCCTGGGCAAGTCATTTAACCCCAATTGCCTTAAAAAAAAAGCTAAAGAAATAATAATTTTACCAGGCAAAATGATAATAGCAACAAAATATCCGAAAACTTTTGGTATACAAAGTCATCCTTAAAAAAATTTTGTGTCTCTAAATGCTTTCATCAATAAAAGAGAGAAACAAGAGATTGCTGAGTTGGCATGCAATTTAAAAAACCTAGAAAAACAACAAATCCAAAAATTCAAAATCAACTCAAAAATAGACATTCTGAAAATCAAAGCAATGATAAACTAAACTGAAAACATAGAAACACTCAATAGAATGAAGGGTTATTGTTGTTTTTAAGATAAACTTAGTTAATTAGATTTTTTCTGAAACAGAGGAAAATTCAAAGAGAAGTCATGGAAGGAGAAAGGAAATTGTTAAACATTATTTTCCTCAATTATAACCAACAAAATTGATAGCATATGAAATAGATGAATATTCAAAAATATAAAATAGGCATTTTAACTGAAAAAGAAATAAAATACTATAAACAATTCAGTTTTTTAAAAAAATGGAACAATATAGAAATAATTTCTCAAAAGTTAAAAAAAAATACAGGTCTCAAAGAATTTGTGAGAGAATTCTGTGAAACATTCAATAATATGTAAATTGCTTGCAAAAACAGAAACATAAGCCATCTTTCCAAACTTCTTCTGCGTCACAAATTTGATCACCATAATCAAAGAAGGTGAAATAGAGGCCTGGATCCTAGGAAGAAAAGTCAAAAGGATAATAACAAAGCAACAAAAAAAATCCATATGATTATATCAATAGATGCTGGAAAACTTTTTGACAGAATGTAACATTTATTTTTATTTAAAAAACAACCTTTGGGATTTGGGAGAATGGAAACCAATTTTTTAAAGTTATTTTCCCCCAGTAGAATGTCAGCTTCTTGGCATAGCCCCTAGTTCATAGGATTCTACTCTTTTTGCTACAGATTCAGAATTCCACTCTGCTACTGCTTTATTAGAATTAAAGAAAACAGGAAAGCAGATCACTAAGGGGCATGTAAATGAGATTCAATTCAACTAAGCATTTATTAAGACCCTACTGTGTTCTATGCACTATTATAGACACTAGGAATGCAAAGACAAAATTAAATCATCTCTGACCTCAAAAAGTTTGAACACATTCCACCTGGAAGAAACAATATATACATAGATAAGAATAACATTCCCTTGTGGTACTTTCTGTTGTTGTTCATCTTTCATTCTTGAAGAGGACCGTGACATCAGAAAGGTGATGCCATGATTTTCAGTGAATTGGATTTAAGTGAGGCAGGGCTGTGCAAAGTCACCAGCCTCACTCTCTCCTCCTGAGCCATCTGGGTCCAGTGGCAAGATCTAGATCAGGACAACTAGAGATGGCCCTGGATGCAGTGGGAGACCTTGGCCTTTTTAAGCTTCAATCTTTCCTAGGTCTCAGTGTTTCTGAAGCACTCCCCATCCTATGATTAAGGGTTAGGTAAGAAATGAGGTTAAAAAAATGGCCTCTTTTACCTAGTTAAAAAAAAAAACAATTTGGGAGGGAAGACCCTCAGAGTGTCTGGCCAAAACAGAAACAATTGCTATTTACATTCACTGTCTCCTCTTCCCCAACATTTTCCCAGGTGAACTAAACTAGTGTAAGAGAGGATGAACAGATTTGTCTATGGAACAGAGGTTAACAATGATGTGTTACTATCCTAATTTAGAGCTTGGATTACAATTCCCAAACAATGTTTTAAAAGGTGGTTAGTAATAGGCTTGTTTTTTTTTAAATACAGCTATAGGGCTAGGGACTGGCTCTGTGATTTCATTGGTTTTCAGCTAGATAATGGGCCAAACAGTATTTTATGAGCTGGCATAAAGCCATTTAAAACAGTATTTATAGAATGTCATGTTCTAAATTCCAAGTGGCTACCACTGGTGCATCCTAGGGGTAATTCTGTATACCTAGCTCACCAGCCCCCATTGGTGTGCTTCCTATGAACACTACAGACTAAATTAACTCTAAGAAAAAGTATTTATTCAAATAGTATAGCAAGGGGGCAGCTAGGTGGTGCAGTGGATACAGCACCAGCCCTGGATTCAGGAGGACCTGAGTTCAAGTCCAGCCTCTGACACATAACATTTACTAGCTGTGTGACCCTGGGCAAGTCACTTAACCCCCATTGCCCAACCAAAAAACCAAAAACCAAAAAACAATTGTATAGCAAGACTAGTAGCTACAAAATACCCCCCCCCACACACACACACACTTAAAGAATAATGGTAGAGGGGGCAGCTAGGTGGCACAATGGATAGAGCACTGACCCTGGAGTGAGGAGGACCTGAATTCAAATCGAGCTTCAGACACTTGACACTTACTAGTTGTGTGACCCTGAGCAAGTCACTTAACCCCATAGCCTAGCAAAAAACAGAAAACAAAAAGAATAATGATAGTGAGGCACATACTTAGGGTACATGTGGGGAAAAGGATTCACAACTCCTGGTCCTGTAGGGCCTGGAAGATCTTTCTCTTCTTACATAGCTCCCCTTGACCACAATTTCTCTCCTGAGCAGGTTTGTCGGCTAGGTTCTCAGGGTCTTCTCTTCTCCATGATTTGACTCTTCTCTGCTGATAGGGTCTAGGCTCCTTAAACCTGTTTATTTCTCTATACCTATGTCTGACTGTTGCTTATATCTATGCTCACTCTTAGGGACATTATATCTTGCTGGTGGCATAGTTCCTCCTCAAAATTGTATCCCTGAAGGGGGAGGTAGAGAGAAAAATTCTCTCTTCCATTTCCTGTTCTCCAAAAGCAGCTCCTAGCTTTGCAATCTCTCCCACTCTAGAGACGCTAAAATTCAGCCTGGGCCAGGGTATGGCTATTTTTTTTTTTTTGCTCAGCCAATCTTATTGCTCCCTTTTTGACTTGGAAAGGATTTGTATCAAAGAAAGGGAATCACAAGGTGTTACACCTTGTTAACATAGTAAAACCTCATCATATGTCATATTCTATGAGTAAATCAAATGATGGAGCTGGGTGAGCCACAACCTCCCCCCATATAAGTAAATGCAAACTACGTACAAAGTAGTTTCTGGGTGGAGTGCAAAGATCTAGTGAGAAGGTCAGTTTATTAATAGAAAAGAGATTTCAGAAGGGGCAGGGTGAGGGAGACTGAGATGAAGGCATGTCTTGTATGAATTGGTGGCCATCCTCCTTGCCAAGGCTGACCCCTCGATGTGCACCAATGGTGTCATTCCTTGCCATCTTCTCCAGCAGATTTTTCCTCTATGTCCCTCACTCCCTCACCTATCTTCAATCTCTTCCTGTCAATTGTCTGCTTCCTTACTGCTTATAAATGTGCCTATATCTCTCACATCCTTGAAGGACCTTCACTTGATCTATTCTTCCCACTAGCTATCGACCCAAATCTCTCCTCCCTTTTGTGGCTAAACTCTTTGAGAAGGTTGTCTACAATTGGTGCCTACACTTGCTTTTCTCTAATTTTCTTCTTAACTTTCCGTTGTGTGGCTTCCAACCTCATCATTAACTGAATCTGCTTCCTCCAAAGTTACTAACAATCTCTTGATTTCCAAATCTAACAGTGTTTTCTCAGTTCTCGTTCGACTTGACCTCTTGGAAGCTATTGACACTTTTTTTAATCCTCTTCTTTACGCTACTCTCTAGATTTTCAAGACCCTTCTCTCTCCTGATTCCCCCAACTTGTCTGACTTCTTTTCAGTTTTGTTTGCTGGATATTTGTCCATACCACACACACTAACCATGGGTATCCACAGGACTCTTTCCTGGGCCCTCTTCTCTTCTGGTTTTTTTTTCTGTACAATGTTTCATGTGTGACCTTATTAGTTCCCATAGATTCAATCATTATTTCTACGCTGATGATTTTCAGAACTCCTTATCCAGACCTAAACTCTCTGCTGTCCTCCAGTTTTGCATCTCTGACTACTTATTAGACATCTTAAATTGGATGTTCTGTAGACATCTTAAACTCAACATGACCAAAATTGAACTCATTATCTTTCCCTCCAACTCTATTACCCCCAAACTTCCCTGTTACTGTTGAGCGCACTACCATCCTCCCAGTGCCCCAGGCTTGCAAACTAAGTGTCATTCTTGACTCCTTACTGTCTTATTCCACCCTCCCCTCCATATCCAATCTGTTCCCAAGCCTATCAATTTTCCTTTCATAAAATCTCCTATATGTTGTTCCTCTTCCTTCATTTTTGAAGAGGACCAATGACATCACAGATGTCAGTGATGTCTTGACTTGTGCATGAATTGAATCTGTGAGGCAGAGCTGCACAAAGTCATCAGCCTCACTCTCTCTTTCAGAGTCTTGGAAGTCCAGTGGCAACACAAAAGTCAGCATGACTGGCGATGACCTGGGATGCAGTGGATGACCTTGGCATCTTGAATGTCTGACCAAAATCTGAATGCTCCACGGTGCCTGTTTCAGCAGCCTTCGTGGCCTTTGAAACAAATTGTTCTCATCAACCCATTTCACCAGGGGAAGTCTTTACACACGTGGGGTAGACATACCCTTAACTCACTAAAGGGTTTGAGATGTGTTGGTTATTCTCAACCTGGTTTAGCCTGTCTGGGGAAAAGGTTTTACTGGGGTGTGGCTACTGCATATGCTACAGCTTCTTGGAGTCACAGGTGACTTGGGCGGCACCTCCCCTCTGACACCTTGGAGCAGGCCATTACCATGTCATACCTGGACTGTTGCAACTGCCTGTTGACTGGTGTCCTTGCCACAAATCTCTCCCTACTCTGGTCCATGCTTCATTCAGCTGTCAAAGTGGTCTGAAAGTGACCATGTCACCCCCCCTACTCAGTAAATTCCACTGGCTTCCTGTCACCACCCAGATCAAAGTGGCGGTATGAATATGGAGGACCTGTGGAGCACTGGGGAATGATGGCAAAATTCTTAGAGTCAGAAGCACAGCCAGGAGGGAAATAAAACATGGCTAGGCTGGGCCTACCCCAAAAATAAAGGTCCCCAAAAGAACTCACCAGTGGGAGGAGGGAGTCAGTATGGCAGAAGGACGTTGAAGGGTGAGAAGGACCTAGGCACTGAGGAAAGTTCCAAGGTAATTGAGCGGCTGAGTTATGGTGGCAAAGTGCATAGTCCAAAGCTGAGTCTGGAAGATGATGAAAGATAGCTGACCCTCAAAAATGCTAGGCAAAAAAAAAAAAATCCTTGATTGTGCAGTGGATGACAATTTCTATGTAATTATCATTGTCACAATATCAGTAGGACTTGGGACCTATCCATTCACCAAACACCAATCCTGTGTTTATAAATTGCTTAATTAAATGACTGCATAAGTTTTCATGTAATCATAAAATGAGGTCCAATAAACAGCATATAAGATGATCTCTTTATAGGTTAGGCCCTCATTTGGACAGAGAGATGACTTTTCTATGGATAACAGAGTCCTTTGTCCTATTTTGCTTCCTTGTTTAATTATTTGACTGTCACTTCAAAAAAAAAAAGAATCTTCTTATTTTGAAGTTATTTCTGAAGTTCCTTCATTTTTATATTCTTGTAAGGACCAGCAACATTGATAGCTAGAACTAAGTGTTTTGGGGGAGAAGGGCTATTGTTTTTGTGTTTCATGCCTTATTGTTCCTTTAGAACAGAACGGCTTCTCCACATTACTATTTATAGATTTTCAAAGGTCCCTCAGGCAGAGTCAGTGCCACTGATTGAATTATAGCACAGTAACTTAAATATCCACCTCAGGAATGATAGGGGTCTTAAATAGACAGTCATATTTACTTAGGAAACCTAGAGTTTTCTTAGATTGCCAACCCTAACAGGAAAAGAAATGTCGGGGTGACAGAGCTTAAGTGGTGCTCTGAGTACTGTGCCATGCTAATTCTCTATACTTAAGATACTAAACCAGCCTGGGAGGAGCTATTTAATTAAGTAAAAGTAAGTCTAGTCACTTTGCAACCAAGGATTTCAGGGAACAAACATATAGCAGTATGTGGGAAGTTAATATGAGCTTCACGGTCACAGCCACACCTCACAACCCCATATCAGGTGGGCTTCCAGATGGTGATTGGCAGACATAATTGTCAAACACAGTTTAAATTTCAGTAGCTACACAACGGTCATACAAAACTACAGTACAACACCTCATTACCTCTGTTCTTCAAAGAAAAAGAGCCATTCTGGATTTTCAAAGTTGCTTTGAAGACTGTCAAGGTAAGACCAGAAATGTTCCTGATATCAAACTGTAGCATTTCAAAGATAATTTGCATTTCAGTCACAGGTCAAATTTGAAGTTTAGACATCTTTTCAACTTTGAATTTTTCTTTCTCCCATTATAATTTAACACATCAAGAGAACATAATGGGAAAAAAAACCATGACAAACTCTGAAAGAATGAATGATAAATTAATTTAGATATCTTAAAAAAAAAACCCACTGCTGTCTTGGCTAAGCATAGTTAGAAATGAATCTGGGACAAATCAATAAATATGACAGTTTGTTACCATATGATGCTTCCAGAAATCGGAGAAACCCTTCACTGTTCAATAGGTTGGTACTCTCATGCAGGTGAAGCTAGGGTAGCAGGTAGATGTTGGTAAGGCAAATAGATTTTCTATCACATGTAGCATCTTTTATGCGATGAAAATTAAAGAGTTAAATAAAGTTAAAATGTATGTGATATGAAACAAATGTTTAAAGCTCTTTTAGTGTTAATAACAAAAGGATGAGATAAATGCTTAACTATATAATTTACTGATTTTATCAGTATTAGATACAACCAAACTCATAGAGGAGTCATGACTAAGATGTGATTGAATTTCATGATTTTGGAGGTGGGGATAGGGTGGGGCATGAGGGAATTCAGAATCTCTGTTTCTTTCTTCTGTCCATAGAACTATTTGTGGGGTCTTGTTCTTTATAGACCACATTAGAAATATGTTATGGCATAATACAATACAAATATCTTTTTCTCCCCCATTACATTATGAGCTTATTGAGGGCTGGCAGGGATGACTTTTTGCCTTTCTTTTTTTTATTCCTGGTGGTTATTAGCACAGCGTCTGGCACATAGGAGGTGCTTCATAAAGATTATTGATGGACTTACTGACAGAGTGGAATTGGGTGTCAGAGGAGCTGGATTCACATATGACCTCTGTCACTAAACTATGTGTGTGACCTCAGGCAAACCATGATTTTCTTTAGCGTCAGTTTCTATATCTTTTAAACCAGCATAGGTTTAAATACATACCATGTTTCATAATCACATTAGGCTCTAGACTTTTCTAGAAATCTGTTTGACAAATTTCAGTAATGCCACTGTTCCTGGGTGTTTTGGTGCTAAGAAGATGGAGGATATGACACCATCTTCCCTTGACTTTCTGACCATCTTTTTGCCATATTTAAGATGAAAGTAGATTAGTGTGAAGTTGGATTTGTGACTGCTGCTTAGAAACAAGACACATTTTTTAAATAAATGAAAATACCAAATTCTGATTAATGTTTATTCTGTTGAACAATTAAAATTGTACTATACTTTTTTTTTTAAATAGCCTATTATTTCCACCAAAGAAGATGAAGGCTATCTTATTTTTCTTCATCTTGGCAACAGCAGAGGCCATTCCGGTAAGCATTTTCGCCCCTCCCCAATCCTACCCCTATCAGGAAGCTTCCTTATGATTTCTTTACCTTAGAATTTTTGTTAAATCTTGACATACTCAACTCCTTTTGCAGGGGAAAAAAAAAAATCTAAACGTTTACAATTGTAAAGCATTTAGCACAGTGCTTGGCATATAGCAAGCGCCACATAAATGTTTGCTGTAATTGTTATTACTATTCAAGAAATTGTATACCTTGAACTACCTTTTTAATATTTGGGGATTCAGAATCATGGGATCTTAGAAGTCAGAAACTATACCTGAAAAGAATGCCTCTACAAGTGGTCATCCACTTTGCAGATATCTATTATATCATGTCTCTGGGCCAGTCTTGTGATTTGTTTCCTGAACTCCTCATCTATTTTCTCTTTCTGTACAGGTGATCTATAAAATGCCCAAAAGGTAACATTGCTTCTGTTTCTGCCTCCTTTGAGCTACACCCAAGTGCCTAACTATACTATGACCTCCTTGAGTGCCTCAATTCCCTGGCATGAATATATTTTACTATCCTTTTCCTTTCAAATAACAGATACATTTTGATATTCAGACTCAAGTCCTATCCTATCAAATCTTAGTGATTGTCAGATTTACCCTCTTGTGTTAGGACTCCTAGCTCATTTTACTTGTTAGCCTTACTTGGGTCATTTGTGTATGGACATCTAGGCTACAGATTTTAAAAATGGTTTCTCTCCTTATATTTTATCTTCTGCAGACTTATGTGGCTCTCTCCTACTATTCTTCCTACACGTTGTGTCCATTCTCTGTGATATATAGCTTAGAGGATCTATGTAGGTAGTTTGCGCTTTAAGACATGGTCCAGAAATCCCATTCTCAGGCACCGTCTTCTTAACCTACTGTTCACTATCCAAATCTGCTTTTTTTTTTTTCTGAATCTCTTATTTTTGATGGGCAGGAGTGGCAAAAATAACACGAATACTCTCAAGATCTATGGTTTCTTTCTCAACACTTAACAACTGTTGGAAGTGATTTCTTTAAAAAAACTATACTTTTAAATTGTAACATTCATTTTTAATATTTTTTCCAATTACATGTAAAAACAATTTTAGCATTCTTTTTCCAAATTTTAAATTCCAAATTCTCTCCCTCCCACCTCTCCCCCCACATTGAGAAGGCAAGCAATTTGACATAGGTTGTACATGTGCAGTCATGTAAAATATGTTTTCACGTAAGTCATGCTATGAAAGAAAACACAGACCAAAAAACCCAAGAAAAATAAAGAAAGTAAAGAAAAAGTATTTTTGGTCTGCATTCAGGCTCCACAGTTCTTTCTCTGGAAATGGATAACATTTTTTATCATAAGTCCTTCTGAATTAATTGTCTTGAATCATTGCAGTGCCAAGAAAAGCTAAGTTATTCACAATAGATCATTATACAATATTGCTGTTACTGTGTACAGTGTTCTCTTGGTTCTGCTCATTTCACTTTGCATCAGTTCATGTAAGTCTTTCCAGGTTTTTATGAGAACATCCTGATTGTCATTTCTTATAGCACAATAGTATTCCATCACAATCAAATACAATAACTTGTTCAACCATTCCCTAATTGATGGACATATCCTCAATTTCCAATTCTTTGCCACCACTAAAAGAACTGCTCTTTTCCTTTTCATTTTTATCTCTTTGGGATATAGACCTAGTATTGGTATTGCTTGGCCAAAGGGTATGCCCTTTGGGCATAATGTAACATTCATTTTTAAAAAAAATGTTGAGTTCCTAATTCTTTCCCTGCTCTACCTATTAAGAAAGCAAGCAGTATATTATCAATTATATATGTGAAGTTATTGGAAATGCTTTCTTTTTTTTTTTAACAAATCAAGTAAAAGTTTGTTTTTTTAAATTTAGAAAATTTTTAATTTTAGATAAACACTAAAACTTTAATATATAAGAAAAGAAAAAATATTATAAACTTGAATATAAAATAAGAAAAGAAAAAACATGCCATGTACACAGCAGAACATAGGAGAGGATTCAGAATATATAGCAATAACTTTTCATTTCAAGAAAGCCTTATATATTAAATACTGCATGTTATGTTGAAAGCTGTCCATCTTTGCTTCCTGTAGATTTTCTTTTGTTCTCTAATGTACACTTTTTACTTTGTTCCTTTTCCTCCTTCCTCTCTCTACCCCCCTACCCTACCCCAAGGCTATAATTAAGCATGGATATATTTATATATAGATATTAATATATACATACACGTATACATATACACATACATACATATATAAACATATGCTTTTCCTAAGAGATTCTACTCCTAATCTTTGTTTTTATGTTTGTGCATATCTCTTATTTCCTATTTCTCCTAACTCTTCTACTTTATTTCTACCTGCTACCTTGCCTTCCTATTACTTAACCTACCTCCTCCTTCAGCAATCCCTCCTTTATCCTCCTATTCACCTAAATCTAAACACCATTTTGTACACCCCGTTGACCTATTCCTTCTCCTTCCCCTCCAAAGATCTCTCCCTTATCCTTACATTCCCCTAAATCTAGATACTCTTCTATATCCCCCTTTTGACCTGTTCCTTCATCCTCCCCTCTAAAGATCCCTCCTTTATCCTCTCCCCCCCAATAATTTAGAGTTTTATTTCTTTCTAAATTTAGAAGACTTTTCTGTTCTTCTAGATGTATATGTATTTTCCCCTCTTGAATCCATTCCCCATAAAAGTAGGTTTCCAGAACTAACAGCCTTTCTCCCCCAATCTAATTCCTCTGTATTGGTTCTTTCTCTTGCACCTCATTTGTATAAGATAATTACTCTTTTAGCTGTTTTACTATACTATGAATGGTTTATTATTTGAAGTCATATCATATGCAGGTCTACCCCAATCTTTCTTATAAGCTAATTACTAATAACAATCTTAGACATAGGTTTTACATACATAAAAGGTAAACATTCTATCTTTATTGAGTCTTTTGTAATTGGTCGTTGGTATGTACCTTATATTTCTTTTGGCTCTTGTATGTCAAATCTTCCATTGAGTTCAGGGTTTTTTTTTTCCTTAACAAAATCCTGAAAGTCTGACAATTCATTAAATGTCCATTTTTTTTTTCTATTCAGAATTATGCTTAGCTTTTCTGGGTATGATATTTTCAGCCGGAAGCCCAGTTCTTTTGCTCATCATTATATAGGGTTCCAACACCAGCAGTCTTTTAGTGTCACTATTGCTAGGTGTTGTGTGATTCTAATTGTGGTACCATCATATGTAAATTGTTTTTTTCTTGTTGCCCATAATATTTTATCCTTGAGGTGGGTGCTTTGGAATTTGACTATAATATTACTGTGAGTTTTCATTGTAGGATGTCTTTCAGGTGGTGGATTTTTTCTATTTCTTTCACCTCTTGTTTTAATGCTTCAGGACAATTTTCTTTAATTATTTCTTGTATTATTGTATTAAGATTCTTTTTTTGATCATAGCTTTCAGGTAGTCCAATTATTCTTATGTTTTCTCTTCTTGATTTGTTCTCTAGATCAGTTGTTTTTCTTATGAGATGTTTCACATTTTCTGCTTTTTCTTCTTTATTTTTATTTTTTTAAATTTCTTTCTCTTATAACTTCACTGGCTTCCTTCCCCTTGCCCAATTCTGATTTTCAAGGAGTCATTTTCTTCCTTATCTCCTTTTCTAATTGGTTGACTTTCTTTTCATAATCTTCTTGCTTTTCTGGGATCATTCTTATTTTTCTTTTTAGTTTTTATGCAGTCTCTCTCATTTGATTTTTTTTTTTGGCAAGGCAGTTGGGGTTAAGTGACTTGCCCAGAGTCACACAGCTAGTAATTGTCAAGTGTCTGGTCTGAGGCAAGATTTGAACTCAGGTCCTCCTGATTCCAGGGCTGTACCCTATCCACTGTGCCACGTAGCTGCCCCTCTCATTTGATTTTCAAAATCTTTTTAAAGTTCTTCAGTGAATTCTTTTTGGCCAGATGACCATTTGACATTACTCTTTGGGGTAGAAGGATTTCTTTGCTTCAGTATCTGCCTGGTTTTCTCTATTCCCATAATAGCCCTCTATGGTTGGATTCCTTCCCCTTTGCCTGTTTACTTTTTGGTAATAGTTTACTTTTTATAATCACCTCTAGTCCTGGGATGTGGGGTATAGTACCTCTGGCCTCAGATCCTCTTCAATTCTCCACTCTGACCTTGAACTCAAGCCAATACCTCCAGCCTCCTGTAAGTGCTCACAACCAGTGGAGTCAGTGCGCCTGCACTCACCCGGAGTGATGGTTCCATCTTGCCCCCACCATGTTTCCACAGCACTGCTGGGTCTGATTTCTTTGTTCCTAGATCTTCCCTAGGTCAGACACCAACTCCCCTCACTGTCCTGGGGATAAAAGTCCTTGTGGCTTGGGGGAGGCAGCCTCCCAAACCAGCTAACTCCAGGGCTTACTGCTTATTCTTTAAGTGGGTCTCTAGCCTGGAGGTGTTCACTCTTCACTGGTAGGAAATCTTTTTCCGGGATTTTTCTTCACATCTTCCCTGATTATCCCAGGAGGACCCCTGTTCTGCCCCTACTCTTATTTATTTTCACTGCTCTCTGTTTGCCCAGAGGTGCAACTGAGCTCTTTTGTGGAGGAAAATCTTGAGAGCTTGATATTTTCTGACCTATTCCTCCATGTTCCCAGAATCCTCTCTGTGGAAATGCACTATAAGTTTTCTCTGAAGTAATATTTATGACTATGTGAATTACTAGAAGTGAGTGGTGATTATTCATTTTGATAAGTCTTGGAAAGTTTTCTGTCACACTTTAGATAAATGCTCTGAGAATAGACAACTTGCCCTTAATTGTTATCAGTGAACACAAGAATGTCTTAACATTTTTCATCTGGGAGTCACCAACATCTTTATTTGTTTCTTCTTCCTCTGACTTTTACTTCTCACCTGGAATCCCCTCTGCAATGACTTCACTATTTTTTAGAATTCAAGAAGATATTTCTTTAGTGTTGAGTGTCCTCCTCTTTGGGGAAGAGCCTCTTACTTCTTAGCTCAAAGTGTTCTACAATCCTTTTTATAGCCTTTTCCCCCACTTTGTTACATTATTCTACCCTCCAGCCTCCTGACACAGGTCAGGAGTCTCCTTTCCCTCAAGAGATCCAGTGTGTGAGTATGTGTGTGTGTGTGTGTGTGTGTGTGTGTGTGTGTGTGTGTGTGTGTGTGTGTAAGGAACATTTCATTATCAATGTCCCTTGATAACCTAGAGTAGAGAGGTGTTTCATAAGCCTCTTCTCTTTCAGCCGGGAGACCAGCCTGTGGCAAAAACATAAATACTGCACTTTCTAATGAAGAGGTAATGGTAAATTTCTTTTAGTTCTCCTAAATTTAAACTAGATCCTCTCTTTCCTGCCCTTTGCCTGCATTTGTAACATTCTGCCTTGTTAGAAGGTCTATCAAAATGATTCATTCCTCTTCATTTGTTTGCTACCCAAGGACTATGTTCAACTCCATGCCCATCCCTTGTTTCATGCTATATAATCCTGATTTTAAAATCAATTAAGATACTCACATTTGTGGCAAACACAGGAAATGGTAACAGTGACAATGGTATTTCCCCCACTGTCTCTTATGGAAAAAAAATTGTTCTAGCTATTGAAGAAGAAAAACCTCAGAGAATCTTGGAGTAGTTGACTCACAGGATTATAGGAATATAGGTTTAGAATTGGAAGGGAGCACAGAGGTAATCTAGACCAACTTTGACATTTTACAGACAAAAAAACTGAAGTGTGGTGGAGTGAAATCTTCAGGGTCCTACAGGGACTAGGTGGTAGAGACATTTGACCTATTTTCAGATATTTGAATATTTGAACACAAGTCCCAGGACTCCAAAGTGCTCTAAGATGTCTTGGATTCCTATTTTAATCTGTCCCTGGTTCTACCTTTTTGAGTCAGTATTCTTTGTCTCTGTGCTATGTCCTAAGGGGCAGTTGGTAACCAAAGTCTTCCTTCATCCCTTTATGATAGCTAATTGGCACTCAACCACTCTGTCCCAGTGAGGACACTTGGGTAGCCTGTAGTATTTTTTTTTGTTTCTTGTGGATGTGCTAAATTTGTATAATGTGCCTAAGACAGTGAAATGAGGGCCATCTTGTGTGGTCTGGCAGTCCCTACCAAAATATAAGGACATATGTGGGTCCATGTTTAGATGCAATCTAAACCATGAAGGTGGCTAATTCTTCTCTTATTGTATTGTTCTGCCCATCTGAAAGCAACCAAATACCCTTGGAGACATCAGGGTATGCTCAGGATCTCTCTTAGATTCTGTCCATCCAAAGCAATAGAGTGAAAAATCCTAAACTAAATACTGGTAGTAAGAGGCAGCAGATGGCTTGGTAGATAGAACACTGGGCTTGGCATCAGGAAGACCCAAGTTCAAATCTGACCTCAGATACTTACTAAGGAACCTTGGGCAAATTGCTTAACCTCTGTTTGCTTCAATTTCCTTAACTGCAAAATGGGGATAATAATAGCACCTGCCTCCCAGGGTTGTCATGAGGATGAAATGAGATAATATATATGAAGCACTTAGCACAATGCCTGCTGTGTAGTAGGTGTTATAAAAATGCTAGCTACTATTATTCTTATCTCTTACTAGGATTGGAGAAGATTCTAAAAGAGATGAAGAGGGTAGCAAAGGGAGCAGTAGCTTTAAAGAACACAGATAATTCAACTCCCCAACTACCTGTTCATTACTCCCCACCGTTGATTACCATCAGGACCAGGCTATGTTCTACAGCAGTGATGTCAAAGTCAAATAGAAACAGGGGCCACTAAAACAGCAGTGATGTCAAAGTCAAATAGAAACAGGGGCCACTAAAACCTACATAAGGATCCCTGTGGGACTTGATGTTAAAATCTATGTTTGAAATACTTATTTTGTTAAATATTTCCCAATTACATTTTAATCTGGTTTGGGCAGCACTCTGGAGTGTTATGAGCCACATGGCCAAAGACCACATATTCGATACCTCTGCTCTAGAGAGTAGCTTTAGAAGAGATGGTGGTTGCATTTTTGAATGAAGACACCATAGGGCTTCTCCTGTAGCCTTCTGCATGTCTAAGGTGTGCGTGGTTTTGAAAATAGCGAATCGCAATGAGAAGACAATGAGTGATAACATGCGGAAGATTAGGGAGGGGAGATACCTATGAAAAATGGGCAGGAAATTTGGGTAATGAATGTCACTTTAGCTTAAAACATCAGAGGAAGGCAACACAACAAGAACAAACTATAGGCTATAATAAATTGTCATGTTGGAAGGGAAATAAATCACTGGGAAGGTGCCAGTACATAGAGATAGATACTACTAATAGTAGATTCTCAGCTCCGAGTGAACTTAGGAGAATGACTATTGTAACAAATAAGGTCACCAACTGTGTTTTAGAGTATTGAATGACTACACTTATCCCTGAAGACAAGCACTGAAAATACTTCCTTCTTCGAGGATGCAGGGAACTATGAATGTGGGGTATAACATGGATGTGATTAAAAAGTTGTTTGGTCCTGGTGAAAAGCTTTTAAAAAATTCTTTGTAATAAAGGATGACTCATTGGGTAGGGAAAGAAGGAAGGATATATTCAGAAATGAAGGTTATGTTAAAATGCATCAATAAAATATTTTTAATCTCTTTATTAAAATTTTTTGTCAATGATTTTTGGGCATTTGCAAATGTGGGTAACCAAAAGGGGGTATTTCCCACTGAGTGTGTGTGTGTGTGTTTTATGGGGGAGGATGGTAGAGGCATTATCCAAGAGAAGATAAATCCCCAGGAAATCACTCAGGCCCTCTTGGTCACAGGCATCCCCAACACAAGAACTTCCCTCAGGCCAGTCAATACATCAGTACAATTTGGAGTGGCATAAAATCTTTTTTTACCATTTATGCCTACTTTAAACTTCTTATGTTTTCTAAGACAAACAAGAATTTGCTTGTCTTCTACGTGTGTGACTTTATTTTTTTATGTTTTTCATGAAATCATTTGAAGATCAAGCGTATTTCAAACATAAGTACTGCAATATTCTGTTTTCAATTTGACAGGTTTCTCAGATCAGACCCCAAGAGAGATATGATTTTGATGGATCAAAGGATTTAAATTGTCCAGGAACACCAGGAGTGACCAAACAGGTATCATATGTTTAGAATGTGTTTTCTTTTTATTCTTTGGTTCTATGTATATTCCACTTGAAAATTCCTTTTCCTTTTCCTACTCTTTATTCCCACTGCCATCACCCTAGTACAGAGGAGGGGTAAAACTAGCAATTGTTTTCCCTGGGGCTAGTGGTACCATAAGAGCTGTGTCTACACATAAGGGGACAGGATCTGTGGGCTGGGTCTGTTTGGGAGAGGAAGTACACCTTGGGAAACCATTAGGTTTCTAAATTGCTAAAAAAAACATGGTCTGAAGTGGGAATAGCTAGGGAAGAAATGAATCCTGGGACAGGGCTGTGGACTTGCTCTAAATTTTCCACCTTGTCACAAAGCCCCATTGGACCTGCCCAGATTATGGTTGTTGCATAAAGTGCTCATTAATACCCACCTAGACTATTGTAATGGCCTTTTAACAAGTATTCCCACCTCTAATTTTTCCCCTTTCAATTTCATACTTCATGTCACTGCCAGAATAATCTTTCTTATGCATTTTGATATTGCTCTGTATATTCCTACCTCTTTGTCTTTGCTCATACTATTCACTGTGCCTGGAATGTTCTCTTTTCTGTTGAAATCCTAGCCATCCTTTAAAGCCCAGCTCCCCAGCTCCCTGCTCCAGGAAGACTTGCTGATTCTTTTTTTTGGAAGCAATCCTCCATCTCAGACTTCATGTAACCCTTTATTGTATATTTATTTCTGGTTCTCACATATTATTGTTCATTATGGTTTTTATTTGTGACATTGTCTTACCTCCAGAGCTGAGTACAGTGCTTTTTTATCCAATAGGCTCTTTATAAAAGTTGAATTCAATTGAATTGAATTGTGATCAAATTGTCATCTGTATTTTGAACTTATGCTACTAGGTATTTGAAATAACAGCTCTATAGTGAGGCACTTTCCTCCCTTGCTATCTAAACATCAGTAGAAAGAAGGAAACAAGGTTTAGTTGACATCACTGACATTTCCCATAAACTAGCTGTGCTTGCAGATGATGTAATCAACCATATCTACTCTGCTTCCACTGGGGTATGATTTTTGGATAGTCATATTCTGCTTCTTAGCCCAAGATAGTGCTTAATATAATAAATGTATAATACATCTTTTGCAACTAGTTGGCTGAGCTTTGAAGCATATATTTGCTTAACAGACAATGAGTTGGTGGCAGTCAACCACAAACACATTTTTTTTATTCATAAACATTTTAAAAGCTAATAGAAAAGTTACACAAAATCTTAAGATACATTTTGAAGTGAGAAAAATTCATGTACTCAATTATCAAAAATCCACAAGATTGTTAGTGTTATTCTAAATGAGTGAGTCAGAGGATTTTTAGTTTGAATCGTGACTCTGCCTCTAACTACCTGTGTGACCTTGGGCTTCACTTCTCTGGTCCTCACTTTCATCATGTATAAAATGAGGAGGTTGGAATTGATGACCTCTAAGGTGTCTTCTAGATCTATAATCCTATGACTTGGTCAAATTATTCCTTCTCTCTGGATCTCATTTTCCTCATCTACAAAATTAGGAATATGAAAAAAAAATTAGGAATATGGCTGAAACTTCTTGTATTCCAAATAACCAGAAACATATAGCATGAGCACACTTCCCAAAGAAGCATTCAAAGCACTTGCCTCCTAAAAAGAGAGGTAACATCTTTTAAGTATATATACATATATACATATATATATATATACATATATACATATATATACTAAGTATATTTGCCATAAATACTTTGTATCCACAAAACATTTTAAAATGTTATTATATTCTATAGACAATATACCTATATTATTTTGTTATCATAAAGCATTCTATAAATGTTATTATTTATAATAATTCAGTAAGAAAATTTATTTTCTGATTGGCACATTTGAATGTTCTTTTAAAAGCAATTTTTTATTCTTTTGAGAAATGTGCCCTTTTGAATTTTTTAATAGCTGATTTGCCTACTTAAAAAACTATTTTAAGATTCTCTGTAACTTTAGTGTTGGCTTTTGATTTAAATGAAATTTATAAAAACAACAAAAAATTATAAATGTGTATATATAGGTGTATATATACACATACATGTACACACACACACATACACACATACACACGAGGATGATAATCCTGTTTCCTCATACTACCTCTATCATGTTAGAAGGCAAGTGCTTTGAGTGTTCCTTTAAGAAGTGTATTCACATCACATATTTCTGATGATTTTGAATAATAGAAATTTAATGTGGGTTATAACCTTAGAGATAATTTCAACCAGATTTCTAATTTTACAGATGGGGAAAATGAGGTTTAGAGAGAAGAGGTGATTTGACCAAGGTCATAGGATTATAGAATCTAAAGCTAGTAGGGACCTTAGAAGTCATTCAGTCCAACTCTTTCATTTTAAAGATCCTTTAGCCTTAACGATCAAATACAAAAGCCCTCAAGGACCATCATAACCTAGTTCCCTCTTTTCCAGTTTTCTTATATCTTACTCCCCAACATGTACTCTTTGATCCAGTGAAACGGGCTTCCTGGCTATTCCATGAACAAGACACTCCATTAATTTTTTTGGCTCCAGGCATTTTATCTTGCTGCTCACATACCTGGAATGCTCTTCCTCCTCCTCTCTGCCTCCTGGCTTCCCTGATTTCCTCTAAGTCCCAAATAAAATCCAGTTCTCTACAGGAGGCTTTTCTCAGCTCCTCTTAATTGTAGTGTCTTCTGTCTTTTCCTATTTATCCTGCATGTAGTTTGTTTATATATATTTGTTTGATCCCCCATTAAATTGTGAGCTCCTTGAGGGCAGAGACTGTCTTTTACCTCTTTTTGTATCTGACTGCTTAGCACAGTGTCTGGCACATAGTAGGTGCTTAAGAAATGTGTATTGACTGACTTAAAGATGAAGAAACTGAAGCCCAGAGAAATTAATTAACTTGCCAATGTTACACAGTTAGTAAGTGGTAGAGCCAAGATTAGAACTAAGACTCTTCTCACTTTGAAATCAATCCTCTTTCCAATGCTCTACACTGCTACCTTCATTTAAATGAATCACTGACCAAAAATAATTTTATTTAGATTCAGGATTATTAATTACTCCCTAGGCAAGATGGCATAGCTTTAATTCAAATATATACTATTTATGACCAAGATATTAAATTATTTTTCTTATTTATTTTGCCCCCTTTTAGGATCAGATAGTTGTCAATGGCACTATCAAAGAAAATAATGAAACAAATGAAGACCTCACATATCAAGATGAGAAGGGTGCACAACTATATAAAAATGGCAGTAGCAAAGGAGAAGGGGATGCTGTTGAGAATGCAAAGACAGGAGAAAAGGGGTCTTATTCCAGTCTTATATTAGCCAAAGGAGAGAGAGATATTGGAGATGGGCATGGGGAAAAAGTGTATCCAGAAACGTTAGCGAGAGACAGGAATGGAGAAAATGATACAACAAATGGTTTTGAAGACATCATTTACAAGGCAGGAAATGTAATGAATAATAATAATGAAACCACTAGTGGAAATGTCAAGGAAGAGAATGTTACCAACACAAACCAAACTGAAATTATCGATGTTCAGCAAGAGAATGTAAACAAGAATAGAAGCAATGAAGATGAAGGAAATGTAAACATTGATAAAAATGAGGGTGGTCTAAATGAAGAAACTCCTTACAGAGGAGATGGAAATGGGAGTAATCAAACTGAGGATCCAACAGAAAAAAGCAAAACTACAAATGATAACGGAGAAGATGAAAACTGGAATGATATTGATGGTGGTGCTAGTGGTAATGGAGCTGACACCTTTGAAGGGAATGGTTCTGGTGATGATGAGGGAGAAAAAGCAGAGGAAAGAAATGAAAGCACTGTTGATAATACAGATTCAAGCTTTCCTAGTAATGAGATTGAGGAAAATGGAAATGAAGATGACAGTGATAATAACTTAAGCAAAAATACAAGTAATGCCAATGAAGAGGATGACACTGCAGACAAAGATGATTTCCTCAATGGAGAAAATACTTCAAAGAGTGATGAAGATCATGATAATACAGTAGAAGCTACCATGGAGCTGACTTTTCCCCTTAAAGGTAGTAAAAATGGATTAAATGAAGTACCAGGTACCAATGACATTGGCAGAGACCAAGAAAAGGTAAATTTTAGAATCTTTTTTTTTGTCTAGTCAACTTAAACAGAATTGTTTCTCCAATTTTTTTTCCCTTCAAACAAATTTAAAAAAAAAACTGCATTCTTCTACATTAGCCTTCTATATTACTTGAATAAAAAAAATACAGAATTCTTAATGCACTGGCATGGTATAACTTTGAGAATTAAGATTTTTACAAGCTTGCTGAAAATCTTTTGGAAACTGTGCTTTACCAAGTCATTGCTTGCAGAATTTCATAGAATTCAGAATTTGAAGGGAGGTTAGAATAATCTAGTCCAATGGCATCAGATTTTACAAATGAAGAAATACAGGTGGATTGATAGCAAGGGCTTGCATATGATTACCAAGGCAGGGTGTAGTGGGCCTAGAATTCACATCTGACTGTTCTTAATCCCAATCTGGCTTTATTTTTACTCTGCCAAAGCCCCTCAGAGAATTTGGGTGACTGTTGAAGTGTCCTTAGAGTGAAAATCTTTCAAGAGCAAAGAAAGTAAAAATGTCACAAAAATATAAATGTAACATATAAAATATAAATATAATATTTTAAAATATAAGTTAACATCATCTCGAATTAATTGATGCAGTCCAATTTTCACAATTTTATGTAATGTTGTTGCTTTATTTACGCTTTTTTTTCTCTGCTGTTTCATAGCAGGTAGAAAACAATGGAACCACCAACATCAATGGTATGGAAACTACTAAAGAAGCTGAAAAAGTAAATGATGCTCTTAGAAGTAAAGGAAATGACGTTATTTCTGACAAAGGATCCCATGATGTGGCAGGGAAGGTTGACAATGAACCTGTTGGAAAGAACCTGAAAACAAAACTTGGTGGCAAAGCTGGACCCAGCAACACTGGCAGTGAAAGCAATAGCGATGGATATGATGAGAGCTATGATTTTGACAATGAATCTATGCAAGGAGATGACCCTAATAGCAGTAACAATGATGCCAAGTCTGAAAGCGAGGATATCAGTAAAAGTGAGGGCAATGATTCTGATGAACCTGAAGAATCAAATGGTGATAACAATGGTAGTGACTCACCAGAAGGAGGAAATGAGGATAGTGATAGTGTATCAGACACTAATGATGATGATAGCAACAGCTCTCATAATGGCAGCGACAGTGGTAACGACAATGATGGAAATGTAGCAAATGGCAATAGTGATAGTAGTGACAGCCATGACAGTGACAGTAAATCTGATAGTGATAGTGACAGTGAATCTGATAGCAGTGACAGCAGTGATAGCAGTGATAGCAGTGACAGCAGTGATAGTAGTGACAGCAGTGATAGTGAAAGCAAATCTGACAGCAGTGATAACAGTGATAGCAGTGACAGCAGTGAGAGTGATAGCAAATCTGATAGCAGTGACAGCAGTGATAGTGAAAGCAAATCTGATAGCAGTGACAGTGATAGCAAATCTGATAGCAGTGACAGTAGTGATAGTGATAACAAATCTGATAGCAGTGACAGTAGTGATAATGAAAGCAAATCTGATAGCAGTGACAGTGATAGCAAATCTGATAGCAGTGACAGTAGTGATAGTGATAACAAATCTGATAGCAGTGACAGCAGTGATAGTGAAAGCAAATCTGATAGCAGTGACAGCAGTGATAGTGATAGCAAATCTGATAGCAGTGACAGCAGTGATAGTGAAAGCAAATCTGATAGCAGTGACAGCAGTGAAAGTGATAGCAAATCTGATAGCAGTGACAGCAGTGAAAGTGATAGCAAATCTGATAGCAGTGACAGCAGTGAAAGTGATAGCAAATCTGATAGCAGTGACAGCAGTGAAAGTGATAGCAAATCTGATAGCAGTGACAGCAGTGAAAGTGATAGCAAATCTGATAGCAGTGACAGCAGTGAAAGTGATAGCAAATCTGATAGCAGTGACAGCAGTGAAAGTGATAGCAAATCTGATAGCAGTGACAGCAGTGAAAGTGATAGCAAATCTGATAGCAGTGACAGCAGTGACAGTGATAGCAAATCTAATAGTGTCAGTAATGAAAGCAGTGATAGCAGTGATAGTGATAGCAAATCTAATAGTGACAGTAATGACAGCAGTGATAGCAGTGACAGCAGTGATAGTGAAGGCAAATCTGATAGCAGTGATAGTAGTGACAGCAGTGACAGTAGTGATAGTGATAGCAGTGATAGTAGTGACAGCAGTGACAGTAGTGACAGTGATAGCAAATCTGATGGCAGTGACAGTAGTGACAGCAGTGACAGTAGTGACAGCAGTGATAGTAGTGATAGTGATAGCAAATCTGATGATAGCAATGACAGCAGTGATAGTAGTGACAGTAGTGATAGTGATAGCAAATCTGATAGCAATGACAGTGATAGTGATAGCAAATCTGATGATAGCAGTGACAGTAGTGACAGCAGTGACAATAGTGATAGTGATAGCAAATCTGATGATAGCAGTGACAGCAGTGATAGTAACAGTAATGAAAGCAACCATCAAGGCAAGACTAAAAATGATACTAAGAATGGAAATGACAGTGATAGTGATAGTGACAGCGACAGTGTCAGCGAAGGCAGTGACAGTAACCATCTAACAAGTGATGATTAGAGCAAAGGCCAGGAACTATAAAGTTCCTCCTGTGAAAAGTCCAAGTAATTTCTAAAAAGTAAAATTTCTGTAAAAGTATAACCAGTGAGAGAGAATGAAATGAAAGTCAGGCATCACCTGAGACACAATTTTAGAAACTGTCAAGCTGTCCAACTGGGAGCCAAAGAAAAGCTAACTCAGATATATTCTGAATGCTTGATCTATATGTGTTCTAAGTTAGTAGGTAAAAATGTTACATAAATATAGACGTGCTTAAATGTATTGAAATTTCTTTGTGCTTTAACTTTAATTCAAATGCAAAGTGAAATGTGAAACAGTGGGAAAATACCGCTTAGGCTGACCATACCTAAAAGCTTGACTCTTGTCTGGCTCGCCAAATAGCAACTTAGACTTCGTGAATTAAATGACCCGAAGAGTTCTGTAGAATGCTTCCCCTAAGCAATAACAGATGGTTACAAACAAGTATGTGGCATTGTCATGTTCCAGAAAACATGACTTCTGGGTGGCTGCATTCACAGTTAAGGAAGTATTGTTTGATCATATCTGGCTCTGCTATTGAAACCATTATTTGACACAAGGCCCTACTCTATGTAAAACAAAGTGGAGTGTAAAGAATATGTCCATTGTTGCCTAAAGAGAATGACTGTGACAGGTACTTTTGATTCTAAATATTGACAAAACTAAAGAACGGTAACATTTTAGTGATGGTTTTAAAATCTACCGAAAGAGAAAAGTGTATCTGCAAGGCGCCGGGAATTTAGCATGATGTCCTTGAAGAAGACTTGATCAAGTACCCCTCTAGGATATCTTGCTCATGGAGCTCAGTGCTGGGTTGGACTCAGGGAGACTCACATTCTAAATCTAGTGCTGTGATCTCCATGTATAACTCTTAAAATTAGCCACACTATATTATGAACTTGATTGTCATAATGGTAAAACTGGTTGTATGTATAAAGAGAGGCTGGTTTAGGATAAATTTATCTTTTTAAGACTAAACCTCACTCAAGAATTGCATCAACTTCTTAGAAGTTTCCTTGGTCTAGACGTGATTTTTAAGCCAGTAGCAGCTTAAAAATTACCTGGAGATTTCCTTTTTTTTTTTTTCTTCTTAGGCCACATTTGCAACCAAAGGTCTCGGAAGATCCTTTAACTGGTATATGGATACTAGTAATTTTCACAGTCAAAGAGGTATCCCCAAACCCATCCAGTTAGAGAAACACTACAGCCTAAATAGCATTTTAGAAGAAATATAACTGACATTCAATATAACTGATAGTTAAAGATTTACTTATGCTCTACGAAACGAAATATGGGGAGAATTCCTTTCTTTCACCTTTATTTTATTTTAGGTTTGGACTTGAGATTTCATCTGGGCAGAGAACTGCCAAGGTAGAAACTCCCTTCACTAATGCAGATTATCAACTCATTATAGAATTAGAAAGTTGCCAAGTCAGACTTGCCGATGATCCCCTAACTGTGTCAGAGGTGAGACATGAATACAGGCATTCCTGACTTTAAGTCTGGTACTCTACCGACTCTACCATGCTGCTTCCCTTGTACCATTATTCTATATAATTTAACTCTTTGATTTATTGTTCTAATGAGGGTGTCTAGGAATCGTTCCCACTTTGTTTGTACCTTTGCTTAGTTGTTTCCTTAAATCAAAGAAATGGCCTTAGGGTGTGGAGCATCTTCTTACTTACATGCATTGGAGTATGGAAGTGTGGAGCAACTATTCTTAGCTCCATCTTACGGATGAAGAAATTGAGACGTAGAGAGAGGAAATAAATGACTTGGTGATTCTTCAACAGGGTCATAAGTATCACACCTCACATTTGAACCAGATTTCTGAAATTCGTTGCCCTTGCCAATAAGCCAGGCTACCATAGAGATGCATTTTGTTTTGTTTGTGTATTGATTTTATTTGTTTATTAAATCTAACAAAGTCTTACTCTGATGCCTTCAACTGGCATGGAGGTGATCCCAGCTTCTCAAAGGCTATGCCAGTGAATATAAATCCTTGCTGGTCTGATGAAGCTGGAAAAGTTACAAGTGTAGACTAGGATTTGAGTGTGAAGCACTGTTAGGATGGTTCAGGGGACAACATGGCCTCTTCTTTGAGGAGAGGGCTCAATATGAGCCAAGATATTAGTTTTGACTAGAGAGAGTGGGTGCTTCTGTCGGCCTTGTTCTTCCAAGAGGAATAATATTTCTTGGGACTGCTTCCTACCCAAGCAGAGATAATATCTGGGTCCTAGGGGAAGAAATATTATAGTCCTCAGGCAGTCAATTTGACAGAGAATGAGAGGATATTAATTAAAGTAAATTCAAGGAATAAGGAACTGGGCAGGGCAACCTGAGCAGGGAAAATGGGGGGTAGAGACTGTAGGGGCAGGATACAACCATCAGATTACTGTAAGTAATATAAACTACAAGGACTAAATGCTGATTTTATTTTAAAAAAGGCATAAACTTAACAATTATATACCTAAATAAGAATGGATTAAATGCCCCTATGAAATAAAAGAGAATGGATTAATGGAAAACAAACAAAAAAACCACCACATAATAAACTGTTGTATACAAGAAACACTTGTAAAACACAGATACACTTATTTTAATATATGTTGTCTCATCATTATCATTGTCTTTCATGTAGTTATTAATTGTTTCTTTGATTTGTTTTTGGTCATCAATAAGTCTCCATTTAGATTTGTATCTTTTCCTTATGCTCCCTATATTAATTAAGATTTTTATTACATTATGGTCTTTAAGGGATATGGCTAATATTTTTGCTTTTTTGCATAAATTTATAGTTTCTCTGTTCTCTATTTTGTGCCATATAATTTCTATGTGCCCTGTTTTCTGTGTCTATTTTTAAAAGTGTCATGTGGTACTGAGAAATATATATTCTTCAATATTCCCATTCAGAAAATTTTGTCTTTCAAACTGTACAGTTTTCCAACTGTTTGTTCATTTCTATTTCTATAGTTTCCTTTTTGTTGATCTTTCTGATATATTTATTCAAGTCTGGGAGAGGAAAAGTCTCTTGCTATTATGCTTCTCTTCTTTTGAATGTACACATTTTCATGGATTAGGGTGAGCTTTGTAAGATGCTATTTGCAATTTCAGTTTGAGTTCCTTTGGAGTTGTTGTTGTTGTTGTTTTTTTTAATATACCATCCCATTTCCTTTTGAGATTTTCTGTGGCTGTGGAAAAATCTCTTGTTATTCAAGTTTGAAAATCTTTCCCCTAGTCATTTTCAAAATTTGTTGTTTAATATTGAAACTGTGAAATTTACCCACTATGTGTCTTGAATGCAGCTAAAGTCATTGTCAGAGGAAAAACATTATATCCCTGATGACATACACCAACAAAATAAAAAAAGATAAAATTAAATAAATATGCAATTATAATTTAGAAAACCAACAAATAAATCCAGGATAAAAACAAAAGAGGAAATCTTGAAAATTAGAGGAAAGCAAGTTGGAAAACAAGAGATCTATAGAAATTATTTAAAAAAACTAAAAGTTGGTTTTTTGAAAAGATTAACAGATGAAATAAAACTTTAGTCAACTTGACTTAAAAGAAGAGGGAATATAATTAAATCAGTAAAATTTTTAAAAGAATACAGTGAAATAACAAATAAAAATAAAAAAAATTAATCAGAACCTAATCTGAAATTGTAACACACCTACTACATGCCAGCAAAATTGGGAATTCAAAAGGAAGAGATTATCTATGAAAATATAAGATTCTCAAATTAACAAGGCACCAAGTAAAGATTTCAAGTGATTTCAGAAATGCCAATTGAACTACTTGTAAATGAACTAGTATAAAAACCCCAAATGAACCCCCCCATCCAGATGAATTTATAGGACAATTATATAAAAATTTTTAAAGAATAATTAATATCTATACCCCACAAATTGTTCTCTAAATTTGAGAAAGAAAACACTCTACCAAATTCTTTTCATGACACAAATAGAATCCTAAGACCTGGGGCAGCTAAGTGGCACAGTGGATAAGCTCTAGCCTTGAAGTCAGGAGGACCTGAGTTCAAATCCAGCCACAGGCACATGACACTTACTACCTGTGTGACCCTGGGCAAGTCAATCCCGATGCCTCACAAAAAAAAAATCCTAAGACCTTACCCACACAAGATTAAAGCACAAATAGAAAACTTTAGACCACTTATCAAAAAACAAAAACAAAAAACTGGTCAAAAAGACTGCAGCAATTTATCCAAGGTTTGTTTTTCTTTTTCCTCTCACTTTGATCATTAGATTTATGCCAGGTGTTCAACAATGGCTGAATATTACAAAAGCAATTAAGATGATCATTGAAGACAAGAACACTTTAAACCATGATCATATACAAATAAATATATTATTATACAAGCACATACAATGTATTATGTACTATAATGTGTGTTATATACAGACGGGTACAAAAAAGCCTTTGACAAAGTATAGCCCTTTGAGAAAGTATAACACTAGCTTTTTTACAAAGTACAGCACTCCTTTATGCTAAAATCTTTAAAAAACATAAATATAGAAAAACCTTTCTTCATATGGAAACTGTCTAAAACACAAAGCTTGCATTGCGTGCAATGAGGAAACACTAAAAGTTTTCTCAATAAATTCTAGCGTAAAGCAAGAATGTTCTTTCTCCTTTCCTTTCTCTCCATATTTGCCACAATTCTAGAAATGCTAGCAATAGCAATGACAAGAGAAATAAATTTAAGGCAAAGATGAGACCAAACATGATAGTTTACTTAGAAAATCCTAGAGAATCAACAAAGAAACCAGTTGAAACAATAGCTTCAGTAAAGTAGGAGGAAAAAGAATAAACCAATAAAAAATAAATAGCAATTCTATATGGCATTAACAAAATATAAAAGGGCATAATATCAAAGGAAGTGCCATTCAAAACAACTCTAACAAACATAAAATACATGAATCAATCTACCAGAGTATACTCAGACCTTCACATCTACAATTACAAAATGTTCCTTAAATTAAGTTACTTACATGACCGGAAAATTTTTCATTGCTCATGGATGGGTCATGCCGATATAATAACAATGTCATTGCTAACTAAATGAATTTACAGTTTTATTCTATAACAATAAAAACCAACTAGATTGTAGAGGAAATGGAGAGGGAAGCAATACAATTATTTGGATTCAGAATTGGTAGAATAATTGAAGTCAAAGAGTACATATTATAATAATAGCTAACATTGGTGTCGTTCTTTGATATTCGTGCAGCATTTTACATATATTATCTCAATTTATCCTCACAACATGCTGAGATGCTATTATTCCTATTTTATAGATGAGAGAACCAAGGCACAGAGAATTTAAGTGACTTGCTCAGGGTCATACAGTTATGGTACTCCAGGGATGTATGCTTGCCCCCTGTGTTGTATAACATTTTTCATCGGTGATTTAGATAATGGTGCAGATACAATATTCATCAAATTTTCAGACACTACAAAACTAGAAGGGATATCTAACATTCTGAATAACAGATATGGAGTCCAAAAGGATCTTGATAGGTCAAGACATTGGACTGGATCAAATGAAATGAAATTCAATAGGGATAAATATAAAGTCTTACATTTATGAAAAAAAATCTTGACAAGTCCAATATGGAGAGGTGTGGTTAGACCATGGGTGTTCTGAAAAAGATTTGGGGGTTTTAGTGGACTATAGCCTCAAAAGTGTGATGTGGTCACCAAAGAATGAAGGCAATCTTGTGCTGAATCAAAATAAGCACAAGCATAGCTTCTAGGAATAAGTAGGTGATAGTGCCACTGTACTCTGCCTTTGTCATACCTTATCTAGAGTACTGTGTTCAGTTCTTACATTTCTGGTTTAAGAAAAAGAAGAAGGATATTCATAAGCTGGAAAGTGTCCAGCAAAAGGCATACAGGATGGTAAAGTGACCGTGTCTTTGGAGTATTGGTTGAAGTAATTTGTCATGTTAAGTCTGGTGAAGAGAAGTCTTAAAGGGATGGGGAATGTGGAGAGCCATCCTCAACTATCTGAGCAGTTGTGATATGAAGGAAAGATTAGACTTCTCTGTGGCTCCAGAGGACAGAATCAGGAACTATGGGGAAAAGTTGCAATGAGGCTAATTCAGGCTTGACATAAAGAAAAAGAATTCCTAACAATTACAGCTTCCAACATGGAATGGGCTCACTAGAGAAGTGGTGAGTCCTCTCACTGTGGACATCTTCACACAGTGTAGGGATTGGCTCCTACAGCTCAAGTCTCGTACAGCTCTCAATTCAGTCATTCTATGAGATGGACCAGGAGGGGGAAGAATGAAGGAGAACATGATGAATTCATTAGTACCCACATTGTCAAGAGCTCTAGAGGTAGGCCGTTAGCATGTGAAGTAGATAGACCCTCTGTGAAATACTTATAGGAGGGCAGCCAGAGTCCAACAGGATAAGGAGACATGGATTGACTGGGATCTGCATCACTGGAGGGAGCATCCATATCAGAGTATTGAAGTCTATGATTAGATTGATCCTAAGGATACCAATCAGTCAACAGATTTATCAATTTGTGTGAATTTTATCATATATATATATATATATATACATACATATATATATATATATATATATATATATATATATAGTCATATTTTGGTATATACATGTATAGTTCAGATTTCACATTGATACTTAAGATTGGCTAAGCCAATGACTAGATTTCACAGATGCTTTGACATTCTAATATTTCCACATCATCTTTCTGGGTGCCTCATAGCAAGTTGTTCCCATGGCATACAGTTTCCTAAAGAATGTGGCTATCACCCATGGCCTGGGTAGCGGGAGCCTTTCCCACAAAAAAGGTTCTTCCCCTGGGCTCAGACCCAAGGTTCAGTCCTGGAGAAACCTGACCCCAAAAAAGCAGAATCAGACTTTTCTAATAATCTCTTGCTCATTGTGCCCTTATTCTAGAGTTCTGGGGGAAATCTCTTTTTAAAAGTAAGCTTGAAAATCTCTTTTAGAAGCACTATTTTTATTCTGCATTTAAACACTACAAAAAGATCCCTGCCACGTGCATAGCAGAACACAAGAGAATTCCATAGGAAACCATGAAGCTCCATTTCATGTCACTTGCTTTTCATTTTAAAAAGTATAGAATAAATTTTACACTTCACTTTGAAAATTGTCCCACTGATTTGTGCAATACTGAGGCAGAGACAAGAACATTCAAGTAAATGTCGAGTCCTATTACATGGATTTGAGTATGTGATCTTAGACAAGATCTTCTACCTCATAGTATTGTGAAGATTAAGTTATTAAGCAGATAATTAAGCAGATTAAATGTTATTAAACAGATAAAACTTGCAACTGCAATGTGTTATTAGACGTCTGATCTATTATTATTCTATGAATTTCTTAGGCCATAACCCTAGTTTTGGGGATGATGCCATATCAGACAGATTCTTCCTGATAGTAATTAAAAATTTTTGTGAATGGACGGTGGCAGTGGGTAGGTATTGTAACTCTCAGAGGCTATTAGGAGACGATGGGGAGTGAATCACCCATGAAATCTCCAGTTGCTTCCAAGCACTTGGCATAAGGAAGAATAAATAAAGGCTAGGCATTCTCAGCACTGATAGTTGAAAAATGTCTAGTATTTCCAAAGCCCAAACATAGAGCTTCCTTCATGTACAACCTGGAAATGTACATTAACAGGAAACCTACCCTCCTACCCTCTCTCATGTCTGACAGGATCTGTCAGTGTGTGGGTGACACTGTCATTGCTTATAATGCTCCCAAGCCTTCTTGGATGTGAATGACATATATTTAGAAATCAAAACAAAGCTTGAGGAAGATATTCAATTTAATGGAAACTAGTCTAGTCATTTGGGAACCACAAGAGCTTTTTTAGGGAAAATCTGCCCCTGCAGGATAGAGGAAGTGTAGGTGTACTGGAGTCCCGGTGACACTTTGTGACATCAGATATCCCAAGGGGAAGGTTGATTGGCTGCTGAGGACCTGGAGCAGGGTTTAAATTCTTGGGCCATCAGCGTAATTTTCAAAAATCAGCTAACAAATATCTTCATTGGCCCCACATTTCTCTGGTGAGATCTACGACCCAATATTTGGTGAATTTTCTGGAGAATTTTTGAACTGAAGAAGGAACAAAGGTAGGGAATTTGTATGTCCTTTAAAAATTTATTTCAGATCTGCTAAAATAATAAAATAAATGTACTTGTACATTGAAACTGTTTAATCTGCGCCTTGTGATAAATGACAGACAGGAAGAAGAAAAGAAAAAGTAAAGATGTAATGACTGATAGAGTTACTTTTCTCTGAAAACATGTCCATATATCATCTCTGTTGCTCTTGCTCTGGATATATAAATTCAACAAGAGTATATTTGGGGATAGATGCACATGTTAAGAAACATGTGATACATGTTTCATGATACATTTATCTAATCTCTACAGAACACTTGAAACTAAGTTGGTATTTAGAGGGAAGGCCTACTGAAAATGAGGCCAGAGGAGGTAAGATTGTGATTTGGTTTGAATTAACTCAACAAAGGAAATTTCAAATTCAGGTTTTATATTCTTAGATAATGCATATTACCTACCAGATATTGAAAATCTTGTACTAGAATGAATAAGGATGACTTGACCTTCAAAGAAAGTTCTTTAATTAGAAGCTTTGCATCCAAAGGACATTCAATAACTATTCATTATAGAATGAGTAATACTGAGGATCCTAGAAAAAAAGAAGTTAATACAATTTTTGTGGTTTTTGTTTAGCTGAATATTAGAAGAAAAAAAGACTTGTCTACTGACAAGTGAAGAAATGCTTTGTTTTCCACTTATGTTTTGGTTTAAAAATATTTGTTCCTGTCTTTCAGGAAAAGGAGAAAGGGAACTAAGAGGGCAAAGGCAGCGTGGCATAGGACGTAAAGGAGACATTGTTTCACATCCCACCTCTGACATACGCTAAGAGATCATGAGCAAGACCCTTGACCTCTCAGTGTCCCAGGCAAATTTTTAAGGCCTTAAATTATAGATGAGCTGCTGATGTCTCAGGGAAGTTCCCTACAATTGATGAAATCACAGGTCCAGAACATCCACCCTTCCATTTTTTTGCCAAATGTCCTGTAACAATTCATAAGATTTAGAGCTGAAAGCAACTTCAGAGATAACCTAGATAAGGTATTAGAGGCCCAGAGAGTTGTTCCTCATTCAAGTGTACCTATCTCAGTATTATGTTTTCATAAACCCTGCCTTCTGGGAGTTATTCAATGGCTCCATGTATAAGAGGCACAATGCAGAAAAGCCCAAATTCTCATGGAGTTTTACATTCTGGTTAACTGGATTTTCTTGTTAACTGAGGGATAACTAGAAACCCCTTTGTTCAACCTTTATAACTTTAAAAAACAGTTTAGTATACATGTTCAGTATACTTCTTGCTAAATACTGAACATGATTGAATCTGCAGCACCTCAGAGATTATCAGTCCAAACACAGCATACATCCAGATGTAGAAAATACTGGAGAATGAGTTGATTTTTTGGGGGTCTTGGGACAAACCTAGCAACTGTGTTCGATTTAGAGTAAATACCTGATATGAATTTGTATTATTGAAACTTATTGCCTCCAATAGAGAGCAGAAACCTATTTCAAGCACCTTGGAGCCTACAGTTGCCTGTGTTCTTCCAAACGTAGATTTTATTTTTATCTTTTTTTATTTTTAAATCAAAGATCCATAATTTCATGAGTGAGTGCTTGCCCCAGTGATACAGAGTCAACCTCTTCTGTGGCTTAGTACATGGTCTTTTCAATTCAATTCAATAAACGTTTACTAAGTGTCTACTATGTGTTGGTCTTTGAGAATCAGATGTGGTTAAACAATTCATCATCTGCAGGTACATTGGCCAGGAAGCAGCCTAGCCATATTCAGAGAGACTTTTCATCAGATTAACTTCAGATGATGAATTGTTTAACCACATCTGATTCTCAAAGACCAACACATAGTAGACACTTAGTAAACGTCTACTCAGGACCCAGACCTTCCAGCTGGCAGCATCTGATAGAGCTTGCACTCACCTGCCATAGTCTTTGACAGCCCAGACTCATGGCTTAGGACTTGAATGGAGATTGGAGGATGACATTAAAAACCATTTCTGTTCAAGTGTGCCTCCAGATACTAAATTTGCACATAAGATTACATATCGAATTCATATCAACCTTTTTTAAGGAGTGAAAAGAACTTAACTTCTTTTTTTTTCCTTTTATTTTCTCCTTTTGGGTTATTTCTTCCCTTATAAATAAACATGGTAGATATGCGACTAGAGACAGAAAGACCTCGGTTTGACTCTTGCCTCAGACAGTTCTCTGAGAAATTCTTAACGTCTCTGAGCCAGTTTCCTTATATGTAAAAAAGGAATGATAATTATCTGCATTATGAAGAGCAAATGTGATAATGAGAGTAAGTCATGTTGCATGCAAAACTATATAAATGTCACATGTTATCATCTTGTAAGTGAATCTTGATTTTACAGAATTTCTGGCACAAATTTGAATACCTAAACATCTCAGATGAGCTAGCATGGCAAGTGGATAGAGAACAAGCCTTGGAGTCAGGAAGACCTGAATTCAAGTCCTTTCCCCTCCCCCCCCATATACTGGACAAGTCACTTAACCTTTCAGTGCCCTGGGTAACCCTTTCAGACTATCTGAGTGGCAGAATAGATGTCAATCTGGATTAGTAGAAAGTTTCCTCAAGGGAATTTCCCCATAACATTTAAATCACAAATCTAGCCCAAGGTAGAATCTGCCGACATTTTATCATTTAAAATGCTTTTCTTGCCCAGAACCTCTTAAAGTTTTTCTTAGCTCTGTAAAGTATTTTAAAAATGCAATCTTATCAATTAGATATTACTTTATATAAGTCTATCTAGCATAGTGCCTTTAAGAAATATTTGTTTCTTAACTCTTTTATGGTGCTTTCTGACATCACTATAAAAGGGGACTGCCATCTGCTGATGGCAAAGATCTGGAAGGCAGGTCTCCTCTTTGTGCATCGATGATTTTGCCAGCCTCTATGACTTACTTTGCCCAGGTACAGAATAAAGTCCTTTACCCGTTTGAGTCTATTTCATTACAATAGTTAATGTTTACTATTATTTTTCATTTAGAAATCTGTAACACTAGGAAAGTCAAATTCTTCCATCAAAAACACTGAAGTTAAAACATAACTTAAGATGGTCATACTAGTGCTTGCCAAGGTTACCAAATTCTTAGCAAAGTATTGCTTTAGTATATTAAATATCCTTAGTGGTTAAAGGGAGTAAATTAATAGTCTTGAAGTGGCCAAGAAGTAGCTTATAAAGGAGCAAACCATAACTTTTGGAGACCGTGTCATTTCTCAGCCCCTCCATCCCTGGCTTCAAATTTAATCAACAATGTCCCCTTTTCCTTATGGATAAGGAAGTGGAGAATGAGGGCAAGATGAAACCCACATTTTCAGTGACCTTTTAGTTTGTACTACAACAGCTACTGGCTTCCAATTTCACTAATATAATTTCACCAATGATCTCTCTTCTTCCTTTAAAAGTTCACAAAAAGAGTCACTTGAGTCCCATTTAAACTCTGGAGTGGAAGCCATTTGATTTGAAATTTTGAGAACTTTTCCTCTAAATTTTTATCATTCTCTTTGTTGTCCAGACATAACTAAACCATAAGGTGGCTATAGGGAACCCTTTGAATTTCCTTGTACATGTAAGTTGGGTTACCTTTGACTTCCCTGGCTCTTGGTTTCCTCATCTTTAAAAAGAAAAGGTTAGATTTAGATGATCTCTAAGGTTACTGCCAGCTCTTAGTTAATGATCCTACTACCTAATATCAAGGAGCTTCTGGGGAGCCCCCAGGTGCTGGAATTCCACCTATTTCCTCTCCCTAAAAGGCACCTCTGTTCTGGAGTCAGGAACACTTTCTGGACTGGGTTCAGTACTACAGAAGTTTGACTCCTAAGAAGATGGAAGCTAAATTTCTTTTTGTCATTTGGCTTAAATTGCTTAAGGCTTAGCTTTAGGCTAATGACTATGTTTTCCTCAAAAGGGAAAGCAGAAAGGTACAACAGGAATCAGGTATTCTTCCACACAAAGGAAATGCTAAAACACAACTCTCATATGCGAAAGAGAAGGCTTAAAATGGGATTCAACATCGTAACTTGTAATTACAGTAATACTCTTTCAGAAGATTGATTCTTAAACTTTATCAGAACATCAAACAGTATGCAGGACGGCTAATTTGGCATTTTACATTTCGTTTGGTCCTGAATGTCTAAACAACTCTGCAAACCAACATGTCTGCTGGTAAAACAGACAGGCTTGGACCTATCCTTTCTGTTGCAGAAACTTTTCCTGGCAACAGCCAGATCCATTCTTTGGACCTAGGATCTATGGACCTCTTGAACTAATTAGGTCACCTCCAAGCCTGGACTCTTCCACCTTGAGGCTACTGTTTGGTCATCTGCTCGGGGAAATTAACAGAGTTGAAAACACAGTCTGGTGTCTAGGCACAAGCTCACCAAGTTGTATCTGTCCTCTATGTGGTTGCACTGGTCTGATGTGCATGAAAGCACAGATGATCCCTTTACCTTTGTCAGGGGCATAGCTGAGACATGTCATAAAAATTGTCACATGAAACAAAGCAAGAGATTAAATTATAAGATGTCCTTCCTTCTAAAGGTCTACTGAGTCATCATCATCTTCCTCCCCTCTGTCTTCTCCCCTTCCCTTCCCTCCCATTCCCCCTCCCACTCTCACTCCGCTTCCTTCCTTTCCCCTCTTCCCCCTCTTTTCCCCTCCCTTCCTTACGCCTCCCCTTTCCTATCCTTTTCCCCTTCTCTTCCTTTTCTTTCCCATAATTCAAATCCCGTGAATTGAATGTTCATACCAATGCACATGACTTCCAAATTTCTATAGCAGATATTTACATTGTTTTATTAATATTTTTATCCTAATTTATTTTGAACTAACAAGCAAATTTTAGACTATGAACTTATTTTTCATGTCCCTCAATGTCTTGAATTGTTAGTGAAGTCATCTTGAGGGCAAAAAAGAGGTCATATTTGGTCATATTTCTAATATATGGGAAACCAATAATGATTCTTAGATTTTTTTTGGTAATCTGGAAGATATTTACAAGTAATTAGCATAGTATAACTTGCACACCAAAATGGACATTAAAACTTGCTAGAACTGGGATACTTTATGTAAGTCTACTTAGTAGACTTATAAAAATTTGTAATAACATATAGTTTGTAATAACAAAGTGCATGCAACATCTGCTTCCAAATTAAAACAGAAACCCACCCACTTTTGTCTCTAAATTATCTCTGTGGTTCTAAAATTGGAGTCTGGAGTACCAGTGGCTTTTATGGGAAGAATAATGTTCATGAGTATATGCTTAGATTACATTAGTGGGGCTAGAATGAATTTGTTAAGAACTTGGTATAGTTTTCCTTGGTTGCATAATCCTTATGTAAGTGAAGAGTGTTGGATTTCTCATTTCCCATTTATTTATTTAAAAGAAAATGAAAACAGTACGTGGTGGCTCTTATTTCAAAATGTTCAGACTTTGAAACTTAACAGAATTTGTTACAAATGAGACTTTTAAAAGATGAAGTGTTTAGAATGTTAATGGTTTTTACATAATGACACATCTTATTATCCTAGATAGCGTATTCATGTACATTCTTCCTTATAGGTTGAAAGCATCTTAATTATCAATTATGAAGACCACTCTTCTGCTGATTTTCTTTTGGGGGTTCTCTTGTGCTCTTCCTGTAAGTAGAGATTTTCTGGCAGTTTCTGAATCAAGCCTTCCAAACATGCACCAAATTTTCACCAACCTGAACATAGACCATCAAACTTGCTCCATTTGGGTAAAATTAAAGATGCTTAATGAAAAGCTTCCATGTGTGATGCTTTCTGATTTGGGGGTGCGGGTGGCATTTATGGCATCTGTCCTTTGGTACAATGAGAGCTGGCCTGAAAATCACAAAAAAAACTAGGTTCAATCCTGCCTCTGATAGATTCTGGCTGGCTAATTCTGGGCAAGTGTCCAAGATAAGTCACAGACCTAATTTACATTGATAGAAGTTCCCTCACTGAGTGTTCCCATTCCAATAAAGTCATGGATCCAGTAACTATATGTATGAAGTATTAAATTAAATATATACATAATATAATATAATATGTGTAAATTATACATAATGTTTTTAAAGTACCATGTATTTACATATATGTGCATATATACACGTGTGTGTGCCCGTGCATGAAGCATTGTCTACTCAGGCTCCAGTCTCTGAAAGCCAGATATGTTACATTTCACCCTTCTCTGCAAGGTTTTCTAGTCCCCTTAAAGGGATTTAGGCTATTTGACATTGACTCTAGCTTCTACTCACGGTGTTCCTTCAATTGTAGAGGATGAATCTGCAATACACCAATTCCATTTACCCACTAACAGCCAAATAGCTTCCTTTGTAACTTTTACAAAGGAATATTTATTTCAAAGTTATAATCACAAAGATACAGAATCATTCCCCGGCACATGGGGCTTATTCCCTTTTCTATACCACCTCAGTTTCTGGGGAGGAGGAAAGGATTAGGTTCTTAGCTTAGTTCACTTTCTAGAGATCACAGTACTAAATTCCAAATCCAAAGCCCTTCTTAGGTTCAAGTCTTAGGCACCCTGGCTTCTCAGTTGGCCCAACTGGATTCCTCGCCCCAAAGTCACTCACCATGACTCAAATTCAGTTGTAGTGGGTATAACTACTTGTATCTGAAAATGAGAAAGATAAATGAAACAGAATGGAAACGGAAATACCCCAGGTCCATCTCTCTGAGCCATGAATTAAAAAAAAAAGAAGGAAAAGAAGATCTCCCTCCTTCCCAGTTTAGTTCATGACTCTTATGCTGTAGATGACCTCTGTGTGATTTTGGACACATTAGGAAAGAGCACACAGGAAAGAAAGCAAGACTGTCCCAATCTGGCAGTTTTTAAGAAGTAGCATCTTCCAACTACACAGCCAATGCAAGGAGGCTTATTCATCCCCATTTGGTAGTGGAATGCAGGGAAGTAGTCTGCCTCCGTGTTGGGTGGGTTGAGCATGCCATATATAACTAACCACCTCCCTGAAAAACTGTTCTGAATGTTTCACTGTGTGTTTTCCATTGATGTAGGTCACCAAATATCTAAACACAGATTCTGAGAGTTCTGAAGAATTGAAGGTAAGTTGAGCAGGATATGTTTCTAAATAATGACAATAGTAATAATAATAATAACTAGCATTTACATAGTGCCTACTATGTGCCAGGCACAGTGCTAAGTGCTTTGCAAATATTATTCCATTTGACCCTCCCAACAGTGCTGGGGGGTAGGTGCTATTATTATTTCTAATTTTACAGAAGAGGAAACTGAGACAAAGAGGTTAAGTTATTTTCCCAAGGTCACACAACTAGGAAGTTTTTGAAACATTTGAATGTTATAACTGGTATGAAAACTATTCTTTAGATGGTGACTAAATTGCTGGTTTAGTGATCATTAAGTATAGTAAGAGAAGCAAAATGTTTTGGTACATGAAGAGTCAGTCTTGCAGTCAGGAAGGTCTGGATTCAAGTAACGCCTTTGACATATAATCACCATATAACCTTGGGCAAGTCAACTTCTCAGTGACAGTGAAGGTGCTGATATTTATTTTCATGGCAAGTTTTCTTAACAAAAATTCTTCATACCTGTGGTCTTTAAAGTATAGCCCAGAAACCCTTGAGGGGCCATAGCTTGACCCCCAAAAAGAAAATGATTTAATCCCAAGGAATGTGAAATCAAAGAACAGGAAGATGAATCTCATCTCACCTTCTCAGTGATAGACAATCATGGGGTGCATCTCCAAAGAAATTCCCCTTTCTAGCTTCCCAAAGCCCCCACTAACTGCTCTGTTCTTCCACTATATAAGCTCCCTTCTCCCCCTTTCTGAATCGGGTCCTTTGAGGCCCTTATATCCTAACCAGGAACCCACAGCAGTAACTACATAAGTGCCATTGGGGAAATCATCTCTCCCCTTCCCTCAGCATACTCATTTTCTGCTCTCCAGATCACCTGGTAGGTTTGCAGGTACCCTTTGGAGATAAAATCTACGATTGGAGCTATGGTGGCCAGTAAGTGAGAATTCCATTCCTCACTTTCATTTGGGGTGGTATATCTCACAGGCATATATCTCACAGGATAAACAGGCATAGATGGGTTCATCTCAGATTTAGTTATATTATCTTTTCCCCAAAATCCACCCCTTTTCCAAACTTTCTTATTTCTGTTAAGGATACTACCAAACTTCTGGTTTATAAGATTGATGTCATCTTTAACCTTATTCACCCCACATATCCAATCAATAGTAAGTGTCAAGTGTTTGGTCTGAGGCCAGATTTGAACTCAGGTTCTCCTGACTTCAGGGCCAGCGCTCTATCCACCGCACCACCTAGCTGCCCCTAGCCTGTACAATTTCAATAACCTCCTAATTCTCTACCTCAAGTCCAACCTCTATACAGATGCCAAAATGATTTTTCCTAAAGTGCAGGTTTGACCATGTTACTTTGCTCCCCTATTCAGTAAAATTTAGCATCTCCCTATTGACTATAAGGTCAAATATTAATTTTTTCTATATCTCATCTTTTAAACATTTATCTTTTGTGTAAATTTTATAATGTTCATAGTTATTCACATGGTACTAATTTAATAATTTATAATTAAATTTATAAAGATTATTTATTTATTATGTAATATTTTATTTTTCCCCGTTACGTTAAAAATTTTTAAACTTTTTTTAATAAAAGTTGCCATTTCCAAATTTTAACCCTCCCTTTCTCCCCTTCCCCTCTCCAAAATGGTAAGCAATCCAATATAGTTTACATATGTGCAATCATGTAAAATATAATTAGTCCATATTAGTCATTTTATACATGGAGACTCAAATAAAAAAGAAGGAAAGACAGAAGACTGACAGAAAGAAAAAGAAAGAAAGGAAGGAAGGAAGGAAAAGAAAGTAAAAAATAACATGTTTCAGTCTGATTTCAGACAGTATCAGTCCTTTCTCTGGAGGAGGATAGCATGCTTCATCATGATTCCTTTCAGATTGTCTTGGATCATTGTATTGCTGAGAATAGCTAAGTCATTCACAATTCTTCATCATATAATATTGCTGTTACTGTGTACAACATTCTCCTGTTTGTGCTCACTTCACTATGCATCAGTCCATGTAAGTCTTTACGGCTTTTTCTGACATCATTCTGCTCTCATTTTTTATGGTACAATAATATTCCATCACAATCATATACCACAGCTTGTTTTGCTATTCCCCAATTAATGGACATCCTCTCCATTTTCAAGTCTTAGCCACCACAAAAAAGAGCTGCTATAAATATTTGTGTACTAATAAGTCCTTTTCCTTATAAAGATAATGTACAAGTAAAAACAACCACATTGGGGTCTATAATCAAAAATTTTTAAATGGATATAGGTGTGTAATCAATATAGTTTGGAGACATCTTTCCTACACCAATGAAATCAACGATCCAGACCCCCACCTCCCAAAGTACTATGTGCTAGGTACTAAGACACAAAGATGAGGCAATGCAATCATCTCCACCCCCAAGGAGCTTATATTCTGTTGGAGGATACAATATATGGCACCAGGGATAGAGTGCTGAATTTGGATTTAGAGGACCCTGGTTCACATTCCAATGCTTCCATTTACTACCTGTATGACCTTAGGCAATCACTCAGCCCCTCTGGGCCTCAGTTTCTTCATATGCAACATGAAAAGTTTTGACCAGATGACCTTAAAGTTAAGTTATGGTCAAATAAATATAAAGGGCATAGAATCAATCAACCAACAAGCAGTTATTAATGTGCACCTACTGTGTGCCCAGCAAAGTGGCAAAAATGAAATAGTTCTTGGCCTCAAGGACCTTACATTTTATTGAGGGAGACAACCTACAACATTTTTGCTGTTTGGTCATGTCCAACTCTTCACGACCCCACTTGGAGTTTTCTTGGCAAAGATACTGGAGTGGTTTGCTGTTTCCTTCTCCAGCTCATTTTATAGATGAGGAAACCAAGGCAAAGCAAGGTTAAGTGACTTGCCCAGGGACACACAGCTTGCGAGTGTCTGATGCCAGATTTGAACTCAGGAATATGAGTCTTCCTGACTTCATGTCTGGTACTCTATCCACTGTGTCACCTAGCTGTCCAAACCTACAAAGTAACAGTATCTATAATCTCCGCGGGAGAGCCTAGTCAAGCAGGTATTACAGAAATATGTAAAAATATGTAAAAAATAAGGGGCAGCTAGGTGGCACAGTGGATAGTGAACCAGACCTTCACTCTAGGAAAATAACTTTGGCAGCTATATGGAGGATTGATTGGAGAGGAGAGAGATGAGGCAGGGAGATCAATGATGGGGTTATTGTCCAAATGAGAGATGAGAAGGGCCGGAATCAGACCAAGACTCATCTGTAGATGAATGTTTACATATATGCAGAATATTGCTAAATCTTTCCTGTCATTGTCATTCAAAAAATAATATTAAGTGCAGAATAACTCTAGTAATGAATAAATACACGATTCTCCTTATTCTCCCTTGGACATCTATCCTCTCCACCCCTACTGTCTTCCTGTCAATGCCATACTACAATTGCCCGGAATCACATTCTGCCAGACAGCTCATACTCTCAATGTAACAAGGCACAGCTTAAGCCTTTCCCTTAGTGTTGTTGTGTGGTTTGTCCTTCATTCTTGAAGAAGACCATGACATCAGGAAGATGATGCTATGACCTGCAATTGATGTGGATTTAAGTGAGGCAGGGCTGTGCAAAGTCACCAGCCTCACTTTCTCCTCCAGAGCCATCTGGGTCCAGTGGCCAGATAGAGATCAAGACGACTGGAGATGGCCCAGGATACAGTGGGAGACCTTGGCCTTTTTAAGATAAGGTCTTCCCAGTTGTGCAGCCTTGGGGGTGTCATACAAGGAAGTAGGCTACATTCAGAGAGTGGTTGCTTCTGCCACACTTTAACAAATGTCTGGAATACAGCCTCTTTTCTTCTGCAACACAATGTCAGACGGTGGCAGGCTTAACACGTCTTGTGCACAGGAGGTGATTCATAAGGATTCGTTGAATTTAATTGATTAATAAGAAAATCCTTAAGTATCCTCACTTGGATTCTTCAGGAGTTCATCTTTCTGCCAGTGTCCATAACAGATCTGGTGATGCTCTGAATTCAATAGTGCACTATTAAATTCCATGTTGAAAATGGCTGCTTTAAGATTATATTACTTTAATGGAATTATTCTTGTTTCTTATCCTCCACTGTTTATTCAGTCTCTTAGGAATCTTTGTTTTAAAACCATGCCCTCACAATATTTCCAGATTATTCATGTAGCATGTAAGTTATTCATCAAGGGAGTAGCAAATCATCTAAAATTAATTCTAAATCTTTGTAGTGACAAAATCTTTATATAAAAGTAACTTAGTTTTTTTTTTCTTCCTCTTTCTTCAGGATCATTTGGCACCGACACCAGTTCTCTCCTTGGTAATTATCTCCTTCCTGTTATATTGACTCATGTTTCCCCCAAGCAATCTTTAGCACACCTTGAACCATTTCATGGCCTTGGGAAATATAATACACCTGAACCTTAAGCAATGGAGATGAGGTCCTTTTTCTATTTCCTATGACTGCTAAAAGGAAAAAAAAAGTAACTTGGAATTGTACTTCCCTTCTTTCAGGAGAGTAGTGAGTCATCAGAAGAAAGTAAAGATAGCTCAAAGGAACAGGTAATTAAATCTTTCCTAACATTTAAGTTATTTATGCATTGAAGGAAATGGTGATGACTTAAATTATATGGAAACTGTTCTAAATATAATTTTTTAAACCATGAAAAGTCAATAATTCTGAGTACCAAAAAGGGAAAAACAAGCCATTTCTGTCATTCTAACACATTTTGGTATTTTATTTTGAATGTTGGGTTGAGGATGGGGGAAGCAACCTATAGACTTTGACAGCCATAAGTTTCCTCCAATTAAAAATAGTTTTTAACAAATGGCTACTAATCTAGCTGTGGCAATATGATAGATGAGTTCAGAAAAGTGATGGAACATTGGATCACCCTAAAATTGTTTACTTTATAATTGGGATCAGGATGGATCAAGTAAGGAAAGCCCTCTGGGTCAAAGTGGAATGGCTTCTGAGACAGGAGACAATGGCAACCATATGTGAGGAAGAAAGAGGGGAATAGGAAAGCAAAAGAAAGCAAATGGCACCTAATTAATGAGGCTGTAAAGGAAATCACCCGAGAATAGGGAGTCATGCAAGGCTTCAGCTTTCCTCCCTGACAGACAGTCACCCATCAGGACAATGGCGCACCACCAGGGCAGGATTTTCTGGAGAATAAACCTGCCAGAGAATGGGCAGCAAGGTGGTGGAGATTATGACTAAAGAAGTAAATAATAATAAGTTCTCTGGGAGTGGAAGTTCTAGGCATTGTATATAAAGGCAAAAATGAAATCATCCCTACTCTCAGGGACTTATATTTTATTTCTCATCAGGAGAAATATATTCAATTATATATAAAATATTTTTCTTTGGATCAGACCTATCATTTCACTGATGTTATAGAGAATGTCCAATGATGCAACTCTTTACCAATATATATTCACACTTGCTATAACTTAAAGTCTTAATGAGTTTTGTATAGCCCTTACAAGTCGAGCAAGTTGGAAGGAACCTCAGAGACCCCTTGGTTTTACAGGGGAGAAAACTGAAGCCCAGAGAGGTTAAGCTGCTTACTGAGGGTCACAAAGCCAAGTGAATCCAGTTTTCTATCCACAATGTTAGGCTGGTTCTAATTCAAAAAATAAATACCAAGTAAAGTAACTTCTGGGGTGAGGTATTCCTGGCCAGGTGGTTTAGGAAAGGCTTCATGGTGACACTTGGGCTGAGTTTTGAAAGAAGTTTTGGATTCCAAGACGTGGAGCAAAGCAGGGGACATGTTCTAGGCTTGGGGATAGCTCATGCGAGGGCCCTGTTGTTGCTGCTTCTGTTTAAATGTTGTCGTGTCCGACTCTGTGACCCTGTGGACCACACTGTCTGTGGGGTTTTCTTGGCAATGATACTGGAGTGGTTTGCCATTTCCTTCTCCAGTGGGTCACTTTTTTGTCAGAACTCTCCACTATGACCTTTCCATCTTGGGTAACTGCATGAGATAGCTCATAGTTTCATTCAGCTTCTCAGTGATCCAGGAGGGGATGCAAAGACGTAGAAATGGGAAATGATGTGTGTGAAGAAGAGCAAGGTGACAAGCTTGGCTCAAACTTTAGAGTTTACAAAGGGCAGCCTAGAAAAGTACTATCTTCCCCTTTATGGCTCTCAGTTTCCTCATATGTAAAATATGGAGGTTAGACTAGATTACTGCTAAGGCCCTTTTCTGTGTCAATATTCTATAACATCCGCTGCTACTTGTGACACAGATTATTCTGCTAATGCTAGAGAATTATTGCCTATTGCTCCATTGTGAAATAACTACAACTTTGGAAATGCTCCCAAAATATTTCAGAAAGCACAAATGGAAGGATATCTTCACTTCCTAATGTATCCAAGACTTTTAAATTCATTATCTGAGGGTCATGTTTAAAGGAGAGATACTTTTGGAGTTTGGAGTCCTAGGATCCAACTTAAAATCCTGCCTCTGGCTATCACGTGACTTTTAGCAAGTCACTTAGCCTCTCAAATAATCAGTTTTCTCATCTGTGAGGTGAAGGAGGAGGGATGAATTAGCTGGTCTCTAAGGTTCCCTCTGATTTTAGATCTACGACCAATGAACACAGCCTTAGTGTGAAGAATGCTGGAAACCAGGGTTCCAATAAATAGGGAAGAGAGATTATACTGGAGCCTCAGCAGTTGACTGATCAGTGGAGAAGCCAGGAAAAGGTTTTTCAGAGCCCAGTGAGTTCCGAGTGGTCCACCTTGCCTTAGTTTCTTAGAAGGCTTATTTGTCCCCTTGATGGCCAGCTTTGTGACATACTTGGCGTAAAATGGAATCTGACATTGCCCATCTGGTGATGTGAGAGATCTTAGTTCCACGCTGCATTTTTCAGGACTGAAAAATACGATCTGCTGAAGCTTATTTCTACAAGCAGTAGCTGTCAATACTAATGACCAGAGGGACAGGAAGTGTGGTATAGTGCAAAGAGTAATTGCCTTTGGCCTGGATCCTGGAGACCTGAGTTCAAAACCTGACTTTGACACTTACTAATTGTTTGACTATGTCAAACACACACACACATATATGTGTGTATGTATACATGTACTCAGGAAATAAGTGACACATATATTTATGTATATACAAACATATGCAACACATAAATATATGCCACATATAAGCATATAAACATATGTTCTATATGTTTATATATATATATAAAACATGCATGTCACTTAATTTCCCAAATCTCAATTTCCATTTTTTGTAAAACTGGGATAATAATAATTTAACACCTTTACTTCATAGGGTTTTCATGAAGAATATGCTTTGTAATGTGCTATTTGAATGGGTTATTCCATGAGAACACTACTGATGCTTTTATTTAATAAACGGTAGTTTCAACCTCCTCCCCCACCAAAGTTTTTCTTTCCTATGGCTACTTCCAAGTACAAGTGTGCTCACTATATGTCAAGCCTTATGGTAGGCGATTGGTATGTAAAGACGAAAATGAAAGAATCCCTGCCCTCAAGGAAATTGTATTCTATTGAGAGAGACAATAGGTACACATATACAAAATGTCTGCAAAATAAACAGGTAATGAGGTGTTGGCACCAGCATGGGGAGGCATCAGGAAATGACTCAGAGGAGGTTACCTTTTGAGGGGAGCTTTTGAAGGAAGCTAGAACCACTAAGAAGTGGTAAGGAAGCACATTCCAGGTGGGGAGACAAGAAGCACAGTTGGCATAAAGACACAGAGAGGGAATTCTTTTTCCTTACAAAACAATTTTTTGCTTCACAAAATGATTAACTGAAAAGTTTCTCTAAAGAATAAGTTTCCCTAATGTAGCTATAATGCAATGTGTGGAGAAAAAAAAGTTCTGGATCTGGAGTCATGCAACCTGGATTCAGATCCCAACTCTGCTACTTGTCTTAGACATGTGTCTCTGGGTCAGTCACCCCAACTTTTCTGTGCTTCGGTTTCCTCATCTGTGAAATAACAGGGTTGGATTAATGTTGTTTAAGGTCCCTTCCAACCCTAAATCTATGAAACCAGGATAGAAATCAGGCATTTAATTTCCACACAGCTTTTTCAGGATTTTGGATATTATAAAAAGTGACAAAATGGTAGATGTCTTTTTCCTATTCTCTCATAAGTATGTAGTGAAAATGCTAAGGGATAGTGATATGGCCATGAGTGAAAATAAGGAAGAAGGCAGAAAGAGGAGTAGGGGTCTAGAAAACCCACCAATTAGATGAGTGGCTTCTGAATTATTGTAAGCTAACTGTAGCTCTTGATTTCTCCACGTAGACAAATGAGGACAAGATGGACTATAGTGATAGTATTGAATCAAAGGAAGACTTGGCCCTTAATGATCAAGAGACTGTTTATAGACTATCTGATAGCTCCTTTAAGAGTGGAATAAAAGATGATGATAAGAATGATGATGAAGATGACAGTGGAGATGACACTTTTGTTGATGTAGACAATGGCCAGGGGTCCATGGAAAGGCATCAACAGGAAGGTGAAAACACCTGGCCTGGAAGTGATGATGATTCCGACAGCACTCTACACAAGGAAGATAGTGCTGCCGATGGGGAAGGTGCCAGTCACCATGCTGTCAGTCATGAAAGCAGTCATCATGACAGCAGAAGCCTTGAAGAAGAGGAGAATGAAAGTCATAAGGTGGGAGTCCATGACAGCGACAGTGATGAGTACACTGTGGGAGTAGGAAGTAAACAAAGCTACAGCAATTCCAGAGATGATTCTTCATTTGATGATGAAGGAATGCAAGGCGATGATGCAGACACCATTGGGAGCAAGGAAGGTAATTCCAGAATGATCCGTTACAGCGTCCATTCAAAGAGAAAGATTCACAAGACAAGAGGTCAGGATGGGAATAGACAAGATTCATTGAATGTGAGCCATTTGGTGGGGCAGCTTGACAGGAACTCCTTCCAAAAGGCACGCATCTCAAAGGAGGATGACTGGGATGAAAACAACGATAGCAACACCGTGGAAGAAGCCACGAGTGATTCCACAGAAAAGAGCCAATCCCATGAAAACAGTCGATCCCGTGAAAACAGCCGATCCCATGAAAACAGCAAAAGCAAATCCCGAGAAGAAAGCAGCAGTCAGTCTCAGGAAGACAGCCAAAATGTGCAGGATCTCAGCAGTGAGTCCAGACACGACAATGACAATTCTCATGAAAAACAAAGTAAATCCCAGGAAGAGAATGAAAATATTTCACGGGGTGATAACCCTGACTCTGATAGAAAGACTGTTGGTCTATCTGAAGTTAATAAGGAAGACAGTAGTAATTCCTCTGAAGACAGCAATCTAACCACATCCTCCAAATCAGATAGCGAATCTAGAGAGGAACAAAGTGACAGTGAATCTAACGAGAGTGTGACCACCTCAGAGGAAAGCAAAGAGTCAACTGAGGATGAAGACAGCTCCAGCCAGGAAAGTTTCCAGTCTCAGAGCTCATCCGTGGAGAGCCAAAGTGTCTCCAGGGAGGACAGTGGGGAAAGCAGTTCTGAACAGCTACAAGGAGAGGGAAATACTCAATCTGAAGAAGATGCCAGAGCATTTCAGGAAAACAGTAAGCTTAAAGAAAATGTGAATTCTCATGAAAGTCAATCAGTTAGTGATGAAGAGAGCCTGTCCAGAAGCATCGAGGTAGAAAGTAGAAAGCTGGTAGTTGACAGTTATCATAACCGACCCACTGGAGACCATGATGACAATGACTGCCAAGATGGCTATTAGCATTAGCTCAAAAGTATATTTTTGTAAAAAGGAGGGAGAGGGAGAAGAAAATAGGGGTGCTTTGATTTATTCATCCTACCAAGCTTAGGATGACCTGAATTTATTTCTTTTGGAAGATAATTAATGGGACACCATAGTCATTTGTAGGGAATTACTCTTCCATCGAAGTTCACAGAATGTGAAATGGCTCGAAGACACACTTATCTGTGATAGTAGAAAACACAAAAGGATTTTGTGTCATAGCTTTATAACTTGCGTTTTGAAGAAATACCATAAGATCAGGATTCTTTCATAAGTGAGTTTTAAGTGATTAAATATTTGGTTGGAGAATACATTAAAAAATTCTAGGATAGCTGTGTTTTGGTTTAATGAACAAAACTTTCTGTCAACCATTTTCTCCTTTTCAATGGTTCTCTGTAAAACATCAATGTTAAAAGGAGTTATTCTGGACCACTGGCGTGTGGGAATGGGCTATGAGAGTTCCTAAGATTCCCTTTTATTTGTTAAATTATGTATTTAACATAATTTGAGCTTCTGTTCCTTAATTTGGATTATGTGCAATGCCAGAATTGAAACTCTGTGACCAGCTGTAACTTTTGCTCATAGCAAATAAAAGCTGTGTATATAGACTCTAACTGAACTTGTTATGTACACTTTGGAATGTTACCTCGACACAGGATATATTTAATGTTTTGTAATAAAGGTAATAATATCCAGAAAAGGTGTATGCTGTACCTTTTTGACACTGATGATTATCCACATGTTTTTAATTTAATGAAACCCTTTGTTCTCCTCCCTTTTCAAACAATAGTTACTAATTGTTAATAATAACAATTATTACTAATTAATAATTACAATAGTTTCTATTCTCACACAAAAAATTTTCACTTAAATTCAGACAATAATTTGTTGTTTTCATTTCACAAACAATTGTGCCTTTTCACTAATTTTTAAATAACTTCCATTCTATTGCTGTCACTGACTAGAAGAATAAAATAAAATGTTAACTTATTTTATATCAGAGCATACAGGTTGATATAGGGACAGATTTCTAACCCATAGCTCCTGACATTGTCTTCTAGGACTTCATTTGTATTGGATCTCTGAACTATACCCCACCCCCTTTTTGTCTCTTTGGAGGTAATCATTTCAGCTTTAAAAAAAAGCACTAAAAACTTATTTTTATCAGCCCCATCATTATCATTATAGTCTGTGACTCAGATTCTAAAATTTCAGGGAAGCCCAGATTTAGTACTTTATTACATCACCCTGACTACATTGTCTTAATAGGAAGGATTACATACCAAAAATGTTATCAGAATTGAAGGTTTAAAATAATTTAAATTAAATAGAGGAAAACAGCTAGTTCAGAAACAAAACATCATAACTTTCCAGTCTGATTCTTTTGACTATTCCCTAAAAACCAAAGGTTACAACAAATAGAATCATCTCAGAGTGTATAAGGAGAATAATTTCTCTCCTTCAGATTTCTCCTCTCACCCGTTAAATGTGACTTGTCTCTTAGGGTTCTGTCCCTCAATGTTTCTTTTCTCTACACTCTCTCACTTAGGCAGAGTGAGATAGTGGATAGTATTGGACCTTGGACACTTACTAAGTGATTATGAGTCAGTTAACTTTGAGCCTGAACTGACTCATCTGTAAAATGGGGAGAAGCATGCACTCCAGAATTGCTGTGAAACTAAGATGAGGTCAAGTATGTCAGGTGCTTCACACATTTTAAAGGACTATATAAATACCAATGATTATTATTGATGATCTCATCTACTCCCACAAATATTTGAGAGTATCAATTCCCTTTGAGTCTTTTAGAACATCGGATCCCAAGGCGATAATGATACTTTCATTTTTGATCCTATGCTCTCTCTCTCTCTGTACCCATATCAGAGCAGTTAATACTTTCTTGACTTGCCCTGATAACACTATCCAATAAACATGGGAATTACTTGGTATTTTATATGTATTTTTATGCTGAGTTAAAGATGCGAAAGAAATTTTTCTGTAACACATTGTTATTAACATAAGAAATTTAATATTAATTATTCACTTTGATGAGGGAGCAGGGTCAAGATTTGTGATTTTGTTGGTATAGGGAATGCCTGATAACGAAACCAGAAACTGTTCTACAATTATTACGTTAGAGAGTTCCTGGGGATTCATTCTATGAGGTTCACTAGCTTGTTCAAGTTCACACATCCGGTATGTGGATTCCAGAGGCAGGATTCAAACTCAGGTCTTTGAAGTTAACTCTGAAGTTAACTTGCTAGCTACTATACCATACTGCCTCTCATCACCTCCACATAACTCTTAAATTATATGTTACATATATAATATGTATTAATATCAGAATATAACTATAACTGTATATTTATATAGGAATTTAAATACACATGCAATAGATATATGTACATGCAAGCACACACATATGTGCATCTATTGCAGTATGCAGATTATATATGCATATTTAATTTGTGTGTATATGTGCAGATGCATGCATGTGTGCATTATATGTATCCATGTATTGTGTGTATACATACATATACACATACCTAATACCAACTCCATACCAGAGTTCCAGCTATTTCCAAGTACATGCTGCATGTCTGACACCCTAAACTCAGTATACCCCAGATTGAATTCTTTATCTGCCCTCTTGCCCACCTGTCTCTATTTTGGTTCATGATAATGTAAGTCCAGTTATCCAGGCTTGAAATCTTGGAGGGCATATTTCCCTCTCCATTACTTTCCACAGCTCCTCATTTACCAAGTCGCCCTGAATTATTTCTTCCATTGATTTCTTTCCTACTCCCATTATCTCTCTGTTCAAGTGCTCATCTCTTTTTGTCTGGACTGTTATAATAATTTCTTCCTTGGTCTTCTTGTCCTTATTCTTCCCTCGGATGAAGCTATTTAATAAGACATAATCCTTGCCCTCATGGAGCGGATGATAGTTCACATTTATATAGTGCATTAAAATTCACAATGCACTTTTCTCAGAACAGCCTTTGATAGATTAAGTATCATTTTACCCATTTTTACAGAAGAGGAAACTGAAGTTTGAAAAGTTCTCACAGCTATGAACTGTTACAGCTGAGTTTTAGATCCAGATCCTCCCTCCCTCCATTTCTTTTTCACTCCCTCCTTCATCCTTCTCTCCTTCCCTCCCTTCCTTCCTTCCTTTCTTCTCCTCCCTCCCTCCTTTCATTTCTTTCTCACTCTCTTTCTTCTCTCTCTCCCTCCTTCTCACCTCTCTTCCTTCTTTCATTCCCTCCTCCCTCCCTTTCTTCCTCTCTCCTTTCCTCCTTCCTTCTTTCCTCCCTCCTTCTCTCCTTTATTCCTCCCTCCTTTCATTCCCTCCTCCCTCCCTCCCTCTCTTCCTCCCTCCCTCCCTCTTTTCTCTCTCCAGGCAGCCCCTCAGAGGCTTTCTTCGCTGCCCTCAGGGCGCTCTTCCTGTCTCCCTCCCCCACGGTCCTGCCTGGACCAGCAGGTCACGGCACTGCGCATCATTTTCACTTCTAGATTAATTCCTCAGGGCTCAGGGAGATACTCCCGGAGGTCCAGCCTCTGAGAGGAGCCAGCCTTCGCCTCCGCCTCCAGCCCCACCCCCTCCCTCCCTCCGTCAGCCCCACCCCCCTCCCCTGGCCCGCGGCGGCCGCAGACAGCCGCCAGGGGGCGCCAGGGCTCCTTCCTCCCTCCTGGGCTCTGTACCTCTTTTACTGCTGAGGTTGCAGTCATCTCCTTGGCTTTCACACCACGTTTGAATCACCGCTCCCCAAATAATTTTCAATTAAATTTCGGTTTAACCTTGCTTTTCCACCGTATATGAGTGAAACTGATTTTTTTAAAATGCAGATATAAGACTATATATATATATATATACATATATATATATATATATATATATATATATATATATCCCTGCTAAATATCATCTTGAAAAAAAGCCTGATATTATAGACTGTCAAGCTGTTTTGAATACTCTCACCCCCTTTATTAGCAACCTCTCCCAGCCTGGTGGCATTTGCAGATGTGATAAGCATGAATTTATGGAAACCATAAATAAAAATGTCAAACTGCACAGGGGGTTGTACAGATGTCTAGGACGATTCACTCCAAGTTAACGCTGGAAGATTAATGTCTGTTATTAATATCTTCTCATTACTGAGTTCAGAATTTATGTAATTCTGCTAGCCTACATCTCTCCATATTTTCCCCCAAATTCCGTGAGCAACCTAGCTAAATGCTTCGGTAGGATGCTGGCATATTAAATCTACAGTTATACAGTAATCTAGAAGCCTATTTTGATGTGAAAAATAGAAATTACATTACTGTATTACAACCCATTCTTGATGAGGCTATAGTAGCTTTTTATGAACATTCCTTCCTTTTTTTTTGGCTTGATTTTTTAAAAATCTAAACTTAACAAAAGCCAAATGAAATGGACATTTCCATTGTATATGGTAGAATAGATAATGAGCATTGTAGAAGCTACTAAGAATATTTATTATGCACAACTTCTTTTGTGTTAAAATATATATAATACATTCAATACCTAGCTGACTCAGTGGATAGAGTGTTGGACCTGGAGTCAGAAAGATTGGAGTTCAACTCCTGCCCCAGTCCATTTACTAACTGTATGACCCTGGCCAAGTCATTTTACCTATTGCCTCAGTTTTCTCATATGTAAGATGAAGTGAGGGAGGATAGTAAAATAACTTACCTCACAGAGCTGTTATCAGCATCAAATGAGATAATATATAAAGTACTTCGCAAATCTTAAAGTGCTATGTAAATGGTGTCCTGCTTGTCTGTGATTTTTTTCAGGTTTTTTTCCTATACATTTAAAAAATGTTTCAATGACCCTCTTCTCTCCCTTCCTTCCTTCCCCTCTTCCTTCCTTCCTTCCTTCCTTCCTTCCTTCCTTCCTTCCTTCCTTCCTTCCTTCCTTCCTTCCTTCCTTCCTTCCTTCCTTCCTTCCTTCCTTCCTTCTTCTCTTCCTTCCTTCCTTCTTCCCTTCCTTCCTTCCTTCCTTCCTTCCTTCCTTCCTTCCTTCCTTCCTTCCTTCCTTCTTCTCTTCCCTCCTTCCGTCTTCTCTTCCTTCCTTCCTTCCTTCCTTCCTTCCTTCCTTCCTTCCTTCCTTCCTTCCTTCCTTCCTTCCTTCTTCTTCTCTTCCTTCCTTCCTTCCTTCCTTCCTTCCTTCCTTCCTTCCTTCCTTCTTCTCTTCCTTCTTCCTTCTTCCTTCCTTCCTTCCTTCCTTCCTTCCTTCCTTCCTTCCTTCCTTCCCTCCTTCCTTCTTCTCTTCCCTCCTTCTGTCTTCTCTTCCTTCCTTCCTTCCTTCCTTCCTTCCTTCCTTCCTTCCTTCCTTCCTTCCTTCCTTCTTCTCTTCCTTCCTTCCTTCCTTCCTTCCTTCCTTCCTTCCTTCCTTCTTCCTTCCTTCCTTCCTTCCTTCCTTCCTTCCTTCCTTCTTCTCTTCCTTCCTTCCTTCCTTCCTTCTTCTTCCTTCCTTCCTTCTTCCTTCTTCCTTCCTTCCTTCCTTCCTTCCTTCCTTCTTCTCTTCCTTCCTTCCTTCCTTCCTTCCTTCCTTCCTTCCTTCCTTCCTTCCTTCCTTCCTTCCTTCCTTCCTTCCTTCCTTCCTTCTTCTCTTCCTTCCTTCCTTCCTTCCTTCCTTCCTTCCTTCCTTCTTCCTTCCTTCCTTCCTTCCTTCCTTCCTTCCTTCCTTCCTTCCTTCCTTCCTTCCTCTAAGCATAAGTCTGATCATGTCAATCCCCCTACTCAGTAAATTCCAGTGGTTCCCTGTTATGTGCAGGATCGAATATAAAATCTATTATTTGGCTTCCAAGGGCCTTCACAACCTGAGCCATTCCTGCCAGTCTATGCTAGTTCCCAGTTTACTCACACTTTACTCCCCTCGGGTACTCTTCAGTCTAGTGACGCTGGTATTTTTGATCGTGATATTCCTCACGCAGGACACCCTCTCTCCTAACTCTGTTCATGTTCACTTTGTCCCCTTTGTCTAGAAAGCTGTTGCAATAATCCAAATGTGAGGTGTTGAGGGCCTGTACCAGAGTGGTGTCTGTGTAAGTGGAGAACAGGTTATGAATATGAAAGATATGGCAAAACTAGGAATGATATGACTTAGCAACAGACAAGCTGCAAATGTTTTTCCCAGTTATAAAGTTGTTTGTCTTTACAATGTTGTTGTTACTACACAAATTATATTACTGGTTCTGCTCACTTTGTATTAGTTCATAAAAGTCTTTCCAGTTTTCTCTGAAATCATTCTCTTCATCATTTTTCATGGCAAAATAATATTCCATTACATTTATACATCATAATTTGTTCAGACACTTCCCAATTTGTACAGAATCCCTCCAGTTCTTTGCTCTAAATAGTTTGTTTCGGTAAATATGCATCTTTTCCCCCTAACTGTGATCTCTTTGGAGTATAGACTCTTGGTGATTTTATGAAGTCAAAGAACATGCACAGCTTAGCAAATTTTTGGTACAATTCCAAATTGCTTTCCAGAATAACTAGACCAATTAATATGTTGACAGGAAAATTCTTTCACCCTGATCAATGAAGCAAAACTCAAGACAAAGGGAATTAAAAAGAGTTTATTAGAGGTACATCAGGGTAGCAACATGTTGATGGGCTGATCACTTGGAGATCGGTGATGGCTTCGAGGTTGGTAACTTTCATAATGAAATAAAGACGATTGAGATGGGTCAACATCAAAAAAGAGATTGGGCTCTGGCATTTTAGTTCCTCCCCCCGGTTGCAAGTACATGACAATTTGCAGGTGGGGGTAACGATGTCACAGGCAGGGGTGTGGAACAAAGAGCAGGTGCTACAAATGCTGCGAATTGGTTGTCAGCTTCTCCAAACAGACCCTTCCCCATCACTGATCGATAAGGGGGGCTGGGGAACAGCGGGTCATTGAGTCAACATAACTTTTTTTTCTTTTTTTCGGTTGGGCAATGGGGGTTAAGTGACTCGCCCAAGGTCACACCTAGTAAGTATTATGTGTCTGAGGTCGGACTTGAACTTAGGTCTTCCTGAATCCAGGGGCAGTGCTCTATCCACTGCACCACCTAGCTGCCCCGATTCAACATAACTGTCAATACAGACTGTTCTCTGGAAGGTCAAATACTGAGCTGAAGTATTTGACCTTCCAGAGAATAGTCTGAATTAATTTAAATACTGACTGATTTGATCTTTTTGCTGTCCGAGGGGCTCTCAAAAGTCTTCTACAACACCACAATTTGAAAGCACTGATTTTGCAGCACTGAGCTTTCCTTACAATCCAACTGTCACAGCAATGCATTGCTGCGGAAAAAAATCATAGTTTTGAGTATAAAGACGTTTGTGGGCGAGGTGATATCTCCACTTTTTAGTATGCTGTCCAGGTTTCTCATAACTTTCCTTTCAAGATGCAAGTGCCTTTTAATTTCATGATCACAGTTACCATCTGCAATGATCTTTGAGCCCAAGAATATAAAATCTGACAATGCTTCCATTTCTTCTGCCTCTATTTGCCAGGAAGTGATGGGACCAGTTGCCAAGATCTTACTTTTTTTGAAGCCAGCTTTTACACTCTCCTCTCTCCTCATTGAGAAGCTTCTTGATTTTTTTCCCCCTTTTTTCTTTCAGAGTGGTATCACCTGCATAACTGAGATTGTTGCTATTTCTCCTGACAACCTTAAGTTTGGCTTTTGATTCACTCCACCTGGCATTTCACATAACGTACTCTGCATGTAAATTAAATACATAAGGTAACGATTTATAGCCTTGTCATATTCCTTTTCTGATCTTAAACTAACCAGTTGCTCCGTGTTCAGTTCTAACTGTTGCTTCTTGGCCCTGCCTACAGGTTCCTTGGGAGACAAATAAGATGATTTGGTACTCCCATCTCTTTGAGGACCTGTACAATATTGCAAACCTCTGTATGTAGTTCTTCAGGGACTCTAGTTACCAGATCTAATCCCTTAAATCTATTTATCACTTCTACTTCATATTCATGAGGGATGTCATTTAGGCCAGACTTACACTGTCTGATGAGTTTCCCTACTTTCATCAAATTGAGTCTGAAATCTGCAATAAGAAGCTCATGATGTGAGCCACAGAGCTCCAGGATTTTTGTTTTGTTTTGTTTTAAACTGACTATATAGAGTTTCTCCACCTTTGGCTGCAAAGTACGTAATCAACCTGATTTTGATGTTAGCTATCTGGTGATGTCATGTTTAGAGTCAGTTGCCTTTTGGATTATTGAAAAAGAGTGCTATGATCAGTGAGTTATCTTGACAACTGCCCTGCTTCATTTTGTATTCCAAAGCCAAATTTGCCTGTTTTTCCAATTCTCTTTTGATTTCCTACTTTAGCATTCCAATTCTCTTTGATGAATGTGACATCTTCTGTTGGTATTATTTCTAGAAGATGTTGCAGTTTCTTCATAGAACTGATCAACTTTGGCCTCTCTGGTTGGACCATAGACTTGTATTGCTGTGATGTTCACTAGTTTGCCTTGGATTTGAACAGATACCATTCTGTAATTTTCAAGATTATGTCCCAAGCACCGCTTTTCTTACCTTTTTATTGACTATGAGGACTACTTTTCTTTCTTCTACTCCATTTCTTTTAAGAAATTTTCTTGACCACGGTAGTATATGTAATGACCACCCGAATTCAATTCACCCATTTCTGTCCACTAAAGTTCACACACAGCCAAGATGCTGATGTTTAATCTTTCCATCTCCTGTTTGACCACATCCAACTTACCTTGGTTCATAAATCTTACATTCTAGGTTTCTGTGCGATATTGATCTTTACAGTATTGGATTTTCCTTTCATCACCAAGTACATCCACAGCTAAGCTTCCTTTTGGCTTGGCCCAGCTGCTTCGTTAGTACTGGAGCTACTCATTGTCCTACACTCTTTCCCAAAAGCGTATTTGATACCATTTGACCTGAGGGACTCATCTTCTAGTATCACATTTTTTATAATTTTGATACTGTCCATGAAATTTTTCTGACTTTTTGTCAGAACTCTTCACCATGACCTGTTCACCTGAGGGAACTTTGCACTGCATGGTTCTTAGTTTCATCGAGATATGCAAGTCCCTTCCTCCATGACAAGGCAGTGATCCAGGAAGGGTGAAGCACAATAGTGTTCCATCACATTCATGTACCATGGTTTGTTTAGTTATTCCCTAATTGATAAAGACTGTATTAGTTTCCAGTTCTTTGTCACTTTAAAAAGAGCGGCTATAAATATTTTTGTACATATAAGACCATTTCCTCTTCAATCTCTTTGCAGTTTAAGTTAATAGTGATATTGCTATGTCAAATGAAATAGGCATAACATAACATTTTGGGCTTTCTAGAATGTCTGGATCAATTCACAGTTATATGAAGAGTACATCAATGTGCCCATTTTTACACTCCAACATTTGCAAATTTTTGGCTTTTCACAATTTTGCTAATCTGATAGGCATGAAATAAAATTTTAGTGTTGCCTTAATTTACATTCCTTTAATTATTAATGACTTGAATAATTTTTTTATAATATGACTATAAATAGCTTGGATTTTTTTCCATTAAGAACTCACTGTTCATCTTTGACAATTTATCATTTGGTCAGTAATGTGTATTCTTATAAATTTGAAGTTCTTTTTATATCTTGGAGATGGGCACTCTTATCAAAGAAGCTTACTACAAAGACTTTCCCCCAGTTAACTATTTCTCTTCTAATCTTAGCTGTAATTGGTCCATTTATTCAAAACCTTTTTAATTTTATATAATCATAATTGTCCATTTTATCTTCTGTGTCCTTTAACCTTTGGACAGGAACTCTTTCCCTAGAGTACATCTGAAAGATATTTCTTTGATTTGTACATGATGGTGCTCTTTACGTTGAGGTCATATATTCATTTAAAGGTTCTCTCAGCAAACTATGATGCAAGGTGTTGGCCTAAACTTAATTTCTAGGGGCAGCTGGGTGGTGCGGCAGATAGAGGACTGACCCTGGATTCAGGAGGACTTGAGTTCAAATCCGGCCTCAGACACAAAACACTTACGAGCTGTGTGACCCTGGGCAAGTCACTTAACCCCATGGCCTAGCCAAAAGAATAAAAATAAAACAAAATAAACTTAATTTCTTCCAGACTTCTATCCTGTTTCCCCAGCAAGTTTTATCAAATAGTTAGTCCTTAACCAGTAAATGGAATCTTTGGGTTTCTTACATATTAATCTGCTTTTTTTTTTGTTTTGTTTCAGTATGTTGTATAGCTAAATTGCACCACGGATAGACCATTGTATCTTTTTTTAAACCAAGACCAAATTATTTTGATGATTATCGTTATGTAGGATAGCTTGAGATTTGATATCATTATGCTCCCTTTCCATTTTCATTATGTTCCGTTTTCATTATACTCACTTTTAAAATGATTTGCATGAGATTTTTGGCCTTTTCTCCTCTAGGGAATTTTTGTTGTTAGTTGTTTTTTTTTGTTTTTTGTTCTTGGCTAGGCAATGGGGTTAAGTGACTTGCCCAGGGTCACACAGCTAGTAAGTGTTATGTGTCTGAGGTCAGATTTGAACTCAAGTCCTCCTGAATCCAGGGCCGGTGCTCTATCCACTGTGCCGCCTAGCTGCCCAGTTTTTCTAGGTCTGTAAAGTAATCTTTTAGTGCTTTAGTTGAATGAGTAAATTAATTTAGGCAGCATTGTCATTTTTATTATATTGACTCAGCCAGCATTGGAGTAAAAACCAGTTATGTAGGTGTGTCTTTATTTTCTTAGTGTTCTGTAGTTATATTCAAATCCTTCTTGTTAGATCTCACTAGGTGTACACATTCTGTAGTTATTTTCCATGGAATTTTCTTGTTTTTCTACCATATTTAGTCGATTACATGTAGCAATACTGATGATTATGTGGATTTATGCCATATCCTGCCACTTTGGTGAAATTATTGACTCAGTTTTTTAGTTGACTCTCTAGGGTTTTCTAGTATGCCATGTTTGGACCCGTTCACAACTTTACTAATAGTGCATTAGCGTCCCTTTTTCTCCCCCCACCTCCCCTCCAGCGCTGGTCATTTTCCTTTTCTGTCACGTTAACCACTCTGCAAAAAGAAACTATTTGTTTCTTCTTTGACCATGCTTATTACTTCTATTTTTGTCTTTGTTATAGCTAGCATTTCTAGAAATACTTAACAAATGGACAGCTTAAAATATTTTTTTCAAAAATTTATTTATTTATTTTTAATATTCTTTTTTTTAGTTCCAAATTCTCTTCCTCATTCTAGTCTTCTTCCACCCTTAAGAAGGCAAACAGTATGATATCAATTATAGGTGTGAAATCATGCAAAACATATGTCCATATTAGTCATGTTGGAAAAAAAAGGGAAGAAAAATAAAGTAAAAAAATTATACTTCAATTTATATTCAGAGTTCATCAGTTCTCTCTGTGGAAGTGGATAGCATTTTCCATGCTGCTGTTTTCAGGGCTAGTTCTGGGGTTCTGCATGTTTTTGGTGCTTCCAAGGTGGTATTATCCTGGGATATGTGTGGTCACTGCTCTTCTGGTCCGTGCTAGGGTCTTTATCCAGGAAAGGCCCCTGCACCTTTGCAGCCTGTCCCAGTGCTCCTGTGCTTCTCTCCACCCTGGTACTGTGACCCAGAACTGCACATGGGCAATGGAATTGCCAAACAGCGCCTGGTTCTGTGCTCAGTGTCAGCTCAGGGTGCCCGTAGTCTCTTTCTTTTTTAATTTTTTTTTTTATTTTTAGGCAATTGGGGTTAAGTGACTTGCCCAGTGTCACACAGCTAGTAAGTGTCAAGTGTTTGGTCTGAGGCTGGATTTGAACTCAGGTCCTCCTGACTTCAGGGCTGGTGCTCTATCCATTGCACCACCTAGCTGAGCCTCCCCACTTCCCCAATTTCTTTCTAACCAGTTGTCCAATTTGCTTACTATCTTTGGACTAAGAGATCCCAGACATGATGCTGTCGTGGCCACTACCTCTAAGACCCACCACTGGTGTTACCTCTGTGTGTGCTCCAGACTGGCCTACACCCCAGTGTCCTCTACTGACAGTCTCCTAAGTTGTCTTGGGACGGAAAAATGTCTCAACTCAATCTTTTGTGGGCCACATCACTCCAGAATTTGATGTGGTGCATTCAAGTTATTTGGAAGGGAATGCTGGGAGAGTTCAGATGGGTTCCTGCCTCTACTCTGCCATTTTGCTCCACTGACATCTTTTCTTTATGCTTGATCTTTTGGAAAGAACTCTAATTTTCCCCATTTAATATAATGCTAGCTTTTGTACATATAGTAATGTATATATATATGTTAGATATCTATGTTAGATAACAGACTATTTACCATGTTCATGTAATTAATAAAATTGATTGTGTTTATCCCTGCATTCCTGGCATAAATCCATTGTGGTCCTAGTGTAAAACCTTTGTGACAGATTGCTATCACCTCTTTGCTAATATATACTATATAATAATATAATACAATCATATTTTTAATATTAATATTCATTAGGGGAATTGGTTTATTATTTTTTTCCTCCATTTTGACTCTATGTTTTAGGTATCGAGACCATATTTGTATCATAGAAGGAATTTGGTAGTGCCCTTTCTGTTGCATAGTATTTTTTTCATTTGTTAATTCTTTTTTTCAGTTTTATACTGTTAATTTTATTTTGCTTTTCCTTCTTTTTAATCAAATTAGCTAAGGGTTTGCTCTATTTAAAAAATAGTTCCTAGTTTTATTTATTAATCTTATGGTTTTTGCTTCAATTTTGTTAATCTCTTCTTTGATTTTCAAGATTTCTCTTTTGATATTCAGTTCGTGTTTAAAACATTTTTGTTTTCCAGTTTTTTCTAGTTCATGCTTTATTTATTTTTCTTTATTTCATAGATGAAAGTGTTTAGAGATATAAGTATTACCTTGAGTACTGCTTTGGCTGTGTCTCAAGAATGTTAGTAGAAGTCTCATTGTTGTCATTACCTTTAATGAAGTTATCTTTTGTTTCTATATTTTGTTCTATATACCATCAATTCTTTAGGATTAAGTTATTTAGTCTCCTTACAGTTAAATTTTGCTACTCAGTATGTCCTCTATTTGTACAAAAGATTGAATAATAACACTCCAGCTAAGAAAAAAAAATAATGGTTTAAGATTTAAACAAGTCTTTCTGTCTTGAAGCATTGAAGCATCTATTCTGAATACTTGGGACAAGTAATCTTAGACCCAGAATTTGGTGGGCTCAGCAGTCTTAAGGTGAGTGGGTTTAGCAGCCTTGGAATCACTGGGCTTTGTGACCTTAGACTCAGACTTGTTAACTTTGACTTCAGACTTTGTGGCCTTGGGATTAGACTTGGCAACTTTGGTATCAGATTTGGTGACCTTGGGGTAAGTAGGCTAGTGCACTTTGTTTCAGACATGAAAAACAAAACTGATATGATTATATCAATAGATACAGAAAAAGCTTCTGTTTTTTAAAAAATTAAGAACATAGGAATAAATGGTAAGTTAACTTGTTTGGTCTCGGAATCACATGACCTTAAAATGGCACATTTGGGGTTTTGCATTACTAGGAATTATCCAATTTCATCTTTATTAGTTCATTCATCCATTTCCCATTCATTAGTCCACTTCATTTCATTTCCATTTAAATAGAAATAAAATTTAAAGCTAGAAACATAGACACAATCTGAAAGTCTGATTTTCTTAATAATACTTCATATTTACGTAATACATTAAGGTAAATGAAACAATTACTTTGCAACAACTATGTGTCCTTTCTTTTTTTTTTCCTAATCCCTATAACATTTTTTCATTGTGGATTTCTTCAACTAATGTGTGGGAGGAGATTTCCAGGGAAATTATAAGGAAACTTTTTATGAAGGAAGATAGTTCATTTCACAGATAGATGCATTACTGAAATTGGGAAGAACTTTGTGGAAAAAGAAATCAAATGCTAGAGATTGTTTCAAATGGGCCAACTCAACAACAGCAGTTTAAATTACAAAATACAAAATGGTCTCTAAACAGGAGACTCAGTAATATCCCCCCCGCCCCGTATATAAAGAGAGTGTGTTTCCCTGAAATTAATTTGTGTTTGTTTGGTGTACTTATACTTTTGTGTATTTATGTAACCTGAGCCCCAAAGCCCGTTAGTATGGGACTCTTTCCTGATTGGTGGAGATCAATGCTCCACTCCTGCATGAGAGGCAAGGTGGAGTTGGACAGATTGAAAGAGAGAAGGTTGCTTTCTTCAGGTTCTTCAAGCCTTTGGACCGGCTTTGAGTCTCTTTAGGTCTTTTCAATCTCTCTGAGCTCTGCAGAGTTGCTTTTGTCTTCTAGGTTCAAGAGAGAAGATGGATGGTGCCAATACCACTTCAGGTGGCTGAAGGAGAAGACTCTGGGAAAAAGGTGATGGGAGGAGTTGGCAGTCTGCGTTATGTCCCTAATTCACAGCTTGCTGCATTAGACACTTTGGGGAATTTCTCCCTAGGTAAGATTTAGAACCCTGTGTCTTGATTGGGCTGTTACTTCACTCCCAATAGAGAGCTGTTTCAATCTATACTACCTGGTATGTATTTTTCTATGTATACTTTCTCTGATTTCCATTTTTTTTTGTTTGCTATTCAACTTGGATAAAAGGGTTTCTGTGATAATTGCTACTTTCTATATGTTCACTGTGGAACTGGTATTTGGGACCAAGAGTTAAACCTTGGATTTGAAGCTTGGAGTCCTGCTCCTACAATTAATGAAATAGCAATCAGAGGTTAGTTTGGACCTGAAAACCACATACCTTAAACTGAGTAGAGAGATGTATTCTAGCCTGATACCCTCTATCTCTGAGGAGAGCAGAGTGGCCAAATGTCTGCTCCCTGCCTCTTGCTTCTTCCTGGCAGAAATTAAAATGTCCCTTGCAGAAAGGGGGAAGGAGGGCGGGGAGAAGAGGTTAGGGCTGTTTATTCTACCGTCTGTTGAGCTACACAATGACACTCCCATGCTCCATGAGGGGAACAACTATTGTTACACTTATTTTTTATTATATTATTTTCCCTAGTAGACTATCAACTTTCTAAGACAGTCTTTGTATCCCCGGGCTTAGTGCAGTACCTGGCAAAAGGTAGGGATGAAATATTTATGGTTTTTAATTGTATAAATATCATATTTATGGCATATATATAGTCCCTTTCTCATGTGGATATTTAATTTATCTAAAGAAACCAGAAATGACATTCATGTGAAAAACACAGGAAAAAATAATCTGAAAAGAAACAGATAGTTCTGAGGATATGGGAGAAAACAGAACCTCATATAAAAGTACTGAGAAGATCTGAATAAAAGCAGCTCAGGGGCAAAAGTACCACTAACTGAGGTTAGAACTGGCTGCAATGCATTGCTTTCCAGTAGCTAACATGGCTGTTTGTCTTTCATTTTTGGAAAGAACCAATGACATCATGGTGATATCTTGACATGCCTGTAATGGATTTTTTAAGTGAGGCAGAGGTGCACAAAGTTGTCAGCCTCACTCTCTCTTCCAAAGTCATTAAAATCCAGTGGTAAGACAGAAATCAAGAGGCCACAGCCCAGAATGCAGTGGATGACCGTGGCATCTTTGGTGTCTGACCAGGCTTTAAGCACTCCGCAGCACCTGCTTCAGCCACCTTCATGCCATTGGAACAAATTGTCCTCATCTGCCCATTCCACCAGGGGAAGTCTTCACATGCTTGAGGTAGACATCCCCCCTAACTCACCGGTGGGTTTGAGGCCTGTCAGTTATATTCAACCTGGTTCAGCCTATCTGCTGAGACAGTTTACTCAGGGTGTGGCTGCTGTGGACACTACAGCTTTTTGGAGATATGGGTGAAAGTTGGGTGAAGGCAGACACCAAAGGTGGATGAGCAGCCCTGAAAAGGGCTTGGCAAGCCCTCATACCAGGGACATACGAGGTGCTGAGGGAGGACTAGAGCCTCTGGTGTGAGAACAGAGCAGCTAACATGGCTACTTTCATGAACATGGCTGCTTTCAGGACTTTGGAATTTGTTGCTGAGAAACTCTGAATCAAACACCCTGAAACATTCTATATTATTTATTCACATCATATGTGACAGAAACGTGGATTTGGGGTTTCTCAATCTAAGACAGAGATAGAACACATGAGAAAGCCCTGATCTTAGGAAGGAGAGATGATGAGAAAATTCAGAGAAGCCAACAAGGGGAGCTATTTAGACAACATAGAAGCTTGCTCCACTGAGAAGCTTGGAGAAGAGAAGCTTACAGCGGGGACAGAAGTCAATGAGACTGAGAGGTTGACAAGAGCTGAAAAATAGCTGAATAGGGATGTAGATTCTACAGTGAATATGGGAGGTTCATCTGAAAGTGCTGATACTCGGAACTGGTTGGAGAAAAGAGCATTCCAAGCTGTGATGACAGTTGGCTGGGACAACGTTCCTGGCTCTCTTGGGCCATCTACGGCTTACAAGAAGTAATATCCCTTTGTGGGAAGAGAAATAGACTAACCCCTGCCCCACCCCACCCCCCCATGCAAGGTAGGCTTGAATTTCCTTAAAAGGTATTGAATATGTCCTCAAGACTTGAATGGCTCAGAGGACTCAAGACTGAGGCTGTTGATATCATTTCCTTGCCATCTGTGTACAAAGCAGCCATGAGCAGTTCCCAGAGCTCTTTTTGATGTTTGGCTGGGTAGAATATGATGACTATCCTACTTTTGCTCCCCTGAATCAATTCAAAGTTTCCTGTCCTTGTTGAATATCCTGCTCCTGCCTCCTATTGCTAAGTAAATCTTTTGCTACCTGCCAAATGATCTTCATATAGCTCATTTTGCTCCCATATTGAATCAAAACTACCAGGGGACTGGCCTAAGTCAGCCCCAGCCCATAACACCTTCAAAGCATGCCTATTTAGCCCTTTAGAGCTGATGGTGAAGAACTTCGCTGATCTCAAGCTTAAAGGAAATTGCTTTTTAGTGGAGGAATTGTCACGGTGCCTCACTACCAAGAAAGCATGGAAAGCCTGCTGGGTTGCTGTTACCTAAAAGGATTTGACATTGCTTCAGAGGCTCAGGAGTAGTAGAAATGAGGCTATGTCCAACAAGGAAATGGAGAAGCTTGGAAGAGATGGAGACCATAGAGATCTAGGCCTGTTGTCCGTACACGTCACCCTATATCATAGTTTCTGTAAATTCTCTAACCTCCCTCAGACACTATATACTTTGGTGAGAAGTGTGATCCAAGGTTTTGGGTAGATTGTGATGTTTCAATTATTCCTGGTTTTGCCTTCTATCAATAATAATCTGTTATGATTATTATTGATTTTATCTTCTACTTTAGTAAGTTAATATGTTATTTTAACTACTTCGTGTAAATTACAAACACCCTGATGGGGGCTCTGAAGCTATAACTGTGAGTGTAGACATACATTTCCCCTACTCCAGGTTACTTCTGGGACCTGAGAGGGAGGATGGGACACAAACATCACGGCCATGACTGGCCCCCTCTTCTCTGAAAACTCAAACCAATAGTGTAAAATACAGGTGGGGGTGGGTAAGCCAACCCAAAAAGAGAGCAAAGGAGTTGGGTGTCACATTGGACATGTATAATGAATACATTACACGCATTACCCAACAAATGTGCCATGCCCCAAAGAACCTTTTTTCCCTCACAGGGCTGTCCCCCTACCCTCCCTCAGATGCCGCAAAGCTGAGAATGACAGGTTGAGTAAAACAGATGGTCTGGTTTAGTTTCCCACACAGTTAGTTTGTTTGGGGGTGGGAGAGTGTGGGCTCTGTGATCTTGGGAGTGACTTTCCCACATTTCTCTAGGAGATGAGTAGAGTAGGTTTGGTTAATCTTTTGATGTCCAAATACGTGCTAAATCCAGGGCACGATTCTGCCACCGTGGCATTAGTTTTTGCAGTCCATGTCTGAATCTTAAGATTTTGAGAGGAAAGGCCCACACCCAGGAGAAGCCACAGAGATAGGAAATGATGTAGATATATTTTTCCTCTCTAGAGAAAAAAAATCTTTTATTACACTCTATTCTTTCTCACTGGTGTTTTATGTATACCTGTTGTAAACTATTCCAGAAAAAGCAACTTAAAATTTTACTACTTAATATAGAGACGGGCCATGTACCATTTATTTATAAATGTACCACTTTCCTTCCTAAAGGTTAGTGTTCCATCACGGGAAAGCTGGTTTGATATTTGTATCCACATTATTTGACTGCAGAATTTAGCAGGTTGCATTGGTTGCAAAGGGCTCTATTTTTTCTGTGGAATTTCAAGTGCTTATTTTTAAAAATCTCATCGCTATTTTTGTTCCTTTCTATGGGGCCCTCAGTCCCTGCTACTTGTGGTAAGAGGGAGTTGTCTGTACATAGAGCTTTCTGTGCTTAAAAACTGTTTGGTTTGCTTTTTTTATAAGTGTAATTAAGTGAAAAGATGTGCACAAACAGTAACATCGGGCTTCTTTACCCAAAAGCAGTGGAGGCCTGTGTTACACAGTGCCGTGGAACAGTAGAATCTCAGGAGGATTCTTTTGCAATATATGCTCAAGTAATTAAAAACTTCTGAGGCCCCTTCCTCAGTGCAGGGAGAGCCAGTTTTGCAATGAGTAAGCTTCCCACAAGCTGAGACCTATTTTTTTTTTCTTCTATACAGCACTGTCCATAGTATCTTCCCACTTTCTAAAACTGCTCTTCCCGGATGGCCTTGGTCTCGAAGCGGTTTGCTCTACGTGGTTTTGAGCGGGGTTAAGAATAGCAAGAACAAGAAAATTATTATTTTTTTAACCCTCACCTTCAAAAATGCCACATTCTCTTTGCATTTATTATTATAGTGTCAAAATGGTAATTCTCAGGAAAATTTCAGGGCTTCATAGAATGAATTTTGAGCTAAGAATTATATGATTTTCATTCTAGTCCTACTTGGGAGACTTTGTGTAAATGACTTCATCTCTCTGGACCTCAGTTAACAAACTGTAAAATGGATCAATTGAACCTGATGAACTGTAAGGTCCAATTATCTTCTGATAGTTCTCTACCGGTATAGCACAAATGGAGGGCAAGAAACAGAGTTGGTTCAGTCAATTAATCAATCAATAATGTTTATTTATTTTAAAATATCATCTTTTTATTTTTCACATTTTTAAAAAATTCTGAATTTAGAATTCTCTCTCTCCCTCCAGTCCCTCCCTGACCCACTTAGAAGGCAAGCAATAGGATGAGTCACAAAATTTTTATTAAGTACATACTATGTGCCAGGCACTGTGGTAGGCACTTGTGATCACACAAAAATATATGACTACAATAGTCAATAAAACATAGGTAACGAAAAAGGATATCTAATGGTATACTCTGATTTAAACAAGGTAATTAACCAAAGTTGGCACTATAGGCACATCCCATTTGAATAACACTTTGCTAACTCTCAGAAAGGGATCTCATTTTCTTTTGGGAATCTGAACAGACGAAGTGCCTTGGCTGTTCAATAGAACTATCCCTTACACCATTCCAAACTCACTTGTTTGGTGTCATAATTTGGTGGAAGTAGGTAGGAAGCATGGATGGACCTGTTCAGCTGAGATTTCTTTTTGAAAAAGAAAGGAAAAGTCATCAGGGATTTGAGGATAGTTTTGGCAGATGTGTGGAGAATGAATGGGCTGGGGAGAGATTTACAGCAGGAAGACTAATTAGGAGGCCATTTCCATGATCTAGGAGAGAGATGATGAAGGCCTGAGCTACTGTGGTGATTGGGTGAGTAAAAAGAAAGGAATTGACAAGAGAGATTTTGTGGAGGTAGAAGTTGCAAGATGTGGGACTCATTAAATAAGAGGGAGAGGAAGAGTCCAGGATAATTGAACAATCAATAAGCATTTATTAAGTGCTTCTTGTATTCCAGTCGCTATGCTAAGCATTGGGAATACAAAGAAAGTTTTTTGCCCTCAAATAACTTACATTCTAATGGGTGAGACAACATGTATATAAATATGGTGCATATGAGCTACATTCAGAGTAGGTAATCTTTGAGGAGAAGGTAGTAGTGGCTAAAGGAACCAGGAAAGGTTCCTTCCTGTATTTGAGCTAAATCTTACAGGAAACTGATTCTAAGAGGCAAAGGTTCCAGGCATGGCAGACCCTAAGTATAAAGGCAGAGAGAGGGAGATGGAGTGTCCTGTGCTACCAACAGCAAATGTGGCTCACCTGTAGAGCATGTGGAGGAAAGTAATGAGTAAGAAGGATGGAAAGGTAGGAAGTGACCAAGTTATGGAGTGCTTAAAATATTATATACTTAAGGTATTGGGGAGTCACTGGGGTGGGGTTAGTGACATGGTCAGATGTATGCTTTAGGAAAATCACTTTGGTAATGGTATGAAAAATGAATTGGAGCAGAGAGACACTTAAAAATATGATTGCAATAGTCTAGACAAGGGGTGATAAGGTCCTGAACTATGGGGGTGGCTGTGTGAGTGGAGAGAGGAGGCTGTACATGAATGATTTTGGGAGGGCAGAATGACAATCTCTGGCAACTGATTTGATATACGGGATGAGGAAGAGTAAGGAGTTTTAGGATGACATCAAGGTTACAAATTTGCTGGGAGGGTGGCAATTCCATTTAACGGTAAGGGAAGTTTGGAAGACAGATGGGGGAAGGATGATAATAAATTCCATTTTAAACATAATGAATTTGAAATGCCTACGAGATCTGCAGTTTAAAATGTCCATTAGGCAGTTTATGATGGAGAACTCTCTCAAGAGAGAGACTAGGGTTAGGGTTGGTCAGGAAGTAACAATAGGGAGCAAAGAGTATTCTGACTCCCACACCAGGACCACTGAGTCCTGAAATTTGTGAGCTCTGGATTTTACTTATGGTATTTCTGAGACTTTTACTTTTCAAGGTTTCTTTTAGGAGGTGATTGATGGATTATTTCTATCTTAACTTTGTCCTCTGTTTCAAATAGATCTGGGAAATTTTTATTTATGAAACCATTTTTCATTAGATTTCTTGATCATTGTTTGATCTAATACAAGTTTCAGGTTTTTGTTAGATTAATAAGGGAGCTGGGCAGTCCATCCTTTCATGCCACATGCTGTCCCCCAGCCAAATTGTCAGAAATACATTCTTTTTCAATATATTAAGTAACTAACAGGTGCTTAGTAGGCTATGTGTTAGTACAATGAATCATTTGGGTTTTTTTTTGGCTAGGTGTCTTTCATCTTGGCACTTATAATATTTCTCTAGGTCATAAAGGTTTATCAGTAACCAATAGGAAAATGGATAATTTCCCAAGACGAGACAATATATTGAGTTTTATCCACCCTGTGTAACAGGAATTTATGTCAAATTACATGATGTGGAGGATAAAGGTGTAACAGAGTTTAGCAATGTTCTATTAATCCTGGTGCATTTTCTTAATTGATATAACTGGTACAATTTCTTAAACATTTGAAAGCCAAATTTATGTAAAATGTTTTGCAAGGGCTGAATCAGATTTTATCACATCTTAAGAATTTAGTCTGAACTCCTTACATACATTTCTCGAAGATTTATTAGGAGTTGTATCACTTAAAGTTGGGCAATTCAGCTGAAAATTGCTAATTGTCTTTAGTAAGGTTAAAGGATTTTCACTTGGCACTTGTTGTGTTTGTGATGAGAAATCATTCTTCAGATGGAACGTTACATGTTTCCTTTGATATATAGACTAAACATGAAGAATGAAACAATTTACAAATGGGTTGTTAGCAGCTTGACTTTCCTACATCACACAAGTGAATCATTTCATGTGCGCTCAACAAAAGCTTTCTTTTTCCTTAATGCATGTGTTCAACTATCAAGCATTTCTTGGCTTTGATTGGGTTCAGTTTGGTGCTACAAATGGACTTGAATGGAGGAGGATGAAAAAGAGAGAATTTCTTGAGATAATTATACAGAATTGGGTGTCCATATAAGATAAAGAGAGATTATCCGAGATGGAATTTAAGAATCTGAGAAATCCAAGAAAGGAAAAGAGAAAAACAGACATACGTACTCTTTGGAGGAGAAGAAAGATGGGGAAGAGATAGAGATGTGAAGGCGCAGAAGTGAATCTTGAACCATGACAGGAGGTTGGGAGGGTGAAGGAATGCCATCAAGAGGCAAAAAGGAAGAAGAATGACTGAACTTGGAGCTTAGAAATAAATCTGAGTATCCTTCTGAAGAGAGGGAGCCTGTTGTAATAAAGAAGACCCTGCCTCAGAGTCAGGAAGATGAGGGTTCAAGTTCCATCTCTGATGGGACTGGTAAACAGGCTGGTCATGTGACCTTTGGAAAGTCAACTAACCTCTTTGTACTCCGGGTGACTCTTCAAGACTCTATACTGCAGAAAAGTTACCTGCATTGATAGAAGGAATTTCTTCATCTAGTCTATTTCCAATTCCTGAAGAGGCAGGATTGTGTATTAGGAGGAGAAAACAACTGCTTGTCTTCCTAGGAATGATAAAGTAGATTTATAGATATGGTGAGGTGAGGGATCAGTCAATGAGTGTAAGAAAAAGAAGAGAATAATAGTATTAATAACTAACATTTGGACAGCACTTACTGTATGCCAACCAGTGTGCTAAGTACTTTACAATTATCATCTCATTTGAACCTCACAACTCTGGGAGGTAGGTGCTATTATTACTCCCATTTTATAAATGAGGAACTGAGGCAGTTAAGTGACTTGAGAGGGTGAATGACTTGCCCAGGGTCACAAAACTAGTAACTATCTGAGGCCAGATTTGAACTCAGCTCTTATGGATTCCAGCCTCAGAATTCTATCCAACGTACCACCTAGCTGTTGATCACTCCCCCATCAGGGGTTCTGAGGCAACTATTCTGTCAACTTGAGAACAACCATTGAAAGATCTAGTGGGTAACTGGGGCATGTATCCATAATGTGACAGAGAGCCTTCTAAGACTTATAAAAAGGTGGATACTATCCCTTTCTGGTGATTTCCATTGGCACAATAACACATCCAAAAGAAAGAGGTAGTACAGCTTAACCAAGAATAGGGCATGAGACTTCTGGGCCATTTGACCAAAATGATGAAGGTCTTTCTCCAATCCTCATGACCTATACACCTATCCAAAAATAGGTTTATTATCTCTGTTATTTCTATATTCACTAGAAATATTGCAATTTTAGCTGTCTTCATGGTCTAAGACAACAAGAACCCTAATAAAGAAATAATCTGATAAGCTAACCGCAGAGAAGGCTAATATCTAATCCTTCGCTTGGTAATCTAGCACCCTCTCCCCACCAACCACCACATTCTGGCAGTGCTGCACAAGCAGAACCATGGGCTTGCAATAGAACTCAATTCTAACTTCCCTCCTTCCTGCACTACAGAAAACCAAAAGACAGAGGCTTGCCCCGAATAGAGTGTATCTTTGCAACTCTCTATATACTGTAACAATACTCAGCTGGAGAAATGAAGAACAGAGGTAATTGAGGCAGGATACCAGTGTGTGAGGGGCATTGTACTGAATGAAAGAAGACTGCCACTCAGCGGGGGCCTGTTCTATTCTCTTAGAAATAATTAAAAAAAATAATACTATGTTATGGAAATGCTTGTTTTATTCCACAAATTAAAAATAGAAAAAAAGTAAAAAGAAAGGAAGGAAGGGAGGAAGGAAGGAAGGAAGGAAGGAAGATGAAAGAAAGAAAGAAAGAAAAAGAAAGAAAGAAAGAAAGAAAGAAAGAAAGAAAGAAAGAAAGAAAGAAAGAAAGAAAGAAAGAAAGAAAGAAAGAAAGGAAGAAAGAAAGAAAGGAAGAAAGAACGAACGAACTTGGGACAGACCGTGGCTGTTGAAATGTGAATTTCAAAGTGCAGTAGGAGATTGAGACAACTTTGAAGCCCCCAGGGTGACTGCCATCAAGTATAAGGAAAAATATTAAAATTACTAAATGCCTCAGGAGGAAGAAAACTCAATTAAAGATATTGGCCATAAGCAAATAAACCAACAGGAAAGATAATTAATAACAGAAGGGAACATGGCTTCCAGATTATGTAACAGTTCAAATATATGTGTGTAAATATTACAAGACAAAGGGAAAAAAGTCAACATCTTATGAGGCAGAATGCCTCAACACCTCCAACACCTGTTGGATTCCCAAGGGAATATGGAACCATAGGAATGGTTTACTGGGTGATTTGAAAGAGAAATAAGAATTGTCAAAGTAGAATTTATAGCTTGCTTTGTATAAATAACTGACAGAATAAAATGACTTGACTCCATGGTGGAAAACCTCACCAAAGAAACAAGAAAGAATAATGAATTAGTAATGAGATACACAGAAGCAAAGGAATATATGGAAGAAGAGAAGCAAAAATCAATAATAGGAAAAGAAACGTGATCCTCGTGTGTATAAAACAAATTGATCTTGAAGGCAGGATGTAGAGAGAGAGTTTAAGGATTGTATGTCTCCCAGAAGAAAACAACAAAAACCCTGAAGACCAGAATGCAAGAAATAATGCACGAAAATTGCCCAGAACTTCTGAACACAGAAAACAAAGAGTCGATAAAAAAAAAGTACATGATCACCTCCAGGAAAACACAAAACAAATAAAAACACGGCAAATTCTAAGACACGTAAGGATTCAATCTAACAATTTCAATGACAAACAACAAATTCTGAAACAAGGAGAAAGACCTTCAAATATAAAGGAAAGGAAATTTGAATAAGACAAGACTATTCTGCACCTGTCAGAAACTACAAGAGTGAGAAGAATGTTGTGTTATGAGCAAAGATGCAGCCCAAGATGACACACTCGGAATCCGAGCCCAACAATTTATGAAAAAAGTTGGTCGATAAACATTTGTTAAGCGCCTACTATGTGTCAGACATTGTGCCAAGCACAATAGGAATACTGAATATGAAGAAAGACAAAAGACAGTAACTGCTCTCAGGGAGATCACAGTCCTTGGAGGAGAAAACATGTAAGTGAATTTGTACAAATAAGACATATTCAGGACAAGCTGGAAGTGAGCAAGAAAAATAAAGCACTTGAATTAAGGGGAATTGGGAAAGGCTTCTTTTAGAAGGGGGGATTTTTAGATGGGATCTGAAGGGAGTCCAGAAAGCAGAGATGAGGAAGGAAGGCATTCCAGGGGTTGGGGACAGCCAGTGGAAAGGCCTGGTGTCAGGAGATGGAGTGTCTTATTGGACCAACAGTAAGGAAGGTAGTGTTATTGGATGCAGAGTAAGTGAGGGAGATGGGTATAAGGTGTAAGAAAATTGGAAAGGTAGGGGGAAAGGTTATAAAGGGCTTTGGATGGCAAATAGAGGATCTTCTAGTTTATCCTGTAGCTGGAATTTGTTGATTAAGGACAGTAACATGGTTGGGTCTGGACTTTAGGAAGATTACTTTGCCAGCTGAGTGGAGGATGGACCAGAATGGAGAGAGAATTGTGCCAAGGAGACCAACAGGAAGGCTACCACAGCAGTCCAAGCATGAGGTGATGAAGGCCACCATTAAGGTAGCAGTAGTGTCAGAGGAGAGAAGGGGTAAAATTGACAGGCTTTGGCAACAGATTGGATATGGAGTTAGTGGTGAAAGAGTGGAGGTTGACACCTTGATTGTAAGCCTGGTGTCTTGGGACAATGGCAGTGCCCTTAAAAGTAAGAAGAAAGTAAGGGGTGGGAGTTTGGAGGAAAAGATAAGTTCCATTTTGAACATGTTGAATTTATGATGTTTATAGGATGTCCAGTAGGAAGTTAGAGATGCCATACTGGAGGTCAGCAGAGAGTTTAGGGAGTAATAAGTAGATTAGAAAATCATAAGCATGGGGCAGCTAGGTGGTGCAGTGAATAAAGCACCAGTCATGGAGTCAGGAGGACCTGAGTTCAAATCTGGCCTCAGACACATAATGCCCACTAGCTGTGTGACTCTGGGCAAGTCACTTAACCCCAATTGCCTCACCAAAAAAAAAAGTCATAAGCATAGAGATGATGATTGAATTCACACAAGCTAATGAGATCACTGAACAAAATTGTATGAAAGGAGAAGATAAGAGGGCCCAGGAGAATTAGTGGACATAACCTGGATGCAACAAAGGAGATTGGGAAGGAGTTTTCAGATAGGTGGGAGAAGAACCGTTAGAGAGGAGTGTCTTGAAAACTTAGAGGGAAGAGAGTATCAAGGAGATCTTGAATAGCAAGTGTCAAGGTTTGGCAGAGATGTCAAGAAAGGTGAAGACTGAGAAAAGGCCATTAAATTTGACAGATCATTAGTAACTTTTGGCGAGAGCAATTTCGATTGAATGAAGAGAGTGAGAGGAAGTAGAGGCACCAGTTTTAGATGGTCTTCTCAAAGGGCTTAGCCACAAAGGGCAGGAGAGATGTGGGATGATAGTTATCAGGGATGGAAAGATCAAGTGAGGGTTTTAGAGGATGTGGGAGACATGGGCCTGTTTATAGGCAGTAGGGAAGCAGCCAATTGATAAGGAGAGATCAAAGAGAAGAGAGTGAAGATCACTGAGGAGGAGATTGGTTGGAGCAGACAGGATGGAATGGTGTGACCTACATATGGGGGCACTGGGTCTGGAGTCAGGAAGACCTGAGTTCAAATCCAACCTCAGACACTTATTATGTGACCTTGGGCAAGTTACTTAATCCCTGTTTGTCTCATTTTCTCATCCATAAGTGTGGATAATAATAATACTTACCTCCCAGGGTTATTGTAGGGATCAAATGGGATAATAATTTTAAAGTACTTAGCATAGTGCCTGGTACATGGTAAGTACTATATAAGTGTTAGCTATTATCTAGAAAGAGTTTTTTGGTTTGTTTTATTTGGCAAGGAGGAGGAACATCTCTTCACATGAGATGGACAAAGGAGGAAATAACGGGGGAAAGCATTGGTTTGATATAAGATGTGAAGAAGGGAAGAAGAAACTCAGAAAATAGTCTCAATTTTTTCAGTCAAATGGTAGGCAAGGTTCTCAGGTGAGAGGATTGGGGGTAGAGGAAACATGAGATACTTGAGGAAGAATGAGGAGATTTGGAAGAGCCACTGTGGTAAGTGGGATAGTAAACTGATTAGGGGGGTGAAAAAGGATTGTCGCCTCATAGCAGCAAGGCAAAGGACTGCCTTGAAGTTATGTAACTTAAATTAGTAGTGGGTCAAATCAGCTCAGTTTCATGCTCTTCTCCAGCTTCTTTCAGCAGCACATGTCTGGGAGCAAAGGCGGTGGGTGGTGGGAGTGACTGAAGGCTGAACGTAGGGTGAGATTGGCCATATGAGTGGAATCAGGAGAAAATAGAACAATGTATAGAGTTGGACTGGTTTACTGCAAAAGGCCACCCAGAAGAAATGGAGACAAGATTTTAGGGATGTAGAAATGGTAGAACTGAGCTCCCCTTGACAAAACTTCTCCAAACAGATCTAAAAATGTACCAGACCAAATTCTGAAGGAGAAATCCAGAATAACTCATAATGAGTCATTTGTCTAGCCCAGCTCTGTGTAGAAAGACAGAGAGGTCTTCAGACACAGAAGACTAATAGGGCCAGAAGCACACCCAAGTAGAAGTTATGCACCAGGGCATTGGAGGTCTTAGACCCATAACAGGCTACCACTAGACCCAAAACAGGTACTACAGTGGGGACAGGTGCCAATTGGAAGCTTCATTGCCTACTACCCAGTCCTGGGTCACAGATCCAAGGTGGACTGAGAAGGGGAGTGTGGGTAGGGAGGTCATGGATGATATCCCAAGAGAGGAGGAAATTAAAAGTCAAGCAGCAGTGGTGTGGCTCAGACTGTAGGAATATGGGAATATGGGAGTGGGAGGGTAGGAGTGAAGTGGGAGAGTCATTTCAGTTCCAGCATCTAGTTCAGTCTTTTTGTTCATGTCTTGAGAGGAATCACCAAAGAGGAGCCTACAGCTTCTTCACTGTGAACCAATAGAACTCTGCAGCTGGCTAGCAGGGACTGACATGGGTTATTGTTCAGACCAAAACTCAGGTCAGGAACTCACAGAGCTCAGATTAAGGGGAAACAATTAGACTTTTCCCTGGATCATATCACTTTGGGGAGCACTAAAAGCTTACAGGTCTCCAACTTATCCTTGAGATCATGGAATCAAACTCTAAGAAAGCAGCAAAAGGACCAGCTCAGATCTTCCTCCCAAAGTGTGGCAGAGCCCACAACATCGTCTGAAGTCAGGAAGTAGGCTGGAAGAATGAGCGAAACTAAAAAAGAATCCCTCAATAAAGAGTTATTATGGTGTCAGGGATGCTGAAGACATAAACTCAGAAGAAGAGAATAACTTCAAAACATCTATAAGCAAAACCTCAGAGAAAAATACAGCTTAGGTATAAACTCAACTAGAATTCCTGGAAGAGATGAAGCAAGAGTTTTTTAAGAGTTTAAAATATTTTTTATAAATGGAATGAGAGCACTTGAGGGAAAAAATAATAAAGGAAATTAGAACTACGGAAAAAATGATTGGGAAGGGAATTAACAGCTAGATACAAGAGGTACAAAACCTTGACCAAGGAGAAAATTTCTTGATAATTCAAATGGGACAAATAGAAGCCAATGATTTCCTGAAACAACAAGGAATATTGAAGACTCAAAAACAGAAGCAAATGTGATGTGTGTCATAGGAAAATAAGTCAAGGAGCAAAAAAAAAAAATAAAGATTAGTGGACTATCTCCATGCTATGACCAAAAAAGGAACCTAGAAATCATATTTAAAGAAATTTTAAAAGAAAGCTGCCTAATCACTTGGGATGAGATGGAAAAGTCAAAATAGAATAGCTTCACTAGTCACCTCCTAGAAGAAACAGCAAAATGAAATCTCCCAGAAACATCACATGCAAAACACAGAGTTTTCACCTCAAAGGAAAACCTGCAAGAAGCCTGAAAAATAAGAATTCATGTACACAGGACCTGGAGTCAGGATCACATGTGATTTAGTAACCACCACTATAAAGGAGCAGAGAACTTGGAATTGAACATAAGGCAAAGTATACAAGTTATAAGCTAAGAAAAATTTACCTAGCAAAATTGAGTATAATGCTACAGGGGAAATAATGTAGCTATAATGAAATTGAGATGATTTCTCAATCACCAACCAGAATTCCTGATGAAAAAACCAGGGCTGAATAGAAACTTTGAAATTCAAACACAGGAGTAAAGAGAAACATAAAAATCTAAACATGAATAAATAATAATAAAGGGGAAAAAAGGACGAACTGCTTACATCATAATATGGGGATATGATACATATGTCCCTTCTGAACTCTATCATCACCAGGGTTGATAGAGGGAGTATAAGTAGTGAACTGGTTCACCTAGGGGTCAAGATGGGGAAAGGAGGAGGTTGTGGCTAATACTGGGGTGATGACCTAGGTGAAAATTTAGGGATTGAGAGGTTGGCAGTAAGTGTGGATTAAAAGCCGAGTTTGGCATTAGAAGACAGAAGCAGAGGTAGAAATCCAATAGATTATGATCAGATAGGAGTTCATGACCATGAAAGCGGTGGAGATGTGGGTGATGGCAAGATCTCTTGACCATTGAAGTGAATAGCTGAAGTGGAGTGGAAGAGTAGATCATGTGAAATGGGTAAATTGAAAACTGTGAGGTCAGGATATTTGACAGAGTATCAATATGTATGATGAAGTCCCCTAGTATGAGGACAGGAGTCGAGGAGGAAAGACAGTGAACCAGATACTAATCTCATTCAGGAAAGAAAAGATATATCCTGGAGGTTGGTCGTTAGCAGTTACTAGAATTTTGATTGGGGGCACAGATATGGATTGTGGGAACCTCAAAGGAGATGTTATTGAATGAGGGTGGTAGATGGGCATTCAAATAAATAATAGGCATTCAAAACATTGCTAGGAAAAAAAACCAGACCTGAACAAATTGTAGATTTGTAAATGCCCCAGACAACAGAAATACAAGCAAGGTAAACCAATATAGCAACCAAAAAGATACAGATAACAAAATTAATTTACCCTAGGGGGGGAAAATCTAAAGGGAGCTGACCACCACAACAATAATAACTCTCCAAGAGAGGGACCATTAATAAATTTCTTTCTAAAAGCACAGAAAGAGAAAAGGATGAAAATGGGAGTCAAAAAGAAGTAATAGTAGAGAAATAGACCTGTAACATCTTGGACTGAGCCTTATAACACCCCAGCTCAAGGGGAAATCAGTGTTTTTTTGTTGGACTAAATTGTAGAATGTAAGGTCACAATAGAAGGAAGTCAATAGTTGACAATGAAGGACAAATAACTCCTGTAGCCTCTTAGGAAGAAGAGGGCCTATGTAATAATGGCTGAGGAGGAAAAGAAGAAATTGAAAAGGGAAGTTGGTAAAGAAAAGGAAAAGCTTGTTTCAGTGGTGGAGGAAGTTCGACTGAAGAATGCTGCCAAAGGGCAAAAGAGATTGTACAGTGGGATTTGGGGACCTTACAATGGGTATAATATGCAAGGATTGGATGCTTAGAGATAGGCCTCATCTTACCTCAGTTGAGAAGGGGAATCAGAATTCCTCAGGGTAATTGGCCCCCAGAAGAAGGTATGGGCATGATCCAGAGAGGAGATTTCATGTCAAATGGGGAGAAAATGGTAACAGAGTGGGTAAAGTGTCGTACACAACTGAATAATCAGGGACGTGGCCTAATTTTTACCAAGGCAACACTTCTATCTCTTGCAAGAATTTCTACATCTAAGAATGAGGCACAAAAGAAAAAGCAGGGAGAAGAGGCAAGATTTACCCAACAATACCATAATAAATTATTTAGAGAAGAGAACTCAAAATTAGTTTATTAGAAATTTTTAATTCCATCAGGAATTTTGCTGCAGCTGTTCAGTTGTTTCAGCTGTGTTCAACTCTTTGTGACCCCATTTGGGGTTTTCTTGGCAAAGCTGCTGGAGTGGTTTGCCATTTCCTTCTCCAGCTCATTTTACAGATGAGGAAACTGAGGCAAACAGGGTGAAGTGATCTGCCCAGGGTCACATAGCTAGTAAGTGTCTGAGGGCAGATTTGAACTCAGGAAAACTAGTCTTCCTGACTCTAGGTCAATGAGTAAAAGATGCAGAAAATGAAATGCAAAAACTAACAAATTGAAGGGGAAGAGATATAGAAGGATTTTAATTTATTACTTTACTTGTTAGAGAAAAAGAGGGAAAAACTTAGAAAACTAGATTAAGAGAATGAATAATTAAAGCAAAATCCCAAAACTAGGGAAAAGAGTGACAAATGAAGGGTGAGGATGTTGAAGGTTGTTCTTGTATTGTTATTGTTTGTTTTTGTTTGTCCTTCATTCTCCAAGAGAACCATGACCTCAGGGAGGTGATGCCATGACATTCAAATTAATTGGATTTAAGCGAGATAGGGCTGTGCAAAGTCATCAGCCTCATTTTCTCCTCCAGAGCCATGTGGATCCAGTGACAAGATAGAAATCAGGACGACTAGAGATGTCCCCGCAGGTGTTGAAGAGAGATATGTGAATAGGGCTGCCTTAAAGTAGACTAAGATAAAATAAATGAAGAAACAACATACTATCTTTATAAAGGAAGAGGAGGAAAATCCAATTCAGAAATAAATTATATTAGATACAAATGGAGGAAAATATAAAACTGACTCTCATAACTTTAATTGTAAATTGAATAAAGTTTCTAAAATGGTTCTCAAAGTGTGGTATGAAGACTCCTCAGGGTCTCTGGGATTCAGGAGTTCCATGAGGTCAATATCATTTTAATAATAATACTAAAATGTTTTAATTCCTAGTAAACTAAGTATCGATGGATACAGTTTATATAAACAAAAGCTCTTTGGGGGGTATTTAATACTTTTTAAGAGTATAAAGTGTTTATATAAACAAAAGCTCTTTGGGGGGTACTTAATACTTTTTAAGAGTATAAAGTGTTTATATAAACAAAAGCTCTTTGGGGGGTATTTAATACTTTTTAAGAGTATAAAGTGTTTATATAAACAAAAGCTCTTTGGGGGGTATTTAATACTTTTAAAGAGTATAAAGTGTTTATATAAACAAAAGCTCTTTGGGGGGTATTTAATACTTTTTAAGAGTATAAAGTGTTTATATAAACAAAAGCTCTTTGGGGGGTATTTAATACTTTTTAAGAGTATAAAGTAGTCCTGAGACTAAAAACAAAGTTTGAGAACTACTAGATTAAACAGTCCAATAAAATGAAAAAGAATGACAGATTGGAAAAGAAAACAAAACCTCACAATCTGTTACTTATGAGAAACACATCTGAAAAGCAAAGATAGACACAGAATGAAAATGAGGGGTTGGAAAGAAATTTGCTTCTAGTGAATCCAAAAGAGCAGGTTTAATAGCAATCATATTATTAGAACAAAGCAAAAACTAAAATTTACAACATAAAAAAATAAACAAGGAAACTATATTATGCTGGAAAGAACCATAGACAACAAATCAGTATCAATATTAAACTTATATCCTATTGTCTTAGCATATAAATTCTTGAAGAATGAAGTGGCTTACAAGAAGATATGGAGAGTAGTAAAATAGTGGCAGAAGAGAGAGTCCCTCTCGGTTTTGGACAAATCACACAGAAAGATAAACAAGAGTAGAATTGAACAAATTGCTCAAGAAACTAGAGCTAAAAGATGAATGGCATCTTCTAAATGGTGCTGCTAAAGAATACACATATTTCTTACCACCGCACGGAACTTCTATAAGAAATGAGCATGTTTTCGGGGACAGGGATGTTGCTAATAATGGACATACATAGTATTGGCATAAATGGCAGACGTAGTAAACACATTGTGGGCAGTAAGATATTGACCAGTTCAGGGAGCACAAATGAAAGTAGACAGCAACCCAAGTAGAAATCCTGAAACACTGAAATCCTGAAAAATATGTGGGCCAAAGAACAAATCGCAGAAACAGTAATTATGTGAAATAAAATGCCAGAATTTTGGGATGCCGTTAAGTTGCCATTAAGGGGGAAATTATACTATTGAAAACATTAACAAAATAGAAAAAATTAACAAAATAGAGTATTTAATAAATTGGATATGCTTTTTACAGTGTTTTTATTGCTGTGTACTTTTACATCATTATATTATCCCCAGTGTATCTCCCATTCCTCCTTCCAGAGAGCTAATCTATTTGTTATAAATAGTATCTTTTAAGGGCAAAAAAAAAAAAAAGGAAAAAATGAGCACAACTGATTGATACATGAAAAACTCTGAAAACATCACAGTGTATCACACCTGTGGACCTCCCACCTCTGGAAGGGGTGGGTTGGGGATGCCCTCTCGTAACTCTTAAATTAAATCATGTTTGATTTTTCTTGGCTCTGCTTACTTCATTCTGCATCAGTTCATATCGATCTTTCTATGATTCTCAGTGTTCATCACACACATCTTTTCTTATAGCACCGTAATATTCCATTACATTTACATGCTGCATTTGTTTATTCATCCCCCCAAAAGTAGGTATCTACTTTGTTTGAATTCTTTGCTATCACAGGAAATGTTTTTATAAATATTTTGGTGTATATAAGGACTGTCTTCTTATTGATGGCTTCTTTGGGTTATAATATCAGTAATGGAGCCTCTGAGTCAAAAGGTATGGCCCTTTTAGTGACTTAATTTTATTCACTTTTCATAGTTATAAATTGCTTTCCAAAATGTTTATTCCATTTTACAGCTCCACCAACAATGTATTTGTGTGTTTATCATTCTACAACCTGACACTGACAATTGCCATTTTTTGTCATCTTTGCCAATTTGCAGGGTGTGAGGTAAGACCTCAGGATCATTTTTATTTTTATTTCTCTTATTTTTACATTTGTTCAGTTTCATATTATCCCTTTTATTTAATCTATCCTTTTAGACTTATCCAAATCAGAGAATGAGCTATTGAAGTCTCCTGTCACTGTTGTGTTATTTTCTATGCCTTTCTTGTTTCTCAGTTAATGTTTCCTTTATGAATTTGGATGCAAATACATTTGGAGCACAAGTTTATTACTGGTATTGGTTTGTTGTCTATAGTTCCTTTAAGCATTATGTTGTTTACTTATTTATTTCTTTTTATTTTTTGAATGTTTTTAGTAGCATGATTGCAACTGCTGCTTTTTTGGATCTACTTGAGGCATAGTAAATTTCTTCCATCTCCTCAATTTTATTTTCTGTATGTCTTTGTTTTTTTTAATGTGTTTCTTGTAAACAACAGATTGTATGGTTTTATTTTCTTATCAAATCTATTTCCCATTTTCATTTTATTAGATTGTTTAATCCATTCACATTTCAAGTTACGGTAATTAGGCTTATATATTACTTTGTCTTTGTGTTTTTTCTTACGGAAAAGGGAATTCCCCAAAAGGGAGTTGAAAAGAAGTGGGGGAAGGAAGAAGGAATCCAGCATGGGATGGTGGTGGGGGGATGGGACATACTTTTGAAGTCTAGATAGTCAGGAACAGAGCTGGAAAGAGAACGAAGTCTGGCTCAGGCCCTTCAACAAAATTGAAGCTCCAAGAGGAATACACCAATGAAAGAAGGAAGACAATCCTGGTGGAGGAATATTTCAAGGTGACCAGACCAAAGAGACAATAATTCCAAGAGACTCCTTCCCTCCTTCCTCCCTCATTGCCTATCTTGTTGTCATCTAATTTTTGTAAAGTGATTTTTCTACTGATTCCCGTTTCTAAGCCAAAAGATTTCCATTACTGGTTTATCATGAACCAGGAATAAAATAGGCAATTGGCAATGCAAACTGTTCCCACACAGAGCTGGAAATATTCTTTAATTTTATTCTGAGCAGACCACCCAGAGGGAGTGAGCCAGTAGTTTCATTCTTGGCCCTTTTTCCAGGAAGACACAAGTCAAGGATATAATTAACATCAAAGAAGATAGGCTTACATTATTTTTTCAGGACACCAATATAGGACACTCTTAGAACAGCATTTAAAGTCAATTATTTCTGGATGGGCCACCAACTGCTTTCATTCTTGGTCATTATTGCATTACCTGAAGAATTCAAGAATGAATGAATTAGGAAAGGACATAAAGCTGTCAGGATACAAGATAAAGAGGGGATGTATCAAAGTTGTTAAATAACTATTTTCCTTATCTCTGGCTATATTGGGGAATTGAAATCATATTGAAAATGTGAATCAAAGTGCTTAACACTTATTAACTCTTTTGATCTGGAAAGTTAGAGGGTGCAGGTTATGAAAGGCTTTGAATACCAATGAGAGAATTTTTATATTCGATCCTGAAGGTGATGGAGAGTCACTAGAGTTTGAGTATCAGGGGTGGTGACATGGTCAGATCTTCCCTTTAAGAAAATCATATTACAAATAAGTGGAAGATGGATTGGGGAGTACAGAAAGAATTGTGACAGGCAAAACAACCAACAGGACTTTGCAATAGTCCAGGTGTGATGGCAGTGTCAGAGAAGAGAAGGGGGAATATTCAAGAGAAATTACAAAGGTAAAATCAATGGGCCTTGGCAACAGATTGGATGGGGGTAAGAGAGTGGGGAGTCAAGGATACCACATATATTGTGAGCCTGGGTGAGAGGGAGAACGATGATGCCCTAGACAGTAACAGAGAAATTTAGAAGGAGGTGGGGTTTGAGAAGAAAATTGATTAGTTCAATTTTAAACATGTTGAGTTTATGATGTCTACAAAACATCCAGCTTTAATGTCCAGTTGGCAGTTGGAGATGCAAGTAGAGAAACTAGAGAAGTATATTTAAGAATCATCCAGATAACATCCAAGACAGGAACTATATTTTAAATGGGACAAGGACCGAGCCACTTCATCGGAGACTGGGGCTGATCAACAGCATCTACACTGCAATGAAAGTAGGACAAACCTCAGTACTTTGGTGTCCCATTCAAGGGCTGCAATGGGAGATGACTCCTAGACTTACCTATCTGATCCAAATATGGAGGAGAGGGCAGAGCCTGGCCCCGGCAGAAAATATAATCCAGAAATTAAGGTTGAAGATACACTTCAAATAGAAGGAGACTCCCAATAAAATAAAAAAAAAAATACAATGGGTTGGAATAATTCCAAGGCAAAATTTCATAAGAAGATAAGTTCAAAATAAGCAGGAGAACTCCAGAAATGAATGGGTGCAGGAAATGAAGGAAGAGATGAGACATATAAAGAAAGAAATTTGAATACTTGGAAAGAGAATAAACAGCTTAGAATAGAAGTTAGAAAACCTTATCCTAAAAATGGATTCTCTGAAAAACAGAAAAGGAGCTAACAAAATTCAGTAATTAATTAGATAGAACTATTAGAGCAAAGCTAAAGGACTGAAAAATTAGCAGAACATGTGAAGTATCAGGACAACTAACTTGGAAAATAGGATAATTAAACACACTGGAAATGTCACAGCCAAATTCCAAAGTTTTCATATCAAAGAAACAATATTAGAAATATCCAGGAAGAAAGAGTAAACAACAAGGCACCAGTTAGGATTACACAAGATTATGAAGCAAATAACTCAAAGAAAAGGAAAATTTGGAATATGATCTAGCAAAAGGCAAAAAGCAAAAACTTTAGAACCAAGAATAATTTATCCTACAAAATTCAGCATGATTTTATTAGGTGAAAAAAGGATTTTTAACAGAACAGATGGCTTTCAAACATTTCTGATGAAAAAAATCAAACTTTTGTGCAATCTTTGAAACACAATCACAGAAAACAAGTCAAAAATAGAAACAGCAACAGCTCTGCTCCTCATCCCCTCTCCACTCTTGAATCAGATAAATAAGAGTCACATCATAAACAAACTAGAAAGAAGACATTAACTTTCAGATTTATCTCTAGGAGAAAAGCTTATGACAATAGAAGGTCCAAAAAGGGAGCAAAGATTATTACAGAAGATAAAATGGATAGTTCTGATTACATTTGACTTAAAAATTCTTGCACAAATCCAATGCAGTTAAAATTCTGAAAAATTATTACATCAAGTTTCTTTAAAGTTTTCTATTTCAGACCTACTCAATCTGATTCAAATTTATATGAATGAGAGCCACTCTCAAATTGATAAATGGTCAATGAATATGAATAGGCAGCTTTAGAAGAAAAAAATCCAACCTGTTAATGGCCATATGAAAATGCTCCAATCACTAATACTTAGAGAAATTAAAATTATAACAACTCTCTAGTTCCACCTAACATCCCCCAGATTGGCAAAGTTTACAAAAAAAGGAAAATGATAAATGTTAGAAAGGGCTAGGGGAAAACAGGTACATTAATTAATAGCTCCATTGCTGATGGATTTGTGAATTGGTCCAGTCATTCTGCAAAAATACTTGGATCTGTGTTCAAAAAGTTATTAAACTATGTATAACCTTTGACTCAGCAGTACCACTGCTAGGTCTATACCACAAAGAGATCAAAGAAAGAGACAAACAATCCATATGTTTAAAAACATTTATAGGAACTTTTTCAGTGGCAAAAAAATTAGAAACTGGGGGGGGTGCCTATCAAGTGTGGAATGGCTGAACAAGTAAAGATATATAAATTTAATGAAATAATGTTGCACAATAGGCAATGATGAAATGAATAGCATCAGAAAAATCTGGAAATTTGCCTGTATGAATTTATGTAGAGTCAAATGAGTAGAACCGGGAGGACTATTTACATAGAAATAACAACATTATAAAGAAAACTTTGAAACACATGAGAACTCTGATTGTTGTAAGACCAACTATAGTTCCAGAGGAGTGATGACGAAACATGCTATCGGTCTCTTGACAGAGAGGTAATAGATTCATGATATAGAATAAACATGCATTTTCACGCACTGTGTGGAGCTTTATTTTGCTTGACATATTTATTACAAGGGCTTTCATTTTCTTTCTTTTCCTTTTTTTAAATGAAGGGGTGTGTGTAAAAATGAGTGGGGATAGGAATACATGGGAGCAAACCCAAAAAGAAATAAAAGAAGGTAATTGAGGTATATTTCAGTTTGTTCTTGTTGCTGTTTCAAAACAGAGAAGATAATAGAGGGAAGACCAGAAAGAAGCTTAGACAAGACATTCAGCTCTGTATTATATACTTTAAAAAAAAGTTGCCCATAATAAACATCTGCAGTTTGATGTGCAGTCCTATTTTTCCTGTTCCACCACAAACATGGAAATTCTGTTTTTCTTTGGTTTGTTCAGAATAAAAATAAGGAATTAAAAAAAGATGTGAGAAGGATTAATTTATTCATAAAGGGATGGGGTTCAGCAATGAAAGAGGAGAATCTAACAAAATGTTATTATAAGAAACCTACTTGCATCATAAATATTCACACATACTAGAAAAATGAAGGATTGGAGTGAAATCTATTATGCATCAGAATATCAAAAAAAAAAGCCAGATTGAATATCACGATCTCAGACAAAAGAAAAGCATAAACAGATATGATTGAGTTAACTAGTATTTAGGGATATAAATAAAATCAAAAGACAGTCCCTACTCTCAAGGAGCTCACAGTCTTTGAGGGAGACAACAGGCAAATGAATATGTTCAAACAAAATATAGACAGATATGTTGAAGGCAGTATCAGAGATGAGATATTAGGATTAAGGACTCAGAAAAGCTGCTTGCAGAAACTGGAACTTTAGCTGATGCTTGAGGGAAGCTACGGAAGCCAAGAGGTAGAGATGAGGAGGGCCAGCATTCCAGGAAAGAAGAACAGCCCATTAAGATGCCTGGAGTTATGAGATGGAGTGTCCTATGCAAAGAGCAGCGAGGAGGCCACTGTCATTGGTTTGCAGAATACTACTGAGGGAAGTATGGTGTAAGAAGACTGGAAAGGTAGGAAAGCACTAGTGTGTGCTACAGTTACCCAAAAATAACACTCAGAGATTTTCTAGGTATAAAGTGAAAGATTTATTATTATGTTCTCGTGAGAAGCGGGTGTCTGCTTTGTCCAGCAGTCCGAGCAAAGCGAGGCGAGGCACAAAGGTCAAAACAAAGGTTATATAGCCCTAACGCACGCACCACTGGCTGTAAATTCCCATAGGACAGGAATTTCAGCCTTACAATATAAAACATGAAAATCTACCCCAGAAACAAGGAATCTCATAATACTACCAATCCTAGCTATTTTATCCTTATTTAGCATTAGCTATTACCTAATACTAATGTAACGGTACAGATCATGTGTTTTCTAGGAACTTGAAACTTGGGCCTATTCACCAACTTTGAGTTTGTAACAGTCTACAAAACTGTTACACTCAGTCCATCTGAGAGATCGCACGCTGTTTACATTGTCTCACTCACTAGGTTATGAAGGGCTTTGAATGCTAAATAGAGGATATTATATTTGTTTCTGGAGGTAATAGGGAATTATTATAGTTTATTGAATGATGGCTAGGGAGCATTATGTGATACGATCAGACCTGCACTTTAGTTTGTCAGCTGAATGGAGGAAGAATTGGATGTGGAAAAACTCAAGACAGGGAGATCAACCAGCACACCACTGCAACAATTCAGGTGTGAGTTGGGCATGGTTGCTGTGTCAGAGGAGACTTTCTCTCCACTGTACACAAGAGATGTTACAAAAGTAGAAATGACAGGATCTAACAAATGAGTTGATGTGTGTGTGTGTGGACACTGGTAGTGAAAGAGAATGAGGAGTCAGGGATGTTAGCCTGGAAGACTGAGGGGTAGGGGTGGTAGTAGTAGTACTCTCCACAGTAATAGGGAAGTTAGAGGGGTGGGGTTGGGGGAGAGGTCCAAAGCAGGACTACCAGATGAAAGAATACCCTGCAATTCTGTCATTCTGAAGCTGCAGGACTTCCCAGCTGTCTGAGAATAATTGAATCCAGCAACAATCTACTGGAACTTCCAACCAGAGACGCACCCCAGGTATGTTGCTCAGACCCAAACCTAGGTAAGGAACTTTCAGAGCTCAAACCAGGAGTGTAGTGAGCTGACTTTGCCCCAGAACCCACCATATTTTGGGAGCACTGAAAAGCTTGCAGGTTTCCAGTCTGATCTGTGCCTAAAATCTTGGGAAAACACAACACTTAATAGTCCATGAAAGCACTAGGACTCAAGAAGCCAAGAACTCAGCTCAGAAACCTCCCCCCTAAAAGTGTGCAGAGCCTGGCCTTAGCATAAGTCCAAAATCAGGAAGTAGATTGGAATGTGCAAACAAACAAAAATCTCACCATAAAGAGCTATTATAGTGACAGGTAAGTTCAAGACACAAAAGAAGAAAATGACTCCAAAACATCTCCAAACAAAACCTCCAAGCAAAATATGACTTGAGAGCACAAATCCAACCAGAGTGCCTCAAAGAGATGAAGGAAGAATTGTTTTTGATTTTATTTTTGAAAAAAAAAAAAAGCTAAAATAATTTTTAAGATCAAATAAAAGCAGTATAAAGGAAAAATGGGAAAAGAAATTAGAACTTTGGAAGAAAGATAATGAAAGAGAATTAACAGCTTGGAACAAGAGGTACAAAACCTTAATTCAAAAAAAATTAAAATTAGAATTCAAATAGAAGCTAATGACTATGCAAAATCAAGAAATACTAAAATAATGTTAAAGACTGGGGGGAAAAATAGAAAATATGAGGCATTTCATAGAAATGACCTGGAAAAGAAAGAGAGATAATTTAAGCATCACTGCCATGAACAAAGAACCCTGGCACTGTATTTCAAGTACTTATAAAAGAAAACTGATTAGATCTCTTAGAATCAGAGGTCAAAGTAGAGACAGAAAAAATCCACAAGTTTCTTCTTGAAAAAAAAAATCCCAGGAACATTTTAGCCAAAACGCAGAGCTTCCGGGTCAAAGAAAAATAAAATACGGCAAGCAGGCAAGAAGAAAGAATTCAGTACTAAAGTGCCATAGTCAACATCGCAAGTAATTTAGCAGCTACCATTGTAAAGGAGTAGAAAGCTACAGTAACATACCCAACAAAACTGAGTATAATTCCATACAAGGAATAATAGACCTTTGCTCAAAAGGACTGCACTAGAGCTGCATAGAAACTTTGAAATATAAACACAGGAGTCAGAGAAGCATAAAAATGTAAATATGAGAGAACAATCATAAAGGACTAAAGAAAGATAAACTATGTTTTAATGTGAGGAGACAATCGGGTCATTAAAGGGAGCCTAATTAGAAAGAGGGCCTGGGATTGGTTCTTTCATATTTTTATGATTTTGAAAGATAGGAATGAAAAGGAAGGGGAAGAGGAATACACGGGGAGGGGAGAAAGAGAGAGAGGAAAAATAGGGGAAATTATTTCCCATAATTGTTTCCAAGAAGAAAAAAATTTGAACTGCATCCTGATCCAAACTCATCAATGGAACGAATAATACACATACACAGAGTCAGATATGGGAATACATTTCACCTAACAGGAAAACAGGAGTGAAAGGGGTTAAGGAAAAGGATCAGGGATTAAAGGGTTAAGGGAAAAGAGAGAGGGCAGAATAAGGGAAGACTTAGTCATAAGCAAAACAACCTCTTAAAGTAATGGTTGAAAACAAAAACAGAAAAGTATAAGAAAATTATATAGAAGATGATTAATATACAAGGAACAGTCATAATTGTTAACAGGATTAAGAGGATAGCAGAAAGAATCACAAACTAGAATACAACTTCTTGGTCACGTGAACAACAAGATGGAGGACTAGATATTTTTTCTCATCCACACAGCCTCGTAGACCTTTCCATAACAGAAATCATATAGCAAAGATAAAACAGTTTTAGTTGTCTCCATGGTCTAGGACACCCAAAATCCAAAAGAAGGTTAAAAAGAAAAACAAAGTCCATGAACTGGTACCTACACTGAGCTCACTCAGCATCCATTCCCCACCTCCCATGCGACTGGTAGTGAGGCTGCACTACCTGACCCGAGTACTTGACACAAGGACAGGCAACAAAACTCAATCCCACACCTTGGAGACCCCGGCTCCAGATGACTCAGATTCACTCGGGCTGTGTAGCACTCCACTAAGCCTGATAGAAAGAGTTCAGCATCCGGCTGTAGTCAGTTCTGTCCACCCAAAAGTCACTTCGGGCAGAGACCTTTGCTGGTGAACTAAAACTTGCCCAACGTGGGGAGAGACTGAGACCCTTTACAAGTAGATCTATTTCCTTTTCTGAGATTGGGTTATTTAAGGTCTCTATCTGTGTTCTGATAGCTTGGATATATAACCCCTGTTTTTGAAGGAATTCCTCTATTTCTTTTGTGTTATGTTTTATTAGCATGTTGCTCTTCAGTCATTTTCAGTTATATCTTACTTATTGTGACCCCATTTGGGCAAAGATACTGGAGTGGATTGCTATTTCCTTCTCCAGCTCATTTTAGAGATGAGGAAACTGAGGTAAACAGGGTTAAGTGACTTGCCCAGGGTCACAAAGCTGATAAGTGTCTGAGGCCAGATTTGAACTCAGGAAGATAAGAAGTCTTGCTTACTCCAAGCCTAGAACTCTAATCACTGCAATGCCCACCTAGCTGCCCCTACACTGCAGCTGGAGAGTCCCTGTCTGGATCCCATGACCTCTCTCTTGCTAAACAAGCACACCATCATTTGAGCTAATTCCCCATGTATAATTGCAAAGAATACATTCTGATTGTTCTATTTATTCTGGGCTTGTTATGATTTCACTTTGCTTATTTGTCATTTTGTTGATTTGATTCCCTGTTCTCTTTTTAATCAGATTAGCTAAAAGTTTATCAATTTTATTAGTCTTTTTAAAGAACCAGGTTTCAGTGAGAGCCATACAGCTGTTCCTTACTCTTCCTGCTCCTTAGCTAGCATATTACTTTAGGCTTCAGCCTCATTCCAATCTAGATTCATGTCCAGGTCTGGGATCAGAGCTACACAGCCATAGGCTGGCTCCCATATCTTCTTCCTGAACAGCATACAGTCTTAAGTCCTATCCATGCTGGATCTGGGACCCCACTCCTTGTTCTGGTACGTAGTTACACACCCAGTTTAGTCCCTACTCTGGAAGCCTCCTGGGTGTACGCCCTCTGTGGAGCCCATGGGCCTCTGGCTATCTTTCCTTGCTGTCCTGGGCTGGAAAAAAAAGACCCACAGTGATTTTCCCTCAGATTTCCCCATCATTACTCATTCTGGTATTCTTCCTCAGTCTTTGTCAGAGTAGTTGTGGGAGAGAGCTTGGCTCTACTGCACCCTCCTATTCCCTCATATTGGCCAGTCTGTTCAGACAAAAATGTTCAGTCTCCTGAAAATCATTTGGGGGTATATCATGTACACTTTAGTATTAAATATGACACATAATGCAAAGCATGGCTTGATGGGCTGTTTTAAGTAGTACAAAAATACATTGACAATAGCAAAAAAAGAATAATTATATCCAGTTGTTTTCTTCAGAGGCACTTATAATTTGTTTTCCAATTCATTGCTCTAGAATTTGTTCTCCAAGTCATGACATTTTCTTTCAAAGGAACTCTTAAAAACTAGCATGGTACTGTGAACTTAAGGATCAGAGGATCTGGGTTCAGCTACTACCTTCGTTCTCATTATCTGTACAACACTGGGGAATTCACTTAATTTCTGAGCCTCAGTTTCCTCAATTGTAAAATGAAAGGGTTGCTTCAGTTGGCCTCTGAACTTTATAGCTTTAGATCTAGGATCCTAAGACATGGAGTAATCCAGCTCTAACCCTCCAATTCCAATCCTTAATATATTAAAGTGTTTTATGTTTTGCTGTTTTAATATAAATTTTTCTCTCTCTCCCCCTCTCCCTTCCTCCTCCTCCTCCTGCCTCTTCTCCTCCTCCTCCTCCTCTTCTTCTTCTTTTTCTTTCTTCTTCTTCTTCTTTTTCTTCTTCTTCCTCTCCTCTCCTCTCTCTCTCTCTCTCTCTCTCTCTCTCTCTCTCTCTCTCTCTCCTGCTCACAATATGGTGGAAAATATATCAATCAATCACCCATGCCTGCATCTGAAACTCGTTTATTAGCCCTCAAGTAGGCACAAACAAGATTTAATATCAAAGAATCCCAAAGCCTAAACATTAGAAGGCATCTAGTTTAGTTCGTACCCAAGAATCAGTTCTGTAATTTCCTGACACATAGCCCCCCAGCAGCCTCTGCCTGAAGACCTCAGATGAGGGAGAGATTTCACCCCTTCCTGAAGCAGCTCATTCTAGTTGAGTTCCAGTTGTCAAATAGTTGGGTTTTCCAGCCCACATTCTCATAAGTCTAATTCTGCTTCTCTCTGTGTTGCCAGCACTTAACACTGTCAGGTACTGCTTAAAAAATGTTAGTTGATTGATTATAATGACCTGAGCCTGGGTTAGTTTTTCTGATGGACAACCCTGTTACTTGTATTGGGAACACTGGGTACCACTGAGTATATGTGAGAGAATGGGAGTCCTCATTGACTGAGGGAACCGGAGCCCGATGAAGGGAATTCATTTTTGTTGGAGACACACTTGGAGAAGGCCTTCAGGAGAGATGAGTCATGAGGGGCAAGGCAAAACCACTTAAATGGTTAATAGGAAACGTGGAACCACAGACCTGGACGATTGTCTTCCCTTACGTTTGCACCCCCAGAGAATGGATTCCCCTTTGTGATAATTTTTTCTTCTCTCCTTGGATGAGCTTAGATCTTACTTACAATTAAAGAGCTCACTTACTTTTTTTGTATTCTGTGGGTGCATTCTAATCTGTTTAATTTTTCCAATTTCTGTTTGCTATTTTTTTCGATGAGGAAGACCTCCACTGGAGTGGTCTTTTGTGTTAGTAGGAAAGGGCTTCCCCTTTGAGAGCAATCAGTACAGTGGTTTTGCTTCTGTGCCTGATGTGCTTTAGGCTAGAGATATCTAAGGGGTGCCAGATTGATATAATTCTAGTTTTAGAGACTGGACAAGAGATAGACCAGATTTAATGATCTTCCATCCTGCCTGTTCTTCCTTCCATCTTGGGTAGTGGTGGTGCCAGCCTAGTCCTTTGGATATATTTAGACATCCCATGGGGCATGGACACCACATACACACACAGACTCATTCACGCATATTACATTTAGTTTTTGTGTCATAGTCAGACTTCTTTTGTTATTTTTTTCTCTTGCCTGGGATAATCCTGAATGAATGAATGAAAATTTACACTGCATCTTCCAAAAAGGGAGCAGAAGTAAAGTGATGGCTCTGTGGAATCAGAACATATGGAAGATGAAAAGGGAAAAGGATAAAGAGTTACTTGTACTGTGCTCATCTTTCAAGACTTGTCAGCTGTATAATGAGGGGCTTGGACTACATGATTGTAGAGGTACCAACTAGCTCTAAAATTTTAGGATTCTGGGCAGGGCAAAGAAGGACTCACTGACTGAGGAAGAAGTGGAGAAGATGACATAGTTGTTTGACTTCCCTGCCCCTGGCCTGCCATGGAAATTCAACACGTTGCCAAATAAAATATGGCAAAGCATTTTATTTCTACTTTAAAATGTCAGGAAAAAAATCCTCACAGAATCAAATATTTTCATCCTAATTGAGCCATATCACCTCTTATTTAAAATACATAGCATATGTTTTCTCTTTTTACTTATTTCTGGAACTGTGGTTTCTCTAGGGCAGAACCATGCCAATGAACCGAAGCTAGCACAACTAACCTTGGCACTGAGAAGTGGCAAATCTAAAAGCTTATTTTTGTTTTACTGAGCTATTAAAAAAATCTCAGGGGCAGAAGAGAGACAGAAAAAAATCTCTACATATAAATACTGCTAGAGAATGCCAAGAATTTATTCAACTCTGACCTGAAAAAATTTGGCACCTGAAATTAAAGTCCCAAGGGACCGTGCCTTCAATTTGCTAAGTGTATGGTTTTAAGACACCGTGGCACCCGCTTACAGGCATAATTAACATTTTAAATACCTTTTAAGAACAAAACACCAAAGTCTGTGAGGTGACCAGCTACTACTAAGGAAAATATTGAGTTCTGGGATACTCTGTTTGCCCTTGGGAAAGGGTGGGAACATTTGATTGTAATCCCAACTCCCCATCCCCACCCCCAACCCTCAGCAGCCCAGATACCACCAAATTAACCCTTGGGCCTCAGAAGGCACTAATTTGCTGATAGTTGGTTTCGTACAATGGTCATCCGCAAATTTGCATGTTGTTCCATTTTAGGTTATGGGAATGATATGCTTCTAGGGATGGTGGCTGACCTTTTTCTTTTTCCTACCTAATTTTCTCACCAAAATGTTTAATCAGCAAAAAGACAACATATTTATAGATATAATAAAACAGTAGAGGAAAGAATTGTTTAAATACACATGCTACATGTTATATTTTGCATGTATACATATGTGTGTATGTGTATACATACATATATGTATTTTTTTTTAATTATCCAATGCCAAATTCAGGAAACTCTATGTAACACTGTCTACGCTGGCCCTCAGTGCCTGGAAGGCCAAATATGCCTCATTTCACCCCTTCCCCAGGGATCTTCAGTAGTCTTAGGGAAGGTTTGGGAGTGTTTAGGCTCTCTGCAGATTGATTCAGCTCCCACAAATGTCATTCCTTCAAGGGTAAGGATAGTTCCCTGCCCCCAGTTTCATTTGGCTACAGATAGTTTAGCTTTTACAAAGAAAGATTTACTTCAAGAGTATAAACACAAATACATAAATTTACCCCCACCCTACTTGGGCTTGTGAGAGATGATCTCTCACAAGTGAAGCCTCTTCAAGGGGTCTGTGGTTCTTGTTAATAGTTTTTGATTGTTGCTTTCAATCCCCACCCCAGACCCTGTCTTTAAGTACTTAGCAGAAAGAATAGCCCTGCCCCCAACCTGAACTGCTTGCCCTTGAAAAGCTTCCTGCCTTTTTTTGTCTCTGGGCAAACTTGTGTCTCCATGAATAGATAGCACCCCTTGAAAGCCCAGCCAATGGCATAAGGGGAAGGGGGTTAGGGAGGGGAACTGCTGTAGGGAGTCCTTGCAAGGACCTCCTTACCCTTCAGTAAGAGGGTTCTCAACCCCTAGAAACTGACTCCCAAGAAAAATTATTTTCTTAATCAGTGGAAACCAAAGTAGAGGGGATATTTAAAACATAATTACCACTGGAATCAGGTAATATGGATTTTTAAAAATGAAATTATGGAATTATGCCCAAAGAGTTATTAAAATACCTATACCCTTTAACCCAGCAATGCCTCTACTAGGTCTATTTCCAAAGATGATTAGGGGAAAAGGAAAAAAAAACCAACCCTATATGTTCTAAAATATTTATAACAGCTCTCTTTGTGGTAGCCAAGAATTGGAAATGGAGAGGATGCCTATCAATTGGGGAATGGCTGAGTAAGTTGTGGTATATGAATGTAATGGAATACTATTGTGCTATAAGAAATGATGAGCAGACAAGACTTCAAAAACATCTGGAAAGACAGTCTGATGCTGAGTGCAGTGAGCAGAACCAGGAGAACGTCCTACAAAGCAACAGCCACGTTTTTCGATGACTAATATTGGTAGACTCAGCCCTCAGCAATGCAAGGATCCAAGACATCTCCAAAGGCCCTGTGATGGAAAATGCCATCCACATCCAAAGAAAGAACTATGGAGTTTGGATGCAGATTGAAGCATACTATTTGCTAATTTTGTTTTCTTCTGTTGAGTTTTGTTTCCTCTTTCTGGTGGTTCCTCTTATTGGTTCTAATTCATACTTACAACATCACTAATGTGAAAAAATGTTTAATAGGAATGTGTATGTAGAATAGCCTATATCGGATTTCGTGCCATTTTGGGGAGGGAGGTGGGGAGGGAGGGGGAGAAAAATTTAAAACTCAAAAGCTTATTGGAAGTGATTGTTGATAAATCAAAATAAATTAATAAAAAAAACTGTTTGCTCATCTATAGATTTAATTACCTCCTTTGAATATCACTAACAGGCTCTCATCTGGTTAGTTTCCCTTCAATATTGATTGTCAGTGATCATGGCCCCCCTCAATATCAATTAACCAATCAATTAGGTTTTACAAAAGGATAATTAGTAAGAAATATATGTCTATATAAATATGTCATAATACGTATTATGTGCGTAATAGGATATAATCAAGAGAGCATGAGAAAGTTATAGTAGCAATAACAGAAGTACAAAAATGTCTCTGAAACTGAGAGGCTATTTCTCTCTACCACACCTTGGTTCCCTGGGAAAAGTGCTACAAACATTCCTTCTCTCATCAAGTTCCTTTCTGTCTGTGTGTTTGTGTGCATATACCACACATGCATATACACATATATACATACCTATACATATATATGGATATGTATGATATATATCCACATATGTGGATATGAATAAGTATATCGCATATATACGTGCGTACGTCTCTGTGTGTGTGTGTGTGTGTATGCCTATAGATAAGTTCATACTGTGGCAGGAACTAGTATCTTGGATACCAGGTTGATTCACTTTGGGACTGAATCAGACTGGTTCCAATTGCTGCAGGTATGTAAACTGATATGTACTCCAATCGAACTGAACCTGGGGCCCTTCTTACCTTTCAATGGTTGTAAAATGGCTGAGCTATTCCATCTCAGATACTCCTTTATCTAAATCAGGAAAATAATAGAGACCAAGGCTGCATGCTATGCATTCAGGGCCACACGTTGTAGCCAAGGGCGGCAAGCTCTAGGTTGCAAGTTTTACAGCAGAATTTTTTTCTTAATCAACACTAGAGAAGAGGAGAAAAAGACATTTCTTCAGTTCCAGCTTTTATACGCATATTTAGTTTCTGGCTCATATCACCAGGAGCAGTCAGGGAATGTATATGCTCTAAATTGGGAGTGGGAGAAACAGTCCATTCTTTTCTCCCTGCAAATCATGGCTTCTCCTGCCGCCTTTCTCCAACCGTGGAACCAGCATATCTAACTCCAAGTAGTGAGCAAGAAGAAGAGTATGTTACAAGCTCATTGGCTGCCTTACCCTAAATTAATAAAAAAGCAAAATCTTCAAATTGAAAGCCAGGCTTGATCTAGGAAATTTGAAGAATGAAATTACTCACTCTCTTCTCTCCTCTCTTCCAACTACTTGGCCCTCCCACTCTCCACTAGGGCTGAGGGCTATTAGGGCAGGAAAAGCCATATTTGGTGCCTTGTTAATCTAGCAGGGAATTATACCAGACATTAGATTGCTACATATATAGTTCACACACATGTATTATAAAAATACATATGTACACATAAAAATATGTGCATATGCAAATATAGATGTAGTTATGCATCTGCATGTGAGACTTTTATGCATGTGTGTATATACATTTATAAAATATATATGTCTATACATATATACACATGCATACGTATACACATAAATATATACATATATGTGCACACATAGACATATATGTATGTACACATACAACTGTCCCTGACAGAAGAGTTATGTAAGTTGTTATATTCATGTCAAGAGATAGTGGGATTAGCTGATGATCACAGGGCGTTTGGCATCCCTCCTTTCACATAGAGCTTTTGCATTCTGGACAGGCTTTGACATATTATGCTCCACAACTGATACCATGGGGTGAACAGGAAAAATTCTGTGGAGGTTGCTGTACATAAGAATTTCAGGTTACATAATCTGTTTATTATATATACTGACCAACTGTGAACTTTATCCCAATATATATTGCATGACCTCTAGTCTCCTTTGTGTTTATTCTTTCCCTGATGTTAGGAAAATGAGTATCTGAGACAGAATGGGCTAGAGGTTAGCTATTTCAACTACATGAGCTTTGGAAGGTAGAAAGGGTTGCCCAGGTTCAATTGGAGTCTATTTCAGAGGTCTGTTGGTCCCTGCAGCTGTTCTACTGAAGATAGGTGTGAGTGTTTTGTATGTATGTAAGCATGAAAATGTATGTGTGTGTGTATATATATATATATATATATATATATATATATATATATATATATATATATATATATATATATATATATGTATGTATGTTTGTGTTTGTATGTATGCAGGCACACATATATAAATCCCCTGGAATATATATTTTCATAATGTGTGTTTGTGAGCATACATATGTAAAAATATTTTCATAAATTTGTTTATATGTATACATATATGTCAGGCACACACAGGTGTAATACACACTGGTTGTATAATTTTATATGCATGTATGCATACATATAGTTTTTATGTGTGTGTACACATACAGAAATTACACATGTATATAACCACATTATTTGTTAAGCCTTTTCAGAATGCAAAAGTCCCACGTGAAGGAAGGCTCCAAACCCCTAGATCACCATCAATCAGATTAGCCTTGCTCCTCCACTCCTACCATCCTTGACATGAATATTTTCCCAACTCTTGTCAGCAAAGTTCTTCAGATAGGGCTAATTCAGAAATGGTTGTTTATAGCTCGAACACAATTTTAGACTTCATAACTGTAATATGGGAATTTATGCTTACTCTACTACGCCTATTCCATTGGCCCTGCCTGTAAGGTCATGGTGCCCTCCTATAGGTGTATTGTTTTATATTGATGGATTTTGAATTATGAAATTGTTATAATGTATTCTCATGTTTCCCCCAAGACCTTATTTCCATTTCTCGTGGTCATTGTAGACTTTGATTCCACTCTTGGTATAGTTGAGAAGAGAAGGAAGGGTGAGCTTCTCTCATAATATGTTGATAGAGAGAATAATATGGATTTCATTGATAAAGGGCGAGACCATCTTTTTGACCAATGGAAATCATATGAAGAGTGGCCAAGAGTTGCCCAGGGAATCACAAGCTGGTGTCAGGATCAGGACTGTGACCCTGGTATTTTCGGGCTTGAGGCCAGTGTAAAAAAGTAATGGGTAAAAATTTAGTGCTCTGAAAATGACAGCTATCCTAATGTTGCCTTTTAAAATGGAAAACTTTTGTTTTTGTAAACAGTTTATTATTATACAAAAGTACCAGGAACATCAACAATGGAGAGGGAGTTCGATCTTGGTCAGTTTTCATGTGCTAGTCGGCCTGCATCTCATGGGACAGTCTTTGATTTGGTGCCTGGAGAAACAATTTGTTCATCTCGGTCTTCAGCCAAAAATTCTTTATATTGGAGAAACTTCACGATGTGGAGTGTCCTTATGAACCCTTCTGGCGTGGAGTATCTTTTTATCCTCATTGCAGAAATCGTGGAATCCATTTGTCCTTCTCAAATTTTCATGGCTTGAGATTCCAGCTGAACCTAACCAAGAAATTTATCAGTAAGCCTTGTGTTCTTTGAGTGTTGTAGGGGTGTTCTTTCACTAGGTTTTTTTTTTCTGTTTTAAGTTAAGTGGAGTGGGGTAAGTGGATGTATAATGTCAGGTGGGAGGTGGGCCCAGGGATGATGGGGAAAGGTGACAAAAATTGGGAGCAGTTGAGAGAGGTGGGTTTTACCTTCTGGTTCTAGGACTTCCAGGCAGTTTTCCTTTATGATTTCCTGAAGGATACTGTCCAGGCTCTTTTTTTCATCATGATTTTCAGGTAGTCCAATAATTTTTAAATTGTCTCTCCTGAATCAATTTTCCAGGTCAGTTGTTTTACCGATGGGGTATTTTACATTTTCATCTATTTTTTCATTTTTTGGTTTCTGTTTGACTGATTCTTGACCTTTCATAGTGTCATTTAATTTCCATTTGTCCAATTCTAGTTTTTAACCAATTGTTTTCTTCTGTTAGTTTTTGTACTTCCTTCTTCAGTTGGCCAATTGTGTTTTGTAGGGACTTGTTTTCTTCAGTGTACTTTTTTTTTTTGCTAGGCAATGGGGTTAAGTGACTTGCCCAGGATCACACAGCTAGTAAGTCTTATGTGTCTGAGGCTGGATTTGAACTCAGGTCCTCCTGAATCCAGGGCCAGTGTTCTATCCACTGCACCACCTAGCTGCCCACTCTTCAGTGTATTTTTTTTTTCCAATTCGCCAATTGTATTTTTTAAGGACTCTTCTACCAAGAGATTTGACTTTTAAAATCCTTCTTGAGCTCTTCTAAGAAGGCTTTTTGGGCTTCAGAGCAGTTCATATTCCTTTTTGTTGTTGCAGATGTGGGTTTGTTGACAATGTTGTCCTCTTCAGAATTTCTGTCTTGATCTTCACTCTTCTCATAATGTGAATCTATTGTACGTTTCTTTTTACTCATGGTTTCTTTATTCCCTGACCTTTAAAGAGATTGAGCTCTCCTGCTGAGGAACAGAGGGCACTGACCCAAGCTTCTTGTGTTGGTAGCCTAGGTCTTGGTCACTGGCTTTGTGTGCTGGGGCCTCTTATGTTGGCAATTGGAGGCTGTAGGGTTCTGGCAGCTTATCTCCTGTTGGGCTGGAATCAGCAAGGCTGGAACTTTCAGGCAATTCTAGGTTGCCTGATTTTCCTTTCCTTTAGCTTTCTTCAGCTCCTTTTAGATGGGTGCTGCAGGGTCCCTTGCAGTGCTGCCCCCCTCCTTTCTGCTAATTCACTGGGAGATTCCTTTGTGCTGGAGTGCCTAAGCACCTGGCGGTTTTCTGAGCTGGTTTCCAGAAGTTCCCCCTCCCTCACTGAGTCACTTGGAGGTCCAGGTGTTGGTGTTTGCCTGTTCTACCACCTGGGCTTCAGGATCTCCTCCTGGCTGACTGTTGGAGGCTGTAGGGTTCTGACAGCTTACCTGATATTGGGTTGGAATCAGCAAGGCTGGGACTTTAGGAAGACTCTAGGTTGCTTTCTTCAGCTCCTTTCAGATGAATGCTGCAGGGTGCTTATCCGCCTGGGGCCCTTTGTAATGCTGCTTCCCTTATTTTTGCTGAGGCACTGGGACACCCGTTTTCTGGGCTGTTGCACTGCTGCTCCCTGTCTTTCTTCTAGTTCAGCTGTTCCAGGTTTTTTTTTTTCTGTGGTGATATTTTCTGGGTTTTCAGAGGTTGATAGGGGAGAGTGAGAGAGACTACCATTTTACTTCACCATCTTGGCTTCTGGAAGAGGAAGTCGAGAGAGGTGGGTTTTGAAGAACTAAAAAAAATTACTGATATGAGCTTGGACAGTTGACAATCTGCTAGTTAGGAAAGGAGACAAGAAGGGATGAAATGAGGGCAGGGACAGGGCAAAGTTAGGGAAATGGGGTCAACTCATTTGGGATCAGCTATTTCCAAATCCACCTTTCTTGCCTGGTTGCAGAGCACTAGGAAACTATTGTGGAAAAAGTAAACACAAATGTTGATCTTCTTCCTCTTCCTTCCCCTCCCCCCCAGGGAAAGTGACTACATCAGGTAGGCATACTTGACCAAGCTGAGCACAAAGACCTTTCAAAGCCATTCATTTCTATCAAAAATCAGACATTTGTTGTCTCCACAATCGACCAATCTCTTATTTTAAATCCAGGACAATAGAGGGCACAGAGGAACTAAGTAAACAGCCATTTTCAAAGTTTGCAAGGTACTTGCACCCAGCAAAATATATCTCATGTGGATATCTGCTTAATATTGACGTCTCATATACCCCCAGTCATTTCCCAATAAAGTTAATTCCATATTGGCTTCCTTTTTAACAAAAAGTAATAAATAATATTTGGGTAAGAGTCATTATTAGATGGGCAAAGTACCTATCACCTTCTCTAAAAAAGAGGATACTTGTGTTTAAATGACCTTGAAGATCACCTATATTGGCATTAAAATTTGTCACTGTCACTGGATAGAAAAGTTATTTGAAGTCACTACTCCATAGACATCTATTTACTAATCAAATTCTATTCTGACTAGAGTGACTTTACTTCACACATCCCAATCCACTTTCACTTTCTCTCAGTGCTTTCATCACTAAACCAAGCATACAGGAGTTGGAGAAAGAGAGAGAGACCCAGTTTCTCTCTAGCACAAGGAAGCCAGTTATGCACCCATAAGAATGCAGAAAAATTGAGATTTGAGGTGATAGCAAGAGAGATTAGAATGCCTTGACCTGTCTTGCATACCCAATCAATAAGCCAGATATTTCATGGTAACCTAATTGCCTTCCCTCTAGGAGCTAGAAGACTTTCTGACCCATTTCTCCCTCTTGCTGAAGACTCTCCTGGGTTCAGATTCACTGATCCTGCTGCTGCTGCTGCTGCTGCTGCTGTTGGTTAACTCCAGCTCAGTGTGGCTCTTGGCTATTTACACCCTTCCCCCCAAGCCTTATCTAGTCCTGAAGAGAAAGGCCTCTGTGACATTTCATTGGGGGGTCTCCATTGGGACACTTGCTCTTAGTGGTCCTGACTCCTGCATCATGGAGGACAAAATGAAATTTGACCTTATTCGGGCCCAATGCAGTTTCCCCATACCTTATTAGGCAGACAGTGGAGACTTCAGCCCAAACTAGTGACCTAGACTTCACCTATCCAGATGGCAAATTCGCTGATTCTTAATAAAATTCAAGAATATTGATTCAAGGGATTTGTGATTGTGAATGCATATGTATTGGGGCAGCAGGGGTGGGGGGAGGAGGTGAACAGGAAGACTGCACCTGAGACCGAGGCAGACTCAGAGAAAGACAGATGAAACCATGTTGATGTTCATTTAAAGCCAACATGACTTAGATCAAGAAGAATAGTCATGCCTAGACTAACCTCCTTTCCGTTTTTAAGAGTGCATCTAAATAGACTATAGATCAGAGAAATGCCACAGACACAGATAACATCCTGGGATTTGATAAAAAGTATTTAATAATGTTTGATAAAGTGTCTTCTATGACTCATCTTTGTGGATGATAGAAGGAAATGGACTAGATTGACAGGTGGATTTGGAATGGATAGAACGACTAGAAAAATTATTTGTGGATCTCTGTCCACAAATGGAGGTATCTATGGAAGCATCTTAGCAAAATGTCCCATGGATCATGTCCTTGGCCACCTATGTGCTTGTTCAATGTTTTAATCAATAATTTGTCTAAAGAAGGTCTAAGGTGGCAGATGTCAAATTTTTAGATTAAATGCATCTAATACATTGGGCCCTAGAATTAAAAAAAAAAAACGACTTGATAGGCTGAAATGATGGGCTAAATCAATTAAGACAGAAATTACTATTTCATATGAATAAATGAACTGCAAGATAGGGAAAAGCTGTAAATGTTTTTGTGAAAAAGTTGTAGTTTTTAGTGGAGACTGGTCAGCTTTAAAAATGTGATTGATTTTAAGCTTCAAAAGATTTATACAGTCTACAATGGGGGAAAGTGATTTCTAATGATACCTTGCCTTGGTCCTACTATAGCTAATGTATTATACTAAGTCAGTGACACCTAGTTCAACAAGAATGGTGAAGGGAACTAGATGTGAATGCAATGGCATGATAGCTGCAGGGCAAGTCAAAAGAGGCCTAGCTTAGGTGGGGCTTATAGAACCTGAGTTCAAATCCTTGTTCTGACATTTACCACCTGTGGGACATCATGGCAAGTCACTTAAATTCTCAGGCCTGAGTTTCCTCACGTATAAAATAAGCGAGTAAGCCTAAATATTTCTAAAATCCCATCCCACTTCCATATCAAGGATCCTATTAGCATCCTATGTCTTCTTGAAATGCTTTCCTGTTGAGCACACGTGTTCTGCCATGGCCCCAGACAGAAACACCAGCAGAATGGCAGAGTCAGATTTTAGGACTGATATAAACAAATACTATTCCAAAGTGCTATGGACTTCTTGGGAGCTAGTGGGTTCCTACTGGAGGTGTTCCCCATGGAAGGTGGATGAGTACAAGGGTGTTGCAGAAGGTATAACTTGGCTCAGGTTTGTGGCATATTATATGATCTGGGGGGGAGGGGCAGCTAGGTGGCATAGTGGATAAAGCACCAGGCGTGGAGTCAAGAAGACCAGAGTTCAAATTTGGCCTCAGATACTTATTAGCTAGTGCGACCCTGGGCAAGTCACTTAACACTGTTTGTCTCAGTCTCCTCATCTGTAGAATGAGCTGGAGAATGAAACAGCAAACCACTACAGTACTTTGCCAAGAAAACCCCAAATGAGGGCACAAAGAGTTGGACATGACTGAAGACAACTGAATATGACCTCTGAGGTCTGATTGAAATCTAAGGTACTGGAATTCTAGAATTCTCTAATTCTGAAACCCTTCAAATAACTGGCACAAAGGTGAACTGAGATAGTCAAACCTGGAAGCTAGGAAGAAATAAAATCAGCATATCCAGACTGTAAGTTCCCTGGGGACAAGAGCTATTACATTCTTGTCTTAGTGTCCCCAGGATCTGACACATAAGTGCTTCATAAATGTTTGTTCCTTTAAGAGACAATTAGAATTCAAATTCAAATTAGAATTAGAATTCAAAAATCTTCCTGCTTTGATGTTTCAGACAATAGGGAAAAAAGCCTTTGCAGCAGTGATAGTGTATTGACACTAGTGATAGTGACAGTGTGTTGGACTGTATTCTTTCTTCTTTTTGGAAAACCATGGATTCTAAAGGTGGCCCAGAGGGAGACCATTCCTAGGCAGAGGACAAAGTCGTAAGGCATAAAGACAAGAGTTAGCTGGAGGGTGATGTGTGAAGAATAACAAGTAGATCAGTATTGGTTCCGTGCAGAGAGGGAGATCTATAAGCAGACAGAAAGCTCATGAGCAAGGGAATTCTCTTCATCCTCCCCAAATGCTACAGCATCCATGTCACATGGCAGAACCATGAATCGATGTCTGCCTGAGAGATTGTCAGGGTACCACCCAGCTCTGCAGTCTCTGGAGGCTGCAGATTTCAACCTGAGAATAGGAGAAATACAGGCTTACTAAAGTGTACGGTTACTTCCCGAGAATTCTCATCCTTTGACTTCTCTATATTAGTTTAAATTCAATTGAACAAATGGGGGCATTATTAAAAAAGAGAATCACAGAACTCATTATGCATCAACAATGTACGTTATGTGGCAACCAAGGTTGCTAACATTGTCATAGTCTGCCTCAATAAGCAGCACTTAGCACAGTGCCTGGCACATAACTGTTGCTGCACATTCGTTTTTTGGTCACGTCTGATTCCTTGTGACCTCACTGGGAGTTTTCTTGGCAGAGATACTCTACAAGGGAAGTCTGAGTAAGAGGAATTGTTGCTCTGTCTTCTAGTCATATCTCTCTGCTCTTTTCCACCTGGATCCACCTAGATTTCCTACATTTTTTCTGCTGGTCCTACCTTAGGTGCTAGGGGCAGAAGGCCCAGCAGCTGTCATAAGTCCCCTGCATATTGGCTGTGAAGATATTGAGGGGGTGTGATAGTGAAACTTCTTATCTCCTCTTTTCAATCTACTATAAAGGGGGAGGAGCAGCCCCCACTGAGCTGCGGTTTCAGCCACCCTGTGCCACCACCCTGACCTTCACTGTAAGGAGCAGAGCAAAAGTAGTCCAGGGTCCTACCTCCCCCCCCACTGACCCAAGAAAAGATTTCACCTTGTTCCAGTGGGGGCAAGGATGAATGTATAAGACTGGCTTGTTCCTCTCTCTGTTTTCTTCCAAGAAGAATAAAGATGAACAATTTAGAGAGGTTTCCACACTCTTTAGCTCATCCTCACTAATCTGCACAAAGTTATGTTTTCCATCCTTCTTCCTATATGTTGTGCCTGCCCCATCTCCCTAGAGGAGGGAAAGGTAATTGTGGGGGTGAGAGAGTAGGGAGGTAGGGAGGTGTGAATGACCCTCTGGAGTAGATTCCTTCAGCCTTTGACTGGCCTCAACACTGGAACACTGGAGGTTTCTATGGTAAACAGGTGAATGGTTAAAAAAAAATCCGAGCATATCAGTCACAGGTATGAATATATCAATACTTATACAGAATTCAATAATATAAAAGGTATCAGAATTTAAACATGCAATCAGCAAATGTAAAGTTTGCGAAATTAAACCAGTAGAAATAAATTGAGTTACACAATAGAAAAAAAATCAACTGTACATTTACAAATTAATTTTTTCTTGCTAAATTTCTCTAGGATCTTATAGTCAAAGGTATCTCAATTTTTTTTTAATTCCCAGGCAGAGAATCTCTCCAAAGGTGCCTTCTAAAGCAAAGGGCCCAATTTTATCTCAGGCAAAACCCCACATGGAATGTGGTTGCGTTGATGTGGCTTGCAGGGAGGCCGGACTAGACGTCTATATCATCTTCTCCCTCCACCCGTCTCCAAGGAATATTTCAGTTCCCTCCAAGACAGAAAGCTAGAGGTTGGTGCCAGGGACCGGTCATTCTTCTTTCCTTAGAAAGAAGGTAGCCGGCTAGAATTATGTCTGTTTGTTCCCTTAAGAATTATTAGTCTAGGGGCAGCTAGATGGCGCAGTGGATAGAGCGCCTGCCCTGAAGTCAGGAGGACCTGAGTTCAAATCCGGCCTCAGACACATGACACTTACTAGCTGTGTGACCCTGGGCAAGTCACTTAACCCCATTGCCTAGCAAAAAAATAAAAACAAAAAAAACCCCAAAAGAATTATTAGTCTAGATGATGTAATTTTTAGGTTCAAGCTGAACTCCTAATCACTATTCATTAATGAGGAAAGTTTTGTATCCAGGGCTTGATTCTCTTCCTACCAAGGAGCAGTTCCACAGTAAGCATATATAACAAATAGCAAAGAAACTCATTTGACTAATTCAGTAGCAAACCAGAAATAAAAAAGAGCATACATAAGAGAATATATAGCAGACAATACAGATTGAAGGAGCCCTCCCAATGTGAGTGAGCTATTTCAGCTCAAGTTCAAGAGAGATTCCCAGATCTCACCCAAAGGGAAAATTCTTAGAAGTCTTTAGTTTAGTAAGCTAAAGATAGGGACCAGACAGAAACCACCAGCTTCTTTCATATTGACCTCCTCCCAAGTACCTAAAGAGAAGCTGGCATTGCACATTGCACATTTCTCTTGAAGCTGGAGGCTAGAAGAACCCCAAATCTCTTTCCTCTCTGGTTCTTGCCAACACTGCCCTGCCCCTCATGCAGGCTTGGGTCATTGATGTCCACAAATTAGGAGACAGTCCCATACCAATAAGCTTTGGTTCACATATATCTATGAACACTTTTCCAAGGTGTGGACATTTCCAGGTTAAAGAGGATGCATGTATGGGAACTTCAAAGTTACGTAAAAGACTATAGTCAGGAAGGCTTAGGTTCAAGTCTAACAGAAGAGATAAGAAAGATGAATACAATTAGTTCTCCTATTTTCATTTTTTTTTTATAATGTGTGTTATTAGGCCAAATTCTTTGAGTAGCCATGGATTTCACAGACGAGGACTTATAAGTCCTTAGGGCTCAGAGAAATCATCACATAGGGATAAGGATAGGGATAGGACTACACCTGTGATTTCACTGGTATAGAGAATTCCCAGATGAGAAAACTCCCTCCACCAATGCAAGACAGCACCTGCTCTGCTACTTATAATGTTAAAAAAAATTGCCCAGGATGCAGTGAGAGACTAAGTGACTTGCCCAGGTTCATACTGCCAGTATGTTTCAAAGGCTGAACTTGTATTCAGGTCTTCTTAGCTCTAAGGCCTGCTGTCCAATCATGATACCATGCTCATAAATATCCTTAATTCTTTCTCCATTTAAGCTCTGCACAAAACATCCTGTACGGTTTTAGATTCTCATCTTTGGAGAACATTCCTGTTTTATTTCTTGCTTGATAATCGATAATCGGATGATTAGTGAGCAAAGTTATCTCTATGGTTGTATTCATCAAGGATGTGTTCTTATAATCTCTTCAATTTTCAATCCCTTCAACTCAAAACTCTTAGTTGTCAGACTAACTTTAGAGCACCATTTGGTTATTCCTTTCTCATAGATGATGATGATGATGATGACAATGATGATGATCATGCTATCTAGCATTTTATAGCACCTACTATGTGTCCAGCACTGTCCTAAGTGCTTTACAAATATTATTTCATTTGTTATATATTCACCAAGAATTCTTTTGAGAAGCACATAGACTATTCCCATGAAAACATTTAGATATGAGAAGGTATACATGACTCAGTAATTGCTGATGTCTCTTGAATAATCTTTTTCATTATTATTATCTACAATTTCTCCAAGGCAACATACACAGCAAAATATTTATAGCAGCACTTTTTTTTTTGAGTAACAGAGAGGTGGACACAAAGTCGATGCTTATCTGATGGGAAATAGATAAAGAATTTGTGACATATGAATATAATGTATCATATTTTTAGATTTTTATCTTTCAAGTTTCATCTAAATTCTGACCCTCTGCAGGAAGCTTTTATGGACCCCCACTTAGTATTAGTACTTTTCCTTCATTGATTATTTCCAGTTTATTCTGTTGAAAGCTTGCTTGTACCTAGGTGTTCACATGTTGGCTCTCCTAGTAGACCATGAGCTCCTTTGAGAGCTGGGATTGTCTTTTACTTTATATCTCCAGGACTTAGCAAAGTGCCTGCTACATGGTAGGCACTAATAAATGTTTATTGATCAACTGACTAATTGAGGTGAAGAAAACTGAGCATAGTCTAACATGAATTCTAGATTTTGGAGCAGTTTTTGAAGGTTTCACAGGAAGCATAGGTAGGACCTCATGGACTAAATATCCTCGGGGAAGCCAGCTGAAGAAGAAAGGGAATCTCTTAAGAATGAAATTCTTAAAGACAAAAACAACAACACAACAAAAGGAAATAGGTCCAATGAGGAGAAAAACATGGGTGTTGTCTAACGCTACTGATGTGGGGACACAGAGAGCTAAAAACCAACTTAAACTTTTCTAAAATAAATGTATTGAAGATTTAACCTAATAGAGGAGGAATATAAATGTTAGTGTTCACAAAGAGCTGAGGTTGGCAAGTAAAGCAAAGTACAACAAGAGGGCATTTTACATGTCCATTAGTGAGGGAAAGAAGAGGATCCAAAAAGGGAGATGAACCCAGCTGGGAGCAGAGAGGGTGATGGTAATTGACAACAGAGAGAAAACAGAGCTGCACCATTATTGTTTTGTTTTGTTTTGTTTTTTTCTGCCAAGAAGAATGACCTTTGCAGTGGAAATGATAGAGCAAAAAGTGGTCACCAAGGTTTGATTCCTCAAGATAAGTCAGGAGAAAATCAAAGAGCACCTAGCTCATCAATTGATGAATTCAAGTTACCTGGTCCAGTGAACTACGTCTGTTAGTAATGAAAGAACTGGTAGATTGGATTGCTGTCAGAATGAGTGATTTTTGGAAAGATTATGGAAAATTGGAGAGATGCCAAAGGACAAGAGAAGAAATGCCCCAACTTTCAAAAAATAGGAAGAGAATAGAATCTGAAAACTATAGGACAGTGAGTTTGCCTTTAATTCCTGGTAAAGTTCTATAATGGATCACTAAAGAGGTTGTTAGGACCATCTCTAGTAACATCTCAAAAAGGAAGTTGTGATTCCAAAGAGCCAGCACAGCCTCCTTGTTAGATTTTTTTTTGAGGGGTCGAGGGAATCAAGAAACGCTGTACACAGTTCACTTAGATTTGAACAAAAGAATTTTATATAAAGTATGACATAATATCTGCATGAAGAAGATGGAGAATTGTGGACTAGATGACAATATTTCAGAACTGGTCCAATGGCTGGATCCAAAGAGAGGTCATGCATGGTTGGTAAGAAATCTCCAGTGCAAAAGCTCCAGGGATTTTGCTGACTCCCACGCTGTTCAATATTTTTATTAATGACCTCAATAAACAAAGGGATGGTATGATTATCAAATTTGAAATTTACACTAAGTACATAGGGTTAAATGGAGATATAGAATAAATGACATGGCATGACAAATTGAGCATCCCAAAAAAATCTGATAGGCTCGAACACAGGAATCTCATAAGATGAAACTCAATCAAGACAAATTTAAAGTCTGGCATGGATTTAAAAGATTAGCTTCACAAATACAAAATGAAGGAGGGTGGTTAGACAGAAATTTTTCTGAAAAAGATTTGGGGTTTTTAGTGAATTGCAAGGTTGATAGAAATTAGTATTGTCATACAATGACCAAAAAAAGCTGTTATCTTGGTCTATGTTAAGAGAATCATAACTCCCAGAAATAAGGCTGTGATAGTTCTGTTCTGTTCTTCTCTAGTCATACCAAATTTGAAGAATCATGTTCACTTTTGTATATGGATAAAGCTGTATCATGTCTAGGAAGGACAGCTAGGATGGGGAACAGACTTGAATTCAAGTCATCTGAGAATCAGCTAAAGGAAATGGGGATGATTTGACTACAGGAGAGAATACTGGTAGGGTGGGGGAAGAGATATCTCCTTTCAAACATTTGAAGGGCTTTAGGACGTAGATTTTGAGGATTTAGATTTATTCTAACCAAGAACCAGGAGAAATAAGTAGAAGTTGTAAAAAAAATGCAAATTCAGGATTGGGGGTCCAAGAAAAAACTTCATTAACACTTAGGTCTGCCCAGAAGAATATACTGCTTTGGAAGATGGTGGGTTCCCCTTCCTTGGAGATCTTCAAGAAAATAATGATGACTATTTGTTGGTTATGTTATACTGAGGATTCCTTTTAAGTATGCTTGGGAAAGTACTGAAGTCCTTTTGACTCTAAAATTTCATGAGGTTCAAAGAGCTGAGATCACTTTTCCATAGTCACATAAGTATCTCATGCAGGATTCAAGTCCACTTTTCTATTCACCATACCACATTATATACATACTCTATGCTACATTGGTAAACAGTCATATGCTATCTGTTGGGTTACAATCAATTTTATTTTTTTGTGATTCAATTCAATTCTTCAAATAATTATTAACTCACTATGTACAAAATGCAGTGCTAGATACTAAGATATGAAGGTCAAGGGAACAGTCCCTGCCCTCAAGGAGTTGACGTTCTCCTGGACATTGCTTAATGCTTCCCAAGTCAAGAACATTCCAAGTCTACTTGTGAAGAAAATATTCATGACATTCAAGCATGAAGCTTTTGATCAAAATAATCTTTCATTTTCTGCTCCAGAGCTATATTTTCTAACATTATTTTGCCATTCTTCCCTGTGCCTGCATTTATACTGAAGTTAACAAATGAACAAGAGGAAAATCTCAAGGTTTTTTTTTAATAGAATTTTTCTGTCTTATCCTCAAAAACAGATATGAAACATAAGCTGCAGCAATATTCATGGTGGTCTCCTTACTTAAGGTCATCATAAGGAGGAGATCACAAGTTGTCTTGCAAAATAATAATAGCTGAGACAGCTAGGTGGTACAATGGATTGGCCCTGGAGTCAGGACGACCTGAGTTCAAATCCGGCCTCAGACACTTGACACTTACTAGTTGTGTGACCCTGGGCAAGTCACTTAACCCTGACTGCTTTGCAAAAATAAAAATAAAAGTAATAGCTTACTATTAAGGCTTTAAAGTTTGCAGTATTTTGCATGAATTATTTCATTTAATACCCAGGGAAACCATGTGAAAATCATTATGATTATCATCACCATTTTGCTGATGAAGATATTGAGGCTCAGGGACATTAAGTAACCGGCTCTAAGGTTAATCAGCCTTAACTGCTAGTGGAGGTTTTGAATTCAGGACAACTTTGCAAAGACTGTGTTATCCCTTCTAGGCTTGCCCTCCCCCTGCCCGAGATGATAAGTTACTGATTCTAAATCCAGCACCCCATGTACTATACCTCTATTCCTCTCATGTTTCTTTTTGCCTCTGGTCATTAAACCAGTCAACTAACTCACTTCCTTCTTTAAAAAGAACCTGTAGATCTTCCTTCATTTTTTTGCACCTTCTGTCCCTCTTCTGATTTTATCTGTAGCAAAAATGTCCAGTTCTTTCAGTAGTGAACCCATTCACTAGTCACTGGACAAAGATCACTCTGTGATTCTCACCACCTTCTTCTTTTTCTGCCCTTTCCCATTCCCTGTGGAAACAGAAGATCCAGGACTATATTATCTATCTTATGGGTCACCATGGCCAATCTATTCATCATCTAATGATTGACCTGCCAGAGATGTTTCCTCCTCTAGTTATATAACATGGCAGGTCATGCCAGGGAGATAAGGGTTCTCCCTGGAAACTTCTGGAAACTTTGAGGACAAGTGACTCATTGTTTGGGTCTTTGGGGATGCTGAACTTCCTGGCTGCACAGGAAGTGAAAACTGCCATGTTGGGGTCCAGTGCTGAAAGGACTTTTTAATGCTTTAGCATGATATAATGGACCCTGAGACAGCAGCAAGATGCTGCATCAGATAAAAGATGGGACTTTTAGCAGGTGGGATTCCTTCCCAGATGACACAATGTGACTGCCATTGAGGGATGAGGACATACAGGTCTCCTTCCAATCCCAGAGCCATGGAGACGTTGCCTCCTTATCATTGATGGCCAAAGGCCTTCATCAAGTGAGCCTCAGCCAGAGCTCCCAGCTACCTTTGTCTTCCTTTCTGTGCTTCTACTTTTTTTTTTTTTTAGCAGGAATGCAGCATCAGCAGTGGCTGGACCAAAGGCAGGAAAGTGGTATTAATGACGGCAATGACCAGGGTGACTGTGGTTGCAGCAGCCATGAGGGAAGGCTGGCAGCAAGAATGGAATTCCCACTAGGGAAAGAGGTCACTGGAAAGAAGATCCTTCCTGGGGTTTTATCAAATTGTACTCAAAGTGAAATGTAAACTTACTGCTTTCAGTTTGCAAAAACTGTTAATGTCCCTCCTAAGCTTACCTCCTGTCAGATTGCATCAGGGACATGTCAGGATGTCCTGGGCTAGACCTGACTCATGCCAGCTCTGTGGTTCAAGCTTGGGTTTAAAACAAAATGTGACTTGTGGGCAATATACAATTAAATAAAAGGAGCTTTAGAATGGAAAGAATTTGTATTTAGGCAATCAGGATGTTATGTCAGTGGCTCATTACCTTTTAGGGGAAAACTAACCAAATCTGTGTGGCAGGAAGCTCAGTAGATGTGGCACCATAGGGTAAAGGAGAGGTCAGAAGACTCAAATATGCCTGAGGCAAGCATTAGTAAAAATTAAAGTGCCATCTAAACATGAGTCTTTTTTATCATTGATGGTGGTGGTGGTAGTGGGCAGTGGTGGTAATGATGAGCCTAGATGAGTGGGAGGATGGTGGTGTTATCAAGCAATAAAAAAAAAGGACAGACATTTGTTCAATTGAATTAGATTTTTAAGGAAAATGTTGACACCAGTTTTGGACCTGTTGAATTTGAGGTCCTGACCAGATTTCCAGGTGACTCTATCTAGCAGATAATTTTCTAATTAAGGACAAGAGTTCCTTCCAAAAAAGGACGAGTTCTGGAGAGAGATGACAAGTTGAAATATGGATTTGGGGAAGATTTGTTGAATTGAACTGATTATAATTTGGGATCATAGAGGTGACAATTAAAGCCTCAAGAACAGATGAAACCACCAGAGAGGGAAGGGAAGAGAAGAGGACAAAACCTTAGGAGATACAAATATTAATGTGATAGGAAGAGGATGAAGTAGTTACAAAGCAAAGCCTGTGACCTCTGAGGTCAGCTAACGTATGGGCATTTCTATCCTGCCTGAGGAGTATTGCTTTTGTGGGTTCCCTTTTGTACTGACAGGGTGTTCCATTGAACTGGAATTCAGAATCTGGGCCAGGAATTTGTCATTTGGTGAGATACTAAAGACAGAAGCTTCTAAGATTCCCTTTTCCTCATTACCTTCTAGAAACCATAAAGAATAAATAACCAATGGAGATGTTCCTTTGTAAATCTACCTCTCACTATTGCTACCAAAAGAGGGTAAAGAGCTAAGGGCTATAGGCAAGGAAGTGTGACAACACTCTGAGAAGTTCTCCATCTACTTTCATGTGTTGTCCTGATAGTGGACCTCCATCTGGACACAATGAAGTGTCTTTATTTCCTCCCCAGTCATTACCTCAGGGCTTAGTTTTCTTTTGTATTCTATTGTTCAGTTGTGTCTGACTCTTAGTGACCTCTATTTTGGGTTTTCTGGCAAACATACTGGAGTGGTTTGCAATTTCTTTCTCTATCTCATTTTACAGTTGAGGAAACCAAGGCAAATAGATTTAAGTGACTTGCCCAGGGTCACACAGCTGGCAATTGTCTGAGAGTAGATTTGAACTCAGGAAGATGAGTCTTCCTGACTTCAGGTCTGGCGCTCTAACCACCTGGCAAAGCAGCTTTCCAGTTAAGGGTTAGGCACCAGTGTACTAACCACATTGTTGCTTGATTTTAAAGTATAGCTAAGTACTCAGAAAGCTAAATTCTTTAGGTTGAGCTCTGTTTGCAATCTAAATAGGAAGTGAAGGAGATAATATTCTATTTCACTGGGAAAGTTGTAGATCCCAGCATGTTTGTGACTATTAGAAACACATTTCAGCAAGTAGCCATGTTGTGCAATACTAGCCATATATGAATAAAAACACAGAACCACTGGTCTAAGAAAGTTATAATTTGGGGTGGGAAGATCAGTGCTTACCAAAAAAAACAAAAGAAACAAACCAAAAGAACCTAAACTGGTCCTCTGATGTACCATATGTTCAAAATCAAATAAAAAATGAAGACCTCATGGACCGAAGAAATGGTGTTTTCCTGCATATGTGATGCTGATTTTGAGAGTGTTAACATGTTCATAAACATCACTATACACTCATGTCCGATATGTATTTTTTCATTCTGTTTATGTGTTGAAACGGTGGCCTCAGTGCCATCTTACGCAGGGCTGGGGGGCCTTCTTCAGTTGTCCTGATCTATATCTTGTTACTGGACTCAGATGGCTCTGGAGGAGTGAGGCTGACGACCTTGCACAGCCCTCCCTCACTTCAATCCAATTCACTTGAAAGTCATGGCATCAGCTACCTGATGTAGTGGTCCTCTTCCAGAACAAAGGACAAACAACAGCAACGATGACACAGGGCTAAGGAGGCAGTGTGATACCGTGTGTGAAGGCTAGAGACTTGAGTCCTCATCTTCTCTCTCTAATTGTGTGATCTTTCTGAAGTCTCTCCAGATCTCAGTGGCCTCATCTGAAAAATGTAGATAATAATATTTTACCTGTATGAAGATGGTGAACTCCGATGTGTATATATACATACATACATACACACATACATACATATATACATACATCTATATACATACATACATACATACATATATATACATACATACATACATATATATATAAATATATACATACATACATATATATATATGTATGTATGTATGTATGGGCAAGGGAAGAAACCCAGACTATCTATTTCTTTATTAAAAATACTCCAGATCTTAATTAGAGAAATGAAAATTAAAGAAATTCTGAGATTCCACCTCACACCCATCAGATTGGCAAAGATGACTGAGAGAGAGAGAGAGAGAGAGAGAGAGAGAGAGAGAGAGAGAGAGAGAGAGAGAGAGAGAATGATAAATGTTGGTGTGGAAGATGTTTCAGAAAAACCATTAATGCATTGTTTGTGGAGTTGTGAATGGATCCAACCATGCTGGAAAGCAATTTATAATAGGCAATTAATGCTTACTGACTGACTGGAAGAAGAGAAATCACTTCAATGGTGAATAAGAATAGGAATTGTGCCTCTGAGGGGTCATTTGGAACTGCCTAGAGGCCAGGGATGGTTTGGGACTTGGTCTTTTTACAATAGTGAGATCATATGTGGGCCCTTTTAGCTTCTAACTTTAGTGATCACTTAAAATATAAAAGACTAAACAAACATAAATGCTAGCAACGTTTGTGGCTTTGGAGATCATTTCTCAAAATTTTAAATTTTAAAATAGCAATTTGACTTTCTGCTTAGAAAGATATTTCAAAGAAACATAGAACTGAATCTTATAACCAGAATATGTAATTCACATGTATTACTTATTCTGAAGTCATGAGCAGTTTATCAAAAAAATCATGCAAAGTCAATGATGATGCCTGGCATTTATACAGTGCTTTAAGATTTGCAGAGGGCTGTGTGTAGAACAGACCAGACCATGAAGAGTCTTCCTGACTCCTTCCCAGATACCAGATCCATCTTCCTCACTGGCTACAGGGTAGACATGGCTGTTCATATCTGCTTGATGAGCAGTGAATAAACAACTACAGTCCTTCCAGTAAAATGGAAGCGCACTGAGCCTTGCTATCTTCCCTGCTACTGTACCCTCCAATACCCCAAGCAAGGTCATCCACTCTGTTCCTGAGCCCTGAGGACTACTAGGCCTTTCCCTCTTCCTATGTTAATTGTCTTTCAGAATTAGCATATGAACTCCTTGAGAGAAAACTTCTAGTTCTCTGCTCCATTGGTATCCTTAGCACTTAGCCAAGTGATGTGCGCATTGGCACTCTCTTCCCTGGCCCTCACTGCCTGGAAGGCTAAGGTACATTAGATTTCATTCCTCCTTCGGGGTTCTCCAGGACCCTTAAGGGGATTTGGGATGTTTAGGCTCTCTGCCCTTGGCTCTAAGCCCACTGCTGATGCTTTCCCTGAGTGTGGGAGGCCTCCCTGCACCCCAGTTCCATCTAGCCATTTAACAATCAGATTAGGTTTTACAAAGGAATATTCACTTAAAAAGGAATAATCACAAATATAAAAACTTACTGCCTCAATACATTTGGTTTAATCTTCCTTTCCTTTTGTACCATCTCAGTCTCTGGGAAGGGGAAGGGGACTAGTTTCACAGTTTAGCTCAGTTCCTACATAACATAGCCCCAGTTCCAAGTACAAAATCCTCTTTGGGTTTAATTCCCTGGATTTTTAGGGCTGCTCTGCTGGGCAGGTTGGCCAGATGCAACATCTAGCCTGGAATCCTTGGCTCCAAGGTCAACCTGATTCAAACCACCCTCTGCACCTGAAACTGAGAGACCGAGGAACACAGAACAAACACAAACATCCTCTTGGAGCCAAGGTAAAGGAGAGAAGGAGAAAGAAGTTTTCCCTTCTTACTGGTTTGTGTGCTGTGAATTAATTGGAGACAGCCAGAAAGACAACAGGGATTGCTCAGACACAGAAAGTGAGGGACTGCCTCAGTCTGGCTGCTTTTAAAGATGAAGACTCTGTCTATGCAGCCAAGGACTACCTAGCCCTGCCCATGTGAGAGGGAACACAGAGGCCTCCATGTTAGGTGATCTGGGTGTGCCAGACAAGCCTGTTTACATAAACAGTGAAGAAGTGGGGTTTTTTTTCATTCCTTCATTCATTCATTCACTTCTTCACAACCTCATTTGATTTCACAAAAACCCTGCGGGGTGGATCCTCTTATTACACTTAATTTGCAGAGGTCAGAACTTAAGGCTCAGAGATGGAAGGAAATATCTGGGATATCTTATTTATTCTGTATTTGTTTGTGCATAGTAGTTTGCATGTTGTCTTGCCCATTAGACTCGGAGCTCCTAGAGGCAGAGACCATCTTTTCCTTTCTTTATATCCTCGGCATTTAGCAAAATGCTTGGCATATAGCAAATATTTTAACAAATACTTTTTCATTCATTGATTCGTTTAAGAGAAAAGAAGAGGATGAACTTAGGAGGAATGATGAGTTCTGTTTGGAACATGTTGAATTTGACATGCCCATGGGACATCCAATTGGAAATAACTATTGAGTTGACTATATCACTGAGAATCTATAGAGAGAAAAGAAAAGGGAATCCAAGACAGTTAACAATCACAAATATGGGATGAACATGGTGGACAATCCCCTGAAAGGGAGTGAGAAGGAGCAGTCAGATGGGTAAAGAAGCAAGAGAGAAAAGTTTCAGTCTAAACTGTAGGTTCAGAAACCTGTTTTCAAGAGGTTTAGAAGTAATTCAAATGTGAAAAAGTATAAGCAACACATTTAGACAGCTTTTATCCCCCAGGAGTTGGGAATCTGAGGAAACTGGAGCCCAGAGAACCCAGGCTCCAAATCTAGCCTTCTACATGTTTCCAGGGCATCTAAGTGGTACGGTGAATAGTGCACTGGCCCTGAAGTCTGGAAGATCTGAATTCAAATCCAGCCTCACACACTTGCTAGCTGTGTGATCCTGAGCAAGTCATTTAACCCCTATTTGCCTCAGTTTTCCTCATCTACAAAATAAGGAAGAAGGAAATGACAATCCACTCCACTATTTTTGCCAAGAAAACCCCATGGACAAGTCTGTGGAGCAGCAACAAATCAAACACAACTGAATGAATGAACAACACACTTGTTTCCACTTCCTAACCTACCATTTACTGCTTTGTTCCTTGTGATCTGGCTTCTGATCTACCGCTCTCCTGAACATCCTCTCCACAAAATGACCAACAGTATTATAATTGATCAATCTGATGGCTTTTTAAAAATCCTGACACTTCTTGATTTCTTTGAAGTTTTTGAAACTGTTAACTACTACTTTCTCATATAATTTTTCTTCCCTTGGCTCTCATGATACTGCCCATCCGGCTCTTTTCTTACCTTCCTGACCACTTCTCATTTTCATTTGCTAGATCATTATCTATGTCCTATGCCCTGAAATGTGGATTTTCCCCAGGACTCTGTCCAAAACCTCTTCCCTTCTCTCTCTACACCTCAATGACCTTGTCTGTTCTTCAATGACCTATTGGATATATCCATGTATGCATCCCATAGGTACCTCAATTTCAACTTATCTTTTCCCCCTCCCGACCACATTACATGGAGTCTACGGCTAGCCCTTCTTACCACTGAGTTCCCAGGAAGGCACCCTGCCCCAGGACCTGCTCTTCTCTGTACTCTGCATTACTGGATCCAAGAACATGAAGCTTCTTCTGTTCCAGCCCCACTCAGAGATTGTGTTTGTAGGCTTCCTTTTCTCAGACCCTAGTGGCCCAAACCCATTGTCCTGTTTGAAGGACACCTGCTCTGTCACTGCAGCCCTCCAATTGTCATCAAACATCTAGGTCCTCAATTAACACTAAGGGTCCTGTACCAACACACTCTCTTTATCTCTGGCACTAGAAGAATGAAGAGAATCCTCTTTCCCTCTGGAATATGGAATTTGGAAGCTTCCTTGTTCCTAGTTTTCTCAATTGAGCTATCTTAATCACTAAAATAAATCCAACTTGATCATAATGAATAATTTTTTAAAAAAATGTTTCTCTAATCTTTTTTTGACAGGATTTAATTTTTAAAATTTGAATTATATTCATGATATTGGTGTACAATTTTCTTTCTTTGTCTTTTCCTTATCTGGTTTGGGTATTAAGACTATATTTGACTAGTAAAAAGAATTTTTCAGAGTTTTAAAATTTCTGAGTTTTTGAGAAATTTGTGTTAATCTGGAAAAACTTAATAATTTGGAAAGACTAATAAACAGACAAGTAAATATAACATAATGACAAAAAAAGTAACTTGAAGGAAAAATTGTTCCTTCAAGAATAATTGTTTTATTGTGGGTATCACAGATAATGAATAAGTAGGTAAAGTGAGAAGAGAGAGCAAATAATATTAAAAGAATTTAAGAAAGAATACAGAGCAGAAGTAAAATCCATTGAAAAAATTATAGAGGTCATGTGTGACGAGAAGGCAAAGGTACATGTACATTTAGTACCTGCACCTATGCAAAAGTCCTTTCCTGCCTTCACTCCTCACCATTAGTACCTTCGTTCTGAGATTAACTTCCATTTACTTTTTATATACCTTGTACATACACGGTTGGTTGTATGCTATCTCCTCCAACAGGATGCAAGCTCTTTGTAGAAAGAAACAGGGTGTAATTGGTTTGTTGTTTTTTGTATTCCCAGAATTTAGCACAGTACCTGACACATAGTAAATGTTTAATAAGTGCTTGTTGACTAAGTGAATGAAAAGAATATTTGGAGTTAATGATTTTGAGTCACTGGAGTTGGGAAAATTTCAACTTCTCTTCAAATATTTGTACACATGGCTAGATTATGTGAAGTAGGCACCTTTTCATTATAAAAGCTTTATTTTGGAAGTCAGGTTAAACAAAATTTCTTCCTATGGTGCTGCAGAGGAGATATGTGAAAAGCTCAAAGTTTAAGCTTATGGACCTCTTGTTTTCCCTAGGCAATGACCCAGTGGTGAAAATATTGGAAGAGTCCTTCCTGACCTTATCTAGTTAGGTAACATCTATCTTCCTTCGTCACCCCTCCTATCTCAGAGATAGATTGTGAGTTATCTGGGGTATTTTATAGAATGTATTATACTTCATGAAGTATCCAGATTGTTGAGGAATGGTATTCACCTTAATGAACTATGAACTTCAAAGTAGAATTGTGCCTTTGGAGCTATTACAGGAAAACATAATTATAAGGAAGACCTGGTTCTTGTTTTGGACTAGCTGGAAATTGTAGGCGAAAATCCTAGATCTCCCCTCCCCCAACCCTAGTTCTAAAACCGCAAGACCAAAGGATGCCTTCATTCTTTTATGTCATCTTAGCAGATGCTAAAAAAAGAGGATATATACATATATATGTGTTTGTATAATTATATAGATTATGTCTATATATACACATTTTCCCACTTATTCAACGTAGGACTTGACCATCATCCTAATAGCTTGTGACTCTTCAGAAAGGACTTTAACAGAATGAAATGTTTGTATTCTAATAAGAGAAGAAGAAATAACAGTGTTCCTCAGAAACCCTGATATCATCATAGATCATAGAAGGAATAAAATAAGACAGAGGGTCATAGAGTGATTTTGTCATATCTTGATGATCTGAATAACAGAAATTCACTTGAGAGATATTCAAATCCATGCTAACTTATTTTGTACTTGTTTTATTGTTGCTTCTGTCATATAATTTGGGATCTGGTACTGCTGGTTATCCTTTTATCACCATTATTTTTACCATTTATTTTTTCATCATTTCCCATGAGATTTGTGCACTTTTGTTCCTCCAGATAAACTTCATTATTAATTTTTCTAACTATGTAGTCGTTTGGCAGTTTGGTTAGTATAGCATTGAATAAGTAAATTAATTTAGGTAGTTTTATCAATTTCATTACATTTGCTTGATCTATCTATGAGCAATTAATATTTATGTTTTGTAGTTTTAATTATATAATTTTTGTTTGTTTAAATTCCAAGGATTTAGTGCAGACTTTATTTATTTTAAATGGATTTCTCTTTTTATCTTATCCTGCTGAGTTTTGTTGGTATTATCCAGAAATCCTACAGAGAAAAAGAGTCTTGGGGCAGCTAGGTAGCGTAGTGGATAGAGCAACTGTCCCTGGAGTCAGCCTCAGACACTTACTAGCTGTGTGACCTTGGGCAAGTCACTTAACCCCAATTGCCTCCCCTCCCCCCAAAAGAGTCTTGTGTTCTCTTAGCAATCATTATTGTCCATAGATAATCCTGAACTTGAGCTCTTCTGACACTATCTTTGTAGAACTGTATCATCTTTTGTAATCATTCTCAGCTTCCTTTAACTTCTTCACCTCTCCTCACATTTGACTTCAGTCTCACAACATTTGCCAATATCTCCTACAATCCATTTTCTGATGCAATCAGGTCTTCTTGCAAAGGTCAGTCTCTAGAAGTGCACCCTCTATCCCATTCCGTCCTGTCTTCTCTAACAGATTTTCCCTACTGTCATCCTGTAATCTCTCTTTCCCCACCTACTGGCTCCTTCCCTACTACCTAGAAAAATGTCATCATCTCCACCACCTATGAACAACTAAACAATGCCCCCCCCCAACTTATTCTTACCATCCTGGCTAGATTACCACCCCATATGTCTCCCCCGCAACCCCTTCTCAGCTAAACCCTCTTAGGAGCCTCTTTCTTCATAGTAGATGCACCAATGGTGAGATCTAATGACCTTTTCTCAATCCTCATCCTTCGTGACCTCTCTGTAGCATTTGACTATTGATTACTTTCTCTTCTTGGACACTCTCTTCTCTCTAGGTTTTCCAAACTCTTGGTTCTCCTCCCATCTGTCTCAGTTTCTCAGTTTCCTCTGTATCTTCATCTACATCATGCCCATTGACTGTGGATATCTTCTAAAAGCTATATCTTGGGCTCTCTTTTTTTCTCACTACACTATTTTACTCCTATAGGTTTAATTATCAACTATATGTTGATGAATCTATATCTTCAGCTCTAGTCTTTCTACTGATCCTTTTGTCTATCTCAAATGCAACATCCTGTACACATTCAAACTCAACAGGTACAAAAGAGAACTCATTATCTTTTGCCCCAAACTGTCCCCTGTTCTGAACTTCCTTATTACTGCCAAGGCTACTTCAATCCTCCCAGTCATCCAGGGTCACAACCTTGATGTCATCTTCAACTCTTTTCTCATAATCATTCCATATACTGCTTTTACCAAGTTCTACTTTCACAACATCTTTCCTATATGTCCTCTTCTTTCTTGTCATATAGCTGACATCTTCATGTGGGCTCCCATCATTTCTTGCCTGTCTCAATTGTTTATACTTAACAAAGTGATGGAAAAATGATAATGATGCAGATTTAACTTAAAATATGTCATGTTGACATCCCCCTTCCCCCAAGAAGGCTAGCTGTTAAGCATTTACCAACACATCCCTGCTCTTGTCCCTTCTTTTATGCTCCTTTTTTTCTCTATAGATAAAAAGTCTGGTCTTCTCTTTGTATTGCAATAGTCTTCTGTTTGTTCTCTCTCCCTCAAATCTCTCCTTAATCTAATCTATCCCCTACTCAGCTTCTAAAACAATTTTCCTAAAGAATAGCTCTGACCATGTTATTCCCTTCTCCTTGGCCCTTCCTTCCCCTGCCCCAGTGGACTCTTATCATCTCTAGGATCAAATATAAAGTCTTATGTTTGGCATTTAAAGCTCTTTATATCTGGCCCTTTTCCCCTTTTTACCCCACTTCTACATTCAGTTCAACTGTCACCCTCTGAGGAAGGTCTTTCCCTGCCCCACTAGCTGCTAGTACCTTCCCATGTGCGATTAACTGCCATCAACTCTTCATATGGTGCATGGACCTCGTTATCTACACACTGTCTCTCCCTATTAGAATGTGAAGTCCTTGAGGTCAGGGGCTGTTTTTTGTCTTTCTTTGTATACCCAGTGCCTGGTACATAAAAAGTGTTTAATAAATGCTTTTTTGATAGATTAATTGATTGATCTGGCCTGTCACATTTGTTCATTTCTTTACCACAAGCATAAAAAAAGGAAACTCACTATGAAGCTGGCTGTTGAAAAAAGAGTAGAAGAACATAGATGCATGGGAAGTGAATATCAGGTAATCTCACTGTCAGGATAGCTCACTGCTCCATACAATATCCAGACTTGTATATTTTAAATCACTCATAATGAAATATACATCTGAGTCCCTTTGGTACCAAACTCCATCCTGAATTCTTATTGTATATTTAGATCTAGCAATGTATTTTTGGGGAGGCAATTGGGGTCAAGTGACTTACACAACTGGTACGTGTCTGAGGTTGGATTTGAACTCAAGTCCTTCTGATTCCAGGGCTGGTGCTCCATCCACTGTGCTAACTAGCTTCCCAACAATTTATTTTTAAAATTAAATTTTGCTGACGTAATTTTGTTTTCATATTGCTTCATTCTCCGCATATGTCTTCTCAACTCCTTACAATAAAGAATCTTTTTTCTAAACAACAAAGAGTCTTTCTATAAATTAAAGAGATGAAGAAAAGAAAAAATCAGCAAAATCAATGAATACACGGGAACAGTATGACAGTATATGTAATGTTCCACATATGTAGCTTGGTAAAGGAGCCGGGAGAAGTATCTTTTCATACCTCTTCTTTGGAGCCTAGCTTATCCTTTGTTAGCTTTCAACATTCATTTTCAATTTTTTGAATTGTTCTTTACACTTAGATTATTGTAGCTTTATATTGTTTTATTGGCTCTTCCTACTTCACTCTGCGTGAGTTTGTGAAAGTCTTTCCTTGCTTTTCTGTATTCACCATATGTATCATTTGCACAATGGTATCCCATTACATTCAGGTACCACATTTTTTAGCCATTCCCCAGCTGATAGGCATCTACTTTGTTTCCAGCTATGACCCCTCCAAAATAGTTCTTCTATAAGAATTCTATAAATATGGAACCTTTAATTTTATTCATGGACTCTTTAGGTCAAGCATGCAGACATTTCAGTGACTGTATTTACAAAATTACAAATTGCTTTCTAGAATAGCTACCCTAATTCCTAGCTCTGTCAACAATGCCTAGCTTTCCAAAACACTTCCAACAGTGACTACTTCTTTTTATCGTCTTTGACAACTTTTGCATGTGAAGTGAAAAGCTTCAAGATTGTTTCGATTTGTATTTTCATAATTATCGGTGTTTTGGAGCATTGTAAAAGTATGGACTGCTTCACACTTTTGCATGTGAATGCCCATCCTTGATAGAAGAAGACCATTTGATAACCTTCTCTGGATCCTACCAATTCTGATTGTAATTCCAACACTGTTAGAGTATGTCTTGTAGCCCGATATTTTGAGAGGTATATTTTATCAATAAAAAATGGCATAATCATATCAATTAGCTTTTTCACTTGAGTACATATCATAAAGAAATACGGAAGCCCAGAAATCATCTTCAAATGTAAATCATTAGTTAGGCCTGTGTATTCTCTACTGAGGTTTCCATGCAATTTCACTTTGTTCACACTGTCCTGCATCTGCAAAAACACCCACAGGCTTCCTTCCCTTCTAACACAAGTTTAGTGGAAAGGAATCATTTTTAAAAAATCATTTTCTAAAATAGTTTGATGCCCTGGATACTTATCTTAATTCAATCCTGAACATTATTATGAACATTCAAAACTCAAACCATTCATCTGCACTTAAACCTTCAATTAAATTCCACAATGCAAACCTCCTGGCACTAGAAAAGTGTTTCATATTTATAAACTGAACCTGAAACTAGAAAAAGTGATGAAGTTTTGGGTTTTTTTTTTATGAGAACCCACTTTCTGACATCACATTGGCAGTGTTTGTGATTGGCTGCTAGAGAACAAAAAATAGTTTATATCCAGCAGGAACGAATGAGTGAGCAGAGGAAAAATTAAATCTCTGTCTACTCATTCACTCCTGCTAGCTTGCCTGCTCATCTCAGCTCTACAAAGGGGTAAGTTTTAATGCACTGACTTGGGGTGGGGTTTCTTAATTTCAAATTCTACAATCTTTCTCTTGCCTAGAATGGTAATATGATTTGGGGTTCCTTTATTGTATTTTCTCAATTTTTAGATTCTGTCCAAAAGGATGTGCTCTTCAAGCTAAAGTTCAAACAGTTTAATACTTTGGGAATTAACGTGGAATCATTGCCCCTCTTATTTCTGCCTGCCACAAATACCCATTCGTGATCTTCCCTTTCTCTTCCCCACCAATGATTCCTGATGTATGAAAGATAGATTGTTGATCTGATGCACCCAAGAGGCTGTCTTTGTGTTTCATTGTGACCTATGTAATACTGTATCTAATAATACTTTAGACTTCAACCTAATATGCATCAATTTTTTAAAAAAAATTATATTGTGAGCACTGTGTTAGGCAATGGGGATACAAAGAATTTTTAAAAATCTTTTTTTAAGAAGCTTATATAATAAAACACTATATACCATCTTTTCCAATATATTGTATGTACATATACATGTATACATACATAAAAAGTCTTAGCATGTCTATATATACATATATGTACATACAACACACACATATAGACATACAGACATAAAATTCCAAGACCGTCTTTACAATCAGGAAAATACATAGTGTATGATGAAATAAGGAATTTGGTAGCATATCATATACTCATCTTCTCCATGGAAACTTGCAAACCCAAGATGATAGGGTTAGGATTAGAATTTAGGGTTAGTTTTGTGTTATATTATAATCTGAATAGATCATTCTGGATCTTGATTTTGGATGGAGAAGAAAATTCAAATGAAATTCCAAACCACATTCCTATTATTTTAGTAGTAGGTTGATTGTTGCCTCTCAAACTTGGTTTCTTATTGACATACGCCTTATTTTTTTCCTCTTATTTCTGTGATCTAAAGACTTTCTTAATTCAATCAATTCCATTCTAGTCAACAAACATTTAGTATAAAGTACTTAGTATAAGGCACTGTGCTAAGTGACTATGATGGAAAGATACAAAATAGGGCAGGCGATGCCTAGATACAGTTTACTGGGAAAAACATTTTTGAGGATAAGTGTGATACAGGGTAGAGTTTAAAAGAAATAAGACAATGTGATTTAGAAAGAGAGCAAACTAATAGCTGGGGAGACCAGAGAAAAGTGCACAGGGGAGATGACCCGAGCTAATCCTTGAATGAAAAATAGGATTCTGATGGGCTGAGATGAGGAGGGGCATGCACTATGGGAGATAGTTAGTATTCCACTTTGGCTGCAAGGGGAGTGGAGTTCCCCGAAGGCTCAAAAGCTAGGTTGGTGCCAAATTATGAAGGGACTTAAGTTATCACATGAGCAAGTTTGTACATTATCTTGTAGACACTCTGCCGCTGCAGAGCTTTTGAGCAGGGGAGTGCCCGACGTACAGGCCAGCCCTGTACATTAACAAGACGATGTGGGCATCTTCCTGGGAGATGGGAGTTTGGAGGTAGCGAGACTAGTGCGTCAGTCCAAGTTAGACATGAAGAACCCGAGCTAAGGTCATGATTATGCAAGTAGAAGGAAAGTGATGGATGAAAGAGAGGTTTTGGAGATAAAATGGACAGACCTTGCGATTTATTTATACTGGAAGTAAGGGATGCATAGAAAGGCCAAGGCTGATTCTGAGGTCTGGAGCCTAATTTGAAGGAGGCCTAGGTTTAGGGGTGCTGTAGGAGGTACAGGTTGGAATTGTTAAGTTTGGGGTGCTGGTGGAACTTCCAAATGAAAATACAGGAATGGGAAATCACTGCACAGTACAAGGAAGGGGCAGAGAAAATTTTCTTGAAAACCACATTCTAGTTTACTGGCATATACCCTAGAAAGCACCATATATGTTTTCCCCCTTTTCTACATGAAGTTTTTCCTAACCCCTAAAGCTACCAGAATCTTCACAAAGCAAATAAAAATAAAATAAATTGAATGTAATATATGTATTTATTTTGCATATATTTTGTCATACTTATGACATACTGCTTGTGGGCTACTTCGCAAATCTGCATTTGCATTCAGGAACTGGGTCCCCAAAGGACAGCTGCTATCTGAGATTCTAAGTCCATATTTTTAAAACTGTAGCTCACAAGACAACATCAGTAGGTTTCCATTTAAGACTCAAACGATAGGCACAATTAGCTTTTAGCAAAGGCATTTACTAAGACAACATAGGCAAAAATGAATTCCCCTATAGCCCAAGGTCCATTGTCCCATAAATACACAGAGCATCAATGGGAAGAGCAGGCTCAAATTAGAGAAGAGTTATAGTAAAGTGCATCTCAGTCAGTCAATAAACACTTATGAATTGCCAGGCACCAGGCTAAGTGCATATTAGATAACATGTTAAATGTAGATGTATGGCAAAAGCAACTCATAAATCCTGATGTTGCAGGACTTGGAACTTCTCTCTCTCTTTGTGTTAAGTTGTTACTCAGTTCCTCTTGGATGCTTCATCAGCGCCATTACTGTATGGGGCACTGTTAAAACCTGATGATTGCATTTCTGAGTGGAAGAGTTTTGGTCAGTGATCAATTCCCCTACATTTACATGTATATATATTGTGTCCTTCAATATCAAATAAATTCCACAAAGGTAGCAAGTATTTCCTTTTAATCTTTCTATTTCCAGGCCCACAGTGCCTGGCACATAGTAGGTCCTTAATCAGTGCTTCTTAAATGATAAAAACATAATGGAAAAATTACTTGTGATTGCTAATGTGGCAAACATTACCCCAACTACCACTTTAGCAGTAAATAATTAGATAGTAGGTATGTAACTCCCAAGAATCAAGTCTTCCTTCCCTCCCCTTTCCTCTCCTGTCTGCCTTCCTTTTCCTGCCTTTTCTTTCTTTCCCCTCTTCTCCCTTTCCCTCTCTTCCCTTCTTCTCTCATCTCCTCCCACTACCAGTGCCACTTGAAACTTTTGGTATCAAAGAGTATTCTGAAGCACAGTATATGGGTATTAGGGTCTAAAGATGAGTGCATTGTGTGGTGCTTACATGGACAAACATGGTGCCTATGGACAAAACAGAAAAATCTAGGTCAGAGTCTTCCTTTGGGTTTTTCATGGTAGCAATGGTTTTGGTAAAGAAAGGTAGCATGCAGTTTCAGATAGAGAAGTAAAACAAAACACAAAACTCTTAAAGAGAAAGAGATAGCCTTTGAGTCAGGAAATCCTGGGTCCAAGTCCTAACTCTAACACATATTGGCTGTGTAAATCTGGCCAAGTCACTTGACCTCTCAGTGGCTCAGGTAGCTCTCCAAGATGCTATGTTATAAAGTAGATGCCAAGGTGCATTGGCAGAGGTGCACTGGGCATTCAGTTCACTGAGAAAGTCACAGATGCCTTACCCCTCCAAAAAAACAGTCGCTTTGCAATGAATATTGGTTTGTGATGACACATCAAAGAGACATTTTGAAAAGAACATGAATTTTACAGTTTTCAGTATGTTTTTTAAAATGTAGTTACTGGAGTTGTATTTTACTGGGAACTTCCACTAAAGCTTTACTCAAAGGCTTCATGGTACTGTGTAAATACATTTAGCTTTGAGCATGGGCCAGGTGATGGACTGTGTCTATTTAAATGCCAGTCTATTTAAATTTGTAAAGTCTATGATGAATGAAAAGTTCAAGAGACATAATTTCTGGGTAATTAATCATTTTGTTAATGACAGCTAGCAAATAGTTTATAAAAGGATTGTCATTTGGCTTCTCTTGTAAACCAAAGACAAATCATGGAGGCCTCTCAACATTTATATGCCCTTGGAAGAGTGGGTGTTCCCAACAGGTGGCAATCAACTCTGATTGGTTAACAATTAATGAGAGAATAATATTATAATAGGCGGAGGTATTCTAATGAGGGGCTGGGACACACACACACACACACACACACACACACACAAGACATTGATTATGTCAGTCTTACTCCCAGACCACCCCCAGCCTCAGGCAATGTAGACAAAGGGATCTTCACCACACCCCCACAACCTTTCCACTTTGCCAGCTTGCCCTAATAGAACACAATGAGCCAGAATTTATCTAAATTAGATTCTTTTTATAAGGTTTTCTAGTTGAATGGGGTAACAATTCCACCTAGATAAATTTTTGGGCAAGGTCAGTAATGTCCTTCAAAGACTGGCTACCAGGGTTTATTTCTGAATGAGGTTATTAACATAAGAGAGAAATAATAATTTTTCTCAAGATTGATGAATTCTGGGAACATATCAATGTCCAAAGAACTACTATAAAGTTTCAGAGGAATAAACAATTAGGGGGAGTGCAAGCACAAATGAAATTTCAAGTCTTCAAAGTATTTAAATATTTCCTAGGAAATGAATCATTTCCATTGCTAAAGCATTGAAAACCATAATTCTGTTATGTTTCTTTTTATGCAAGAGAGAACTACTCAATTGCTTTTCCAAGTGAGTATTATTCAAACTTCTTGGAACTCCATGAAATTTCTCAAAGAAAAGAAAAAAAAAGGAAATAGAAGGTTCCACATATTCTGTCCCTGCCTTCCTCACGTGGGAGACAAAAGAGACTAGGTTGTATATGGAAATAGTTGCAAAAGTCCATAGGATATACTACCAAAGGTATAATTTGGGTTGGTTAAATGTGACCCTTTTCTCCCCTTTTTTCTTGCCTCACATCACCCAGATACCTTCTGTCACTAGCTCCTTCTTCACCCCTTCTCTTTGGTGAGGCAAACCCTTCTACTTGCATAAATGACCCCCTTTCATCTCTCTCCTCCAGCAGATTCCCCCTCTATCATTTCAGCCCTCACTTATCTTCCGTCTCTTCCTTTCTCCTATTTGCTTCCCCACTGCCTACAAAATGCCATATCTCCTCAATGCTCCCAAACCCCTCACCTGACCCAGCCATCCTCACTAGCTATTGTCCCATTTCTCTCTTCCTTTTTGTGGCTAAACTCCTTGAGAAGGCCATCTACAATTAGGTGATTCTACTTCTTTTCCTCTCATTCTTTTCTTAATTCTCTACAATCTGGCTTCTGACTTCATCATTCAACCAAAACTGCTTTCTCCAAAGTTACCAACAATCTTTCTATTAGGCCCTTTATCAATTCTCATTCTGCTTGAAGGCTCTGCAGTCTTTCATACTGTCATCCTATCTCTTCTCTTTGATCCTTCTTTTCTCTCTCTAGTTTTTTATGACACTACCCTTTCCTGGGTCTCCTCCCAACTATCTGACTGCTCCTTCTCAGTCTCCTTTGCTACTTCATCCAGATCAGGACTCTGACCTGGGCCCTCTTTTCTTCTCCCTCTATACTATTTCTAGTTCCCATGGATTCAGTTGCCATCTATATGCTAATGGTTCTCATATACACTTGTCCAGACCTAACCTCTTTACTGACCTCCTGTATCATATCTCTAACTTCCTATTGGACATTTCAAACTGGATGTCCTGTAGACATCTTAAACTCAACGTGTCCAAAATTGAATTCACCACCTCCCTGTTCCACTCCTTCATAATTTCTCCTTTTACTGTTGAGGATACCACCACTCATCACCCAGGCTTTCAACATAGATTTCACCTTTGACCCTTCTCTCTCTGATCCTTCCACCTCCATATCCAATCTATTGCTAAGGCCTGTCAATTTTACCTTCATAACATCTCTCAGCTATGCCTCCTTCTCTCCTCTGACACTGCTACTGCCCTGGCATGGCCCTCATCATCACATGCCTGGACTATTGCAGTGAACTTCTGCTTGGTCTCCCCACTCCAGTCCATAAAGTGATCTTCCTAAGATTATATCACTTCTATACTCAATAAAGCTCCCTGACACCTCCAAGATCAAATATAAAACACAAAATCAAATATAAAATATAAAAAATAAAATAAAATTCAAAGCTTTTCATAGCCCCATTCCTCTCTGTCTTCTGGTCTTCTTACATCTTACCTCACCCTCTCCCACTCTCTTCCCCACCATATATGCTATAATCCAGTGACACTGGCCTTCTTCCTATTTCTCACACAAGATATTACATCTTTTTTTTTTTTTGAAGTACTCAAAGTTAAATGACTTGCCCAGGTCACACAGCTAGTAAGTGTCTGAGGCTGGAACACCCCTCTTTTGACTCTGGGCATTTTTGCTGGCTGCTCCCATGCCTAGACTGCTCTCCCTCTTCATCTCTATCTTTTGGCTGTCCTGTTTTTCTTCAAGTCAAGCTAAAATCCTACTTTCTACAGGGAAACTTTCTTGATTACCTTTCATTCTGTGGTTATCTCAAATGTATGCTGCATATAGCTTGCTTTTACACAGTTTTTCGCATGTTGTATTCCGCATTAGACTATAAGCCCTTTCAAAGCTGGGGCTGTCTTTTGCCTTCCTTTGTATCCTCAGAGTTATGCGTAGTGCCTGGAACATAGTAGGTGCTTAAAAAATATTTGTTGACTGACTTGCTGACTGACATGAGTAATACTTTACTTTTAAATAAACTAATTTAAAAGTAGTACTTTTAAATCTTGAACTGGCACTAAGAAGTTCCTAAAAGAGAAAAAATACTTATAAATGTGTTATACAGTAGGTTGGAAAGTAGACAGATAAAAATCTAAAAAATTACTTAGTTTTATTTTCTTAGATTCATAATTAAAACCAATGTTGTTTACTTGAAAGGGGCTGGTTACATTAGGCCCGTCTTCCAGCAGAGGAAGTGGACTTATGGGTAAAAATATGAGTGCAGACCCTGACTCCAAATCAATTTTATCTATTTAACCAAATGTTTAGCGTCATCTAATGTACATAGGATTTGAGAATTCAAAGGTAGCTGGAGTTTGCTGGTCCTAGATTGTAGCATTCAGCAATCTTTGTCTACCTCAGTGTAAGTCTCCGCAGCTCCCCAAGTCCTGCAGGCCAGCTGTTGCTCAGCCCTTGTCTTGAAAAACTGATTTCCTGGAAGAAGTTTTATGGGCAGCTTCACTCCCCAGAACCAAGGGAAAAGAAGGGTATCAGCAGCTGGTAAGGAAGCAGACGTGCCCTTGTGTTACTTCTGTCCTTTCTACATGAATGAGTTCATCCATTATGTATTATTCAACAGTGTATAGAAAGGGCTGGGCCTCTCTTCCTTGAAAGCTCAAACCTAGCACAAGTATGATATTATTTATGAAAATGGATTTTTCCACTTTTCTATCATAAACACACAAACACAAACGTCACTCTTCTAGAAATGGCTGAGCAGAAGTGGCAGCCATGGCTATAAGCCAAGTCCCAATAGAATTAAGTTTATCACAGCATCCCTGGTTCCTATTCCATTTCTTCCTACTATTATCTTCTGGCCTTCACCTTTTTTTTGCTACAAAGTCTAAATGAAAAAGAAAGTCTAGGGTGGGGGAGAGGTGAATTCTTTTTATTTTTTGCTCCCTATTGGTTTGGGGGAGAATTTTTTGTGTTTGTATAGGAATTTTTGGTCTGTGCATTCATCAAGGTGGGGAGTTCCCGATGTGGAGCCTAGCTTTACTGATGCACACCAGCAGCTCATGAATAACTTGGAGTTACCACCAACATTTCCCCACTTGCACTTTCATGTAGGTGAGGAAAGAGGCAGTCATTGATTATATTGAACATAAGAGATATGTTTCTGGCATCCAAATAGGACATCGGAACACATTTTCTCATAGAACTTTTGGTATTGTTAATATGCTCAGATACATCAATCAATCAATCAATCAATAATCAGTCAATAAAAATTCATTAAGAACATCTAGGCACTATGCTCTGAGCTGAGAATACAAAGAAAGGTAAAAGACAGTTCCTGGCCTCAAGGAGCTCAGGCTAGTAGGGGAGACAACATGCAAACAACTATGTATGAATAAGTTACATACAGGATGAATGTTAAATAATCAACAGAGGGAATTATGGGAGATAGAGGTGAAGGGGGAGATTGTGGCAGAAGGCAGGTGGGTAACATGAGAACCAGGGAAGAAGAGGGAGCTTTTGGCAAATGGCTTCAATTTTTCCCAGCACAACTATGCGCTGTGTGTTGGCACTGGGAATAGAAACAAAAACAAAACAAAACAAAACAAAATGCAATCCTTTCTTTCAAGGGGCTTAAATTCTATCAGAGAGATGTGAAAATATATAAATATATACAGAATAAATAAATATATACAAAATAAATTCTGTATATATAAATATATACAGAATAAATAAAGGCAAATGGGCAAATAAATACAGTAAAACAAGTTGTGGGCTAGTGTAGTAGCCATGTGTTATAGTTTATAAAGCACATTTTCATCCCTGTTTTCCCCTTCCGCCAAGCAATATTTATTGCAGTTCTAAGTCAGGATAACTGGAAGGGCTTGGGTGCTATATCATACATGCCACCAGAGGGCACTTGAAGCTTGCCATTCACATTACGTCAGTATGTAATGGAATATCCTCCCTGCTGCCCTCCTGTATTCATATCTAATCTAAAGGTTTTAGATCTTCCTATGGATATTATAGATATTCCTATTACAGTTTTTTATTTACCACCATCTCATTGGATCTCATTTTCTTAATTTTTCCTCTCAGCACCAATCCAAGAACTGCTCACACATAGAGATTAAATGGACCTTTTATCTCAGTGAAAATGAAAAGCCTCACCTAGTAAGGTCTTAAATCTTGAATCCCTCATCCTTCTATTCTTCACTCATTTTTCCTTGGGTGTACACAAAAGCCTTTTAAATGAAACATTTTGCATTCATTAGTGCACAGATCCACAGTAACTACCACAGTAAACATACACAAAATGCAAGATTAAACATAGGAATATGTGGTATTAGCTTTCATATGGGCCAACATATAGGCCAATATTCTTTGTTTTTATTTTATTTTTAATTTATGGAATAAGAAAAGCATTTCCATAGCATAGTACAATTAAAAAAAGATGATTGCAAATGAAACTACAAATCTACTATTCCTTTCAAATGTACAACAAAATTTTCACGTAAATTTTTTTCTTCCCTCTCCCCTCCACTATAAAGATGGCTACCATTAGACACAAATAGGTGTGTATATATATATATATATATATATATATATATATACACACACACACACACACATATACATATATGTATGTATATATATGTGTGTGTATTTCTATGTAAAATTATTCTATACATACTTTTATTTATCAGTTCTTTCTCTGGATGCAGATAGCCACTTTCTTCATATGTTTTTTATAGTTAATTTGGGTATTTATAATAGTCAAAATTACTTACTCACTCAAAGTCATTCTTAAAATAATATTTCTGTTGCTGTATATAGAGTTCTCTTGGTTCTGCTCATTTCATTCTTCATTATTTCATGCAAATCTTTCCATATTTTTCTAAGATCATCGAGCTCATCTTTTCTTATAGCACAGTAGTATTCCATCACAATCATATGCCATATCTTGTTTAGCCATTCCCCAATTGATTGAGGCCAATATGCTTGGAAATAAATTTTTTTAAAAAAACTTCAAGCAGAGTGAAAACAAGTGAAACCCAATGAACAGATTCCTCCTTGGATGTGGGAAGAAATACAAAAACTGTTTTTACAATGATAATACATTTGTAACCTGTTTAATTTCAGGAAGCAACAAAATGAAGAGTGCCCTGATTTTGCTCAGCCTTTTGGGAATAGCCTGTGCTTTCTCAGTAAGTTCTTTTCCTGCTCTCTTAATTTATCCATTGTTTATGGAAAAACAGACAGAAGGATAGGTAGATCAACTGATATGCACATTTAATATTGATTTTTCCCTTCCAGGTAAAAAACTTCTATCGAAGGGCCAAATTAGAGGATTCTGAAGAAAATGGGGTAACTGATTTTTTTTATATTATCTTTTTTTATAGGCTTCTCAAATGGCAAGTCTCACTGTAATGTGATTTTATTAGCGTGGGTATTCCCTCCAACAGCATCTGTAGCAATCTTGCCAGGCCCACTCATCATCAGGACTCTTGTCCACGTCCTCCCAAAATATTTGGCACAGGTAGGTGCCAGATACACACTGGAGCCTTCCTCAATTTCTTCTGACATCGAGGCTACCAGTAGAACACACAGACAATCATCCAGTGCATGACCAGCCCATCTTCTATTTCTAGCATACATTTGTTTGATAATGTCTTTTGCCTGCCTTCCTCTTCATGATTTCCTCCTATGTGTTGCAGCCTGCCCACGCTTTGAGCTGCCCTCTGGGGATATATGTTTTTGGTTATTCAGATGATGTTTGGCCAAGTGACTCATGACCATCCATTAGTAGAATATTGGTATTGAAAAATGGGAATTTTTTTCTCTGGTAGAAATTTGGAGTCATTAAAGAAGCTTTGTCATTTCCAGAATGGAATTCAACTACTCTCATTCTTCCATTTAATTTAAAGACCACTTCATTCATTTGTTCATTTATTAAATATAAACATTTAATTTCATTTTTTCCCTTAGGTTTTCAATCACAGACATCGATATTATATTTACAAATATTCCTACCTTTACCCACCTCTAAAACGAATTCCAGTTCAGGTAATTACTTCAGCTAACTTTTTTCCCATTATAAATGTTTTAAGATCAAAATGCTTAAATAGCTATTTGAAAGTATAGACAAAAAATAATTTTTTTTACCAGTGACTACTCAAAGAAATTCTGAAAACTTGCAGCATCCAATATGGCCTCAGCTTACTTTGATATACAAAACTTTCACTGTCTCAACCCAGGGCAGATGGCAGTAGAGAATCTACTATTCTTTATAAACAAACCAAAGTAAGTACCAACCACCAATGGTGTTCTAAATGGTTCACCAAAGCGCAAAGGGAGCTTGTGTTTTAAAGCAAGACCATCAATGCCATGTCTAGAATTTAAAATTAGTCTTCAACAAGTTAAATCCAGTTGTTTTGACTGATTGCCCAATTAATGAATTGCCAGAAATTAGTCATTCTGATCTACACAGTCAATAATAACATAAATTACATTAGCATAGTATTTTACTATTACCATGGTTTCTACAACCCTCATTTCATTTAAACCTCACAACAGCCCTGTGAGGTAGGTGGAACATGTATCATTTCCATTTCACAGGTGAGGAGACTGAGGGTGGTTAAGTGATGTGCCCAAGGTCACATGGTAAATAGAAAAGCCAGAATCTGAACCTAGGTCTTCTGTCTCCAAATCTAGTGAGCTTTTTACGATGCATGTATGAAATGATCAATATGATGAATTAACAGGTCCTATCACAGCTGATCCAGCAATGTCATAAACAAATGGTCTAAATCTTAGCATCAAAAATTGAGGCAAGTTTACAGCTCCTCAAGAGTGAAGACAATTTGGATGTTGTCTCTGAATCCCCAGAACCTAGCACATACTAGGCACTTAGTAAAAGTTTGTTGAATTGAGTCGGGAAAAGTGGGAAAAGTCAGTGGGCAAAACCTTGTCAAGTCCATGGAAAGATCCAGGGACCCCGATGCTTAAGGATTGATCCAGGAAGCCTCAAAAAGAGGCTTGGCAATCCTGGAAAACTTCAAATTTCATTTTCTAGTTTATTCATTAAAGTATAACTGATGTTGAAGACTAGCAATAGGGTAACTGTTTAATGTACTGTACTGACAGAGGGAAATGGGAGGAGAGGATAACTGAACCCCTTATGAAGGGATAGGAAATCAGCAATGGAGATGAGTTTCCATCTTCCCATAGAAATTTCTTCTATTTCCTTTTGTCCCAAACCTATTATTTCATCAATATGTGAAACTTTTTATGTGGAAATTTTCTCTGCTAATTCAAACCAGTAACTTAACTACAGCTATAGCCTTAGAGAGTTGTCTGGGGAGTGCCAAGAAGTTATATGACTTTCTCCCTACCAAAATGCGTCAGAGGCAGGATTTAAGCCCAGGTCTTCCTGCCCTGAAGGCTCTATCCAGTACACTACACTGCCTCTCTTCTATGGGGATGGGATATGTCCTTTAAAATTTGAAAGAAGAAACCAGATACTTTTGTAAAGATACTTGCCCTCACCACACACACAAAGCAATAATCTGAGATTTAACTATTTTAAAATATTATAATGTAATTTATATTCAAGGCGTCTATTCTATGCCACAGTCAACATTAGAAGAATGATGGTCTTGGTATGGTATCTTTGACATATTTCTTTGGTACATTTGTATTGAATAATTTCTAACTTTTATAGTGTTAGAAAAGGACTATCTTGATATTTGTAGTATTGTTTAGCATTCTTTTTATTTAGGGCTGTTTTTCTTTTCTTTGTTTTTCTATTCCAATGGACACTATCTCCTTATGGTGTGTGTAAGTGGGTAAATAATTCTAGAAATTCACAGTAGTCTATGGAGATATAAGTAGAAATAATGTGGATAGCTAAGGGTTCTTAGGATTATATTCTGCTATAAAAACGTACCTTGGAGATGTAAAGAAGAGGGAAAAGGAAAGAAGGAAGGAAGGGAGGGAGGGAGGGAGAGAAAGAAAGAAAGAAAGGAAGAAAGAAAGAAAGAAAGAAGAAAGAAGAAAGAAAGAAAAGAAAGAAAGAAAGAAAGAAAGAAAGAAAGAAAGAAAGAAAGAAAGAAAGAAAGAAAGAAAGAAAGAAAGAAAGAAAGAAAGAAAGAAAGAAAGAAAGAAAGGAAGGAAGGAAGAAGGGAAAGGAAGAAGGGAAAGAAAGAGGGAAGGAGGGAGGAAAGAAGAAAGGAAGGAAAGAAAGGAAGGAAGGCAGAAAGAAAGAAAAGAAGGAAGGGACAGAAAGAAAGAAAGAGGATGGAAGGATGGAAAGATGGAGTAGCACCTACAGAACTGAAGATGTCCAATATCTAGAATGATATTAATAAGCTGAAGATGGTCTAGCAATAGAAATCAGGATTCTAAGGCTTTGTGATTCTGTGAAATATCACAGGTGATAATGATATCTGATATTATTTCTACACAACAGTTTGAGTTTTTACACTTTTGTGGAGGGTTTTGTCATTGTTGTTATTGTTATTTTTTGCAATGGAAACAACATAGAAAATATAAAAAGACTAAATTCCACCTAGAACAGAAAGTAAATTTATAGGGAGAAAAAGATTTATTAAGTCATCACTAAGTGTGAAGCATAGTGCTGGGCGCTGAAGATACCAATGGAAAAGCAACACAATACTTGCTGTCAGGAAAAGCACATTCTAATGGAGGAAGGCAACATGCATAGGAAATCTTAGCCACAAGTCAGATAGAAGTGCCCCATGGTCCCTAGGGTACAGTGGCAAAGTAGATAGAAATGCATCTTTTTTTATAAATGCCATTTCCGCTGATAAAAACACATCCATTTCTGATTTTGAGTCGTTTGACAGTGCCAGAGACTTGGGTGGTAAGAATTTTCTTTTTCCAGTTGTCAGGAGTATGGCTGCTGAGAAAGCAGGGTTTGCAGCTCCTGTTGAAGCTTCTCCCCCCAACACTGATTGACAAGCAGATCTGGGAACAATGGGTCACTGAGTCAATACCCTCATAGGCAAGACCATTGAGTTGAATCTAATAAGATGAAATTCAAAAGCGATCAATGCCCTACACCTGAGTTCAAGAAATGAACCTCTTGATTATGGGATGGGAGAGATGGTCAGAGGGTAGTTTCTCCGGGGGGAAAAAAAAAGCTCTAGGTGATTTTATGCACTGCAAACTCAATGGGAGCTGGCATCGTGAGATGTTGCCAAAAAAAAAAAAAGCCAACGTGGTCTTGGGCTCCATAAACAGAGGGAGAGCTTCCAAGAATAAAACCATGGCTGTTGGATTGTGCTCTAACCTCATCAGAGGTCATCTGGAGTATCATGTTCAATTCTGAGCCCCATAGTAGGGCAGCTAGGTGGTGAAGTGGATTAGATCTCTGGCCCTGGATTCAAGAGGACCTGAGGTCAAATATGGCCCCAGACACTCACTAGCTATATGACCTTGGGCAAGTTACATAACCTCAATTGCCTCCAAAAAAATGAAAAAAAGAAAGAAAAGAAAAAGAAAAGAATGTGGCAAAAATGGAGTGTTGAGAGGAAGTCAAGTAGGGTGATGGAGGATCTTGCATATAAGAATTGGTTAAAAGGAATGAGGCATATTCAGCCTGGAGAAGAGGAGATTCCTGAGGGACACAGTAGCTGTTTTCAAGTATTTGAAGGGCTGCTATGTGGAAGATGGATTAGATTTGTTCATTTTGGCCCCAGAACATAGAATGGCAGCAAAGAGGCAATTGATGTCAATAAAAACTATTAATAACAATAAGAGCTCTACAAAAACGGAACATGTTACCTCAGGAGGTAAGGGGTTTCCCCCTCAGTGGAAGTCAGCTGGAAACCAGAAGCCCAATTATTACTTAACTGTGTTAAAGTATCAATTTTTTTTGAAATATGGCTTTTTTGTAGATGACTGCTAAATTCCCTCTTAACTCTAAAATTCTGTGATTCCATGATCCAACAGCAAGAGAATACTTCTGTGGTTACATTTTTAAAGAGCTAGCTCAAAACTAACTCATTATAACTAAAGCTTAAATGTGCTAAAAATTTATAGGATCTCAATTCTTACATCTTTTCTTTTGCTCAATACCTCTTTTGACAGTCCCAGGAAGAAAAGGAGAATTTGTTTTGATCTATTATAGGGAAGGCAGGAAGTATTAAGTCTCTGATATTAAAAATTATCATTACTACTTTTCAAGGGTGATGATAATATTTTTCAATCAAGGGAAAATTTAAAAATACATTAAAGATAATATATGGTAACTGATTTTACAAACTCACAAGGTCATCATTAATCAGGAAATCTTCTATTACTCAGAAAACAACTACACCAATTTATTTATTCAAGGTTTTTCTTCTATTTTCTCCTGCTGTCTGTCTTCAAATGCCCCTTCACATGTTTACCATTAAATGGAAAGAGTAGAGAGAACGTAGAAAATCTTGTGGCATGTTCTATATTTTACTAGTGCTTCTAATATAAGACAATGGGGAGGAAGTTGAAATTAATGGCTAGGGTGAAGTTTGTGGATGACATTTTAATTATCTATACCATCCATTAATAAGGAAAAGTAAAAATTTGTACTACTTGACACAGTAATCAGCATGAAATTAGCAGTTAGTGAAAACTATTATAAACCAATGTCACCAAATATAAACAATATCCCCCTCCCATTTAAATTTTTTCTTGGGTCACATAAAAACTAAAATTTTCTTGAATGATTTCAGTTTTCCAAGTGAATATGATGGTATTTGGGGTTCCCTTAAATCCTACACTCTTCCATGGTTATAGCACTCAATTAAAAATTTTTATCTTGATTGTCATTCTGTGTTTATGGAGGGATTCTTTGATGAAGAAAAAATACATACAAAGCTAATAAATCTTGTTTCTCCACCATATGTTTGTGTATTTCCCTTTTAACAGAGGTCAGAGAATTTTAGAATAATAAAATGCCAGAATTGAGGGAAGAAAGCTTACAGATAATAAAATAGACATGGAAAGATTAGGTGACAATTAATGGAAATTAAATCAAGTGCTATTTTAAATGCATTAAATGTAATCATTTCTTAAAGCAACCCTGTAGTTATAGTTAATTATGTTGCTATCTTATTCCCCTACTAGACTCCACGAGTGGAAAAATGATATCTTACCTGAAATTTCTATCTTTCCCATCATTTATTAGATTGATTTGCACACAATAGGCACTTAATAAATGTTTGTTAAAGTAATGATTTTTTTTAATTGTGGAAAAAGTGACTTTATATTCCAAGCAACTATCATTTCATGTTGATTTTTTTAAAGGCACATTAAAATAGGACTAACTATAGGCTTTATCTCCAAGTCAGCCACAGGAAAGTTACAGTATTTCTGAGCCTCAGGGAGCTAGATTTGATGATCTCTATGATCCTTTCCATTTCTAAAATTCTGTAACTCTATATTCTAATTTTAGTTTACCATTATATTGACTATATGTGCAATCTAGTAAATACAAAGCTCTATTTGATATTTCTATATGTTCGGTGTTATTTGCGACCAGCTGCAGACAACTCTGATTGTCTTTTTATATATTTTAGCACAATGGTGATTCATCTGAGGAAGGTGATGGTGAAAGTTCAGAAGAGGAGGAAGAGGAAGAGGTGGGTAATTTCTGTGGTCAATGTCAAAACAAACAGAACACCATGAAAATGAACAAGAAACTAGAGGTGCTATACTCCACTAACAGCCATGCCCAGGATTACTTACTGCCTACTGCTTTCTATTTTGGAGAGCAGTGATGGTAGGTAACTCAATCCCAATTCAGCTAAAAATTGAAACAATTTCCCAGACGTTGCCCTAACTTTCCAGTTAAAGTTACCTGGAATTATTATACAAGCTCTGAAGTATTTCTACTTTTGAGTTAGGGTTAAAAGTATGATGAAAAAGCAACTGAAAGCCTATATTTAGATAACTAGGACATGATGATAGAGGGTGAGTAAATGATCATCTCAGTATTGTTGGAGTTGTAAATATAAGATGATTAAACTTCAAAATTCCAAAAAACTTCCCGCCCATGCCTCATTGGGACATGGAAGTAACACTGGGATATCAGAAGATCAGATATCTAGAGCTGGAAGGGGCCTCAGATGCCGTCTTGTCCAACTCCTTCATTTTAGGGAGGAAGAATTGAACCCAGATTCTTTGACTCCACAACAATGTGCTGGCCAGTGTCCTATGCTAGAAGTCTATACCTGCAGACTTCAAGTTCTGGAAGGTTACAGTAATGATACTGGAAAAGATTCACATACCCTTCCCAGAAGGAGGCTGAGACATTTTTCTAAGGGTCATCTTAGCTAAAAAAAGACAGGTTCATCACCAATAGGCTAGGAATTTGATGATAAGTTTTTTAGCAACAGACCCCCTTAAACAAAGGAAAAATACAAATGGCCCTTAGCCCTGTGCACCCTCCTTTAAACTTAGGCCATAGCTATGGCAGATTGACCATCAATGAACCAAAGGATGCTAAGAATCACAAGGTCTTCAGACCATCTCTAACATTAACTCAGTTGTTGGTACTCAAAATGTAAGATATTTGCCAAATGATCAGAGAAGGGATATAGATCTGAAGGAAAGAAATCATAACAATCTTTACATACCTGTCATAAACAAAACTCAAAGACCGAAGGATGGTACAGCTAAATGGAAGGTTGGTTCACAGATTTACAGGAGGCAAAAAAGGGAGTTGATGGAGTTTGTTTTATTATGTGGCCAAAGGAAAAAGGGAGTGGAGTGGAGATCATCTTGTAAAGTAGTGCTCACAGTATTTTCAAAAAAGATCATTATGAAAATAAATGCAGTCTATCACTATCTACCATATTGGAAGATCTTACTTAATATGACCCTCTAAGTCAATCAATAAACATTTAATTCTCAGTGACTTCAAAGCATAACACCACTAATGGGATATAGTTCCCTATTCCAATATTACCATAATATGAAACCTTAAATGTGATACTACAGGTGGAGAGTCTAGTCACAAAATTGGGTATAAATACACCTAGAGTGTCACACTTGGGGCCTCATGCATCTCAACCTGGTTTGTGAGGCACCCTGGATTTAACTCACTCCACCAAATTGTTCTCACATAAACAGATTTAATCCCAGAGATAAATCACCCCTAAGTGGCTACATTCATATTCTCCCAGAGTCCTGTGGTATGTGTTGAGGAGAAATATGCTTCCCCTATTTACCACTTTAGCTCTTAAGAGTTCAACCACTATGTTTTATCATACACATCTGACCACTCACAAGGCAATGTATACACATTTTGTGTAATGTTTATATAATCAACCATTCAAAATAATGGCACCTTTAGATTTTAAAAGAGTGATTTATTTAATTAGGCAAAATAAATGTTATAGATACTAATGTATTACACCAAATACACCACAAAATACATATAAAAGCTATAGAAAAGAATGGACATGTACCTATGGAAACATGGCAGAGAAACAGATAAAAGAAGAAAACTCCAGTGCTTAGACTAAGTCCCAAGCCTGGATGTTGACCCTAACCACTTTTCAACTGGGAAAATACTTTTTATAGGCTTTTTCATTTAATCCACACTCTTCAAGGGACATTTAGAAAATGTTAGCTCAAAATGTGAACTGCAGTTCTCTTTACCAAAGAATTATAAATGCCATCAAACTGGTTATGTTTGGTGTCTACAGGGCAGACCAGATGGTTATGCACTTATTCAGATGCTACACTGTCCAATCAGAATGGAGCTCCCAGCAACAGAATTAGGGCTTACTCTTTAAACCAGAATTTGTAAAAACCCTTTCTGCATTTTTTGCTCAAGCCAGAGAGGGCAGCAGAGATGAACAAACCCTCATGAAAGGCATTACCTTTCTCAAACTGTAGGCGGCACTAAAGGGTAATAACTGGATCTGAACTCCTGGCCAATCACATTAGTTCTCTCTGACCAATCAGCAATTGCTTCCTCTCTTCTGACTGTTTCTAATTGCTATAACTCCAATAGAGCAACTTTTCACCCTCCTCCCCTCCCTTCAACTCCTCTCAGGCTCCTCCTCCTCTCCCATTATGAAGCCCCAGGGACTTCTATCATGTTCAATAGTTTATATGAAAGCCTCCTGACTCTCACTGACTTGACTTTTACTTTAAAAGAACCTAAATTTTCCCCATGAAATCAATAATCCCTTTTAACCACATGTCAGTTTCCAAATATGTATGTATATGATTTCCCATTTTCTTAATTTTACTCCCTATAGTCATAAATGTATATGCAAATTAGACATCATGCCACCATATTTTGAAGCTCTGAAGTCTTCAATACAGGAGTCTCTGTTTTTGGTGCCCTTGAAATTGTTTTTCTACATATTCACATTTCTCTAATTTCTAAAAATAAATAAAAAAGATTTCTCCTCCGTCTTTATAATGCCAAATTGTTCCCACACATGTGAGGCATTACTCCACCTTGTTGTTAAAGAGATCTGAAGTCTCAAAGTATACTGCAGACCATTTTTCTTTCCAAAATCCCATTTGGAAGTTGTATTTCCAAATGCAGATAATTAATAGTTTATATAAAACAAAGTTTGTTTTCTATTCCTATCAGGTATCACAATGTTCATCGAAGCTTTGACAATAAGTGCAAATCTTTGTACAAAATACTTTTTTCTGCTCTTTTCATTATTAGCTGCCACTTTTTTCAAACGGCCTTAAAGAGAGAGTGTACCTTATAAAAAGAAAATTAGGAATGGGTGAGGATTTTTTTAATTAGAAAATATGAATCAGAAATAAGAATTGAAAGATGTTAAAGACTTATAGCATACACAAAAGTTTCACAATATATGTCATGAATAATTTCTTCAAGAATAGAATTGTATAGAGGCAGCGAGGTGCCGCAGTGGATAGAGCACCGGCCCTGAAGTCAGGAGGACCTGAGTTCAAATCCGGCCTCAAAGCAAACACACTTCCTAGCTGTGTGACCTGGGCAAATCACTTAACCTCAATTGCTTAAAAATAAAAAAAAATTTTTAAAAGAATAGAATTGTGTATTTAAGCATTCTTTATATACTACTCAGCTGTTGGTCACTAAAAAATATGGACCAGCATTTGCTTTCCTGTAAAAAGTGCTACAAAAATTGTAAGGGCCATAATTATTGTGATCTTTGCTTCTACCTCAAGGTTGGCATCTTCAGTACCATAATTACCTCCAAACTACCCAGATACAAAAACCGATTGAATGGCAGAAAAAATGCTGCCCACTCAAATCTGTAGTTTTTGTTGTGAATTTTATTATATAAATTCTTTCTAGCTGCAAAATTATATAATACCATACATTCCATGATTATTCCTATAACAAAGACCTGGCCATATGACTCTATACCTCAGAGAGTTATTGTGAGACAAATGCTTTCAAAAACTTAATATCTTATAAAAGTGTAAGCTGTGTTTTCTGGGGATGTATTTAAGTTAAAACTCACCTATTGAAGAAAAACCCCTAAATGTTATACAGTCAGTTCATCGAGACCTAAATCATACAGCCATCTAAGAGGAAAAGATTCCCTATCAACAGCAAAGAGTTATCTAGAGTCCATGGATTCCATGATGTATTATACAGTTTTCATCAAGAAAGAAGAAAATAAATTGAATAAATAGAAATAATACACACATTGCAGTGAGAGCAAATTAGATCCCTCAGTTACTAGGTGTATAAAATGTAGGTATTTTCTGGAACAAAATAGATTTTGAGCTAAGTTTATAAAAGGAGAGGGACTCAGCATAGCTAAGGGAGAGAGAAGGGTATTAGAAGTTGAAAGACCATACTAGTAAAGGATGATAGACCGAAAGCTCAGTTCTCTGCTAGTTTGTGACAAGATTTGAAGCCTGGTTTACTTTTTATTTGCTAAAACAAAATGTTTGTCGTGGGCTTTCCTACCAGGAGACTTCAAACGAAGAAGAGGAAACAGAATCTAACGGAAGTGAAGAATCCACCACTGTATCTGCTTTTACAGCTGGATATGGAGAGGACAATACCACTGCAAGCGGGGATGTGGGGTTAGCAGCAATCCAAATGCCAAAGAAGGTGACAATTGCATTTTACCCTAAGTTAACATGACCTCGTTGTCCCTCTGCCATGAGATAGTGCATTTCTTCTATTGTCTGTAGTTGAAAGAGCTATGAACACTTCTAATGTGTCCTTTGAAATAAGCATATAGACTAAAACTTCAATTAGCTAGAATGCTTGAATAACTAGGTAACAGAATGTTCTAGTTAACTAAAAATGTAATAGTAGATTGGATTTGTGGTATCATCAATAGGGGCAATAATGGCAACAGTGCCCTCCTTACCTTGTCCATACTGTGTGACTCTTGTTCATATCCTATAAATCTTATTTAACTAATAAGTTGTTATCCATAAAACTCCCTTTAATCAAACTCTTACACACATACACACACACACACACATATATATATATGTATGTTTATGTACGTATATGAGAGAGAGTTTTCCTCTCTTATTCAGTAGAGCTTTTTGAACAAAACTGCATCTTTCTCAGTTGATTTGTCAGCATTCTGATTACCACTGATTATTCAGTACTAAAGTTATAGACATAAGATTATAGACATAGAGCTAGAAGCTAGTGGTCATTTAGACCAGATGAGGGTACCAAGTCTGACATCAAGTCAGAAGGAGGTTAAGTCATTTGCCCAATGTCACACAGATACTAAGAATGAGATTTGAATCCAGGTCTCCTGACTTTTATTATTTAATTATTATTTATTTAAACCTTTTATTCCTCTATTCATTTAGGAGATACACACACACACATGCGCACAGATAAATAAAACACAATCCCTGCTTTTGACAACCTTATAATTTAACAGGTAAGATTAAAAGGTCACAGGTTTGAATACTAGTTCTACTTCTTAACAGCTCTTGGACTCAGTTTACTTATCTTTAAAATTGGGGACATTATATGATTTCTATGATTACTTCTGGCTTTGGAGACCAGGGAAAGCTTCATGAAAAGGTAACATTTAAACTGGATTTTGAAGGATGCTATTGAATGGTAGAGATTGGGGAGAAGGCATGACAGGGAATCACAAGCATACCATAGCTGATAATTATTCTGGAAGTTGTTTTTTATTTTTCAAAATCCATAATAACAGCTTATTGCTTTTGGATTTCTTTCTTTCTCCTTCAAGTAGAATACAGGAAAAAAAATCAAGAACTTGTCATATAAATGTTGTGTGTGTGTGTATATATATATATGTATATATACAATACATATACACAAAAGTATATACACACGTATATACCTATATATCCAAGTTTGTGAACATATCCACATGGATAGATATAGATAGACATATAGATATAGATAACCCCAGATTTTGATTTCATTGATGTAGGGCAGCAGTTATCAAAAGTTTTGCTCTCAGGACTCCTTTCCACTCCTAAAAATTATTGAAGACTGCAAAGTGCTTTTGTTTATGTGGCACATATGTAATTGATATTTACCATATTTGCAATTAAATGGACAATGTTTAAAAGTTGTTCATTCATTTAAAAATAATAATGAACATATTACATGTTAATATAAATAACATTTTTATTTTAAAATAATCATATTTCCCAAAAACTTTTCATGAGAATAGTGGCATTGTTTTATTATTTTTTCCCCACATTTCTTCAATGTCTATTAATAGAAGACAACTGGATTCTTATATCTGCTTCTGCATTCAGTCTGAAGCAATGTATTATTTTGGATTGAAGTATGTGAAGAAAATCCAGTCCCCACAATTAGGAAAAGAAGGAGTTTTTTTAGTAGGGCAAATAATGTCTTAATATTATTGCAGAATTTGTTTTTATCTTGAAGACCTCTAAAAGGTTGCAGGGACACCCAGAGATCTGCAGACCACACTTTAAGAATCGCTGATGTAGGGAATTCCCAGTGGGTATATGGGTAACTATTAAACTCTGAGACTGGATCTCCTACTGCCTCTCAAATAAGCTAGATATTTCAGTAGCCAGGTAGGCTGGCAAAAAGCATTTATTAAGTGTCTACTGTGTGCCAGGCACTGAGCTAGGGACTGGGAATATAAAGAAAGGCAAGAATAGTCCTTTCCTTCCAGGAGCTTACATTATAAGGGGAGATAACTTGCAAATGACTAAGTCCATTGGAGCCTGAAGAAGGCAATTGGTAGAGCTTGAGTTGAGTTTTGTTTTGGTTTTTGGTTTTGGCTAAGCAATCGGGTTAAGTGACTGCCCAGGGTCACACAGCTAGTAAGTGTTACGTGTCTGAGGCTGGATTTGAACTCAGGTCCTCCTGACTTCAGGGCCGGTGCTCTATCCACTGCACCACCTAGCTTCCCTTTGAGTTGAGTTTTAAAGAAAACCAGAGAAGGATGGTAGTAGAGATGAAGGAGAGAATTCCAGACATATATGGGATCATCAGAAGAATTGCAAAGAAATTGGTGCAGCTAGATCAGGAGAATTATGGAGGGGAACAAAGTGTAAGACTGGAAAATGAGGAAAGAATAAAGTTATGAAGAGTTTCAATTACCAAACAGAAAAGTTTATGATTGATCTTGGAAGTAATAGGGAATCATTGGAGCTCATTTAAGAGGAGGTGGTTATGGCTAGGTGGTACAGTGAATAGAGCACCAGCCCTGGAGTTGGGAATATATGAGCTCAAATCTGGCTTCAGACACTCACTAACGGTGTGACACTGCGCAAGTCATTTAACCCCTATTGCCTCAAAAAAAATTATTATGGGAGTTTAGTGGATAAAGCACTAAGATTGAGAATCTCTGGTACTGCTACTCAATTCACAGATCTATAATTATCAATTTAGAGAACAGAGTGTTGTAGTGGTGCAGCAAGTTGGTTTTGGAGATAGGCACATTTAGAGTCAAGATCTGATCCTGATTCTGTGACCCTCAGCAAGTCACCTAATCACTCAATGCCTCGAAGTAACTTTAAGAAGGTAAGTTAGAGATAGCTTTGATGGAGGGAATTTCTTTATCAGGAGTTCCTTCTACTAAAGAAATGGTAGATCCCGATTAAAATATCAACTTCCTTAACTACAGTAAATCAATTCACCTGTGAAAAAGGAGACTTTTCCTCAACCTCTATCACGAAAAATTAAACTCCGTCATCCCAAGCTATGTCTCCATTCCTAGGATTTCAATTTAACACCCAGGTAGAAGAGTATTAAAAAAGCAAAATAGAGCTCCCTGACAGTATATTACGATTCTTATAAATTCAGAATCCTGAATACCATAAAAATGTTTCCTTACTTTAAAAATGATCCTATCAAAGAGAAGGTCTGTTAGAGAAACACTCCTTTTTCCTACTTGTTCTGAATCTTTTTCATATCCACAGCAAGTCTTTTGAAAGCTAAAGTTGTCTAGTTAAAAATGAAGTTTGAAATGGCGTAGCCCACACAGAAAAGCACTGAAAAAACAGAAATATTCTTAGTTGTTTTTAAATAGATATTTAACTGAATACTTTCTAAATATTCATGATAGGAAGAAGACAGTAAAAATAAGAAAGTTACAAAAAAGGAAGAAAGTGATGAAGAAGAGGAGGAGGAGGAGGAGGAGGAGGAAGAGGAAAATGAAGAAAGTGAAGCTGAAGTAGATGAAAATAAAGAGGGAGGTAATGGCACCAACCATGAAAATGCTGAAGGAGAAAATGGAAATGGGACCAGTGGGACAGAGGAGGGAGAAGAGGAAGAAGAAGAAGAAGAAGTAGAAAATGGCACTGAAGCCACGGAAAATGAAGAAGAGGCCAGCAACAGCACTGAAGTGACAACCTTTCCAAATGGCAGGTATGAGTCCACTACCCTTTCAAAAGGGGACCATGGGGTTACTCCTCTTCCGTATGAGGAAAGCACTAGCAATCTCTATGATGGCGGATATGAAGAACCAGTCACTAATGAATATGATAATGGGTATGAAGTCTATGAAAATGAGAATGCAGAACCTCGTGGTGACAATTACAGAGTGTATGAGGATGAATACAGCTACTACAAAGGGCATGCGTACAATGGCTATGGAGGTCAAGATTACTACTATCACCAGTAAAGACAGAAAATGGGATCAAGTCATTCCTACCAATGGTTTACATGGCCATTGTTTTTTTTTTTTAACAAGTTGAACTCAGGAAAATGCAATATGAGAAACCCACAGTATAATATGGAGTGGTGCTGCTGCTTTAAAACTTTCTTTAGCCAGTAGATCAACTTTTCAAATTAGCTGAATTCCTAGTATTTATCTAGGGGATGCTAATGAAAGCCCTTGCAAATCAGTACCACTTCTTAACTAGCAGGAGTGATCGTTGGGAAATTATAACAATCCTGGAGAATGTTTTGGGGCTGCTGCACCATACCCGTAAAAAAAACAAACAAATTTTTAATGGCTGGCATTATTATGAAATTATAAAATGTGGTATTGTTTCAGAATATGCCATGTAATGATGCTGTGGACACTATACAACAGATATATAGACTTTTATAACGTTGCCTATCAAACACTGTTCAAGTGGAATTATTGCCATGAATCTTATTGTACACCTTTGTTTATATTCTATTGTTTCTATTGTCAAATACAATTCACAAAGCATGTTGGAATTTTAAAGAAATGTGGTTAACATTTAACAATTAAACTTTTACTGTGCTTATGAACTTGTTTGATGAGATTGATCTAGCTTCTAAGAGGAATCAATTAATTAACAAGCTATCTACCAGGTACTATGTATTGGGGATATAGACAGAAGAATGGGGAAGTTCTTGGCTTCAGGGATCATCTTTTCTATTCCTATGGTATAACATGTTCAAAGATGACCAAACAGTGGATATGTAGGAAAGGAACATTCAGTGATTTGGCAAAAGAGTAACTAACAATTGGGAGACTGAGGAATATTCTCTTGATGAAGGTGGCACTTGAGATCAGTTTTGAAGGGAGCTAGGGGTTCCAAGAGCAAGAAATGAAGGTGGAGAGCATTCTAAGAACAGGGGAAAACGTATAAAATGACATTAAGGTAGGAGATGTAATGCTGTGTGCCTGGAGCAGAGAATTCATACAAAGAAATAAATAGCCTAGAAATATAGGTTGAAGGCATTTGGTAAGGGACTTTAAATGCCAACAAGAAGAATTTGTATTTTACCCAAGAGACAAAAGAGTAACAGTGACCATGGAAGCTCCCATCACTGGTGTTTTGTTGGTATTGGCTGTCTTACTACTTGCAATGATCTCTGGCTATTTCTTACCTGTGTTATCGACCTCCTGGTGCCACGTGAGTGGACTCAATGTCTGGTCCCAGAAAGACAACTGGCCACAATGCTTCCTCGGTGTTGCTCTCATTTTGAATTCAACACTTCTTTCTTGCTACCATGTGACCTTTCCTCTGTCACTCCCCCACTAAGCCAAAGCCATTTTAAAATTTATATAGCAGTAATAAAAAAAAAAGTCCTTTGCTGTCATCTAGGATTAGGCACTTTTCTTATTTAAGGTACTTATCTTTGCAAAATAGAAGGTGTGATGAAGTGGTTCTAATGAAATATTTTAGGATGTGAGAACCAATGGGATTGATATTGCCTATTAGAAATTCATCACGTGGGTTGATTTGGATTAGTTAATATCCTGTAAGTCTCACCTCTTGGTTATGAACTGTCAGTATGGTTTTACTTGCTTTTCATCTTCCAACTCCATCCATTTCTATTAAAATAGTTTTCAAAGGAACCATTGCTTTATAGCTTTAAGCTGAAACTCAGCAGACAATGAAGGAACTGAAAGGGCTAAGTATTAAATACTGGGCTTTTATCATGCTAATATACTGCTAGTCACTAAAATAGAAACAAAAATTGGCAATCCCTTTCAATGCAACATTTCACTTGCAGGCAAAGGAATGAATAAGAGTTGAACTTTGGAAGTCTCCCCAGCCTCACAATTGTACAAATCATCACCAGAATCACCAGTAGGATAGTGGACTGACTCAAAAAAGGTTAACTCTCCTAGCTTTTTATTTTAAGTAATTATTTGAGGGCTAACTGGAATGCTGTCAGTGACTAAAATATCTCCCTTATGTACAAGAACTTGTCAAGGATCTCAGAAATAACTGTTGTCAGTTCCATAAAAACCTCCCCACTTCTCAGCTCTCATGCAGTAAATATCAGTGAATAGAAAAAAAAGACTCAAAGAAAAACCAGGCCTGTTTATTTTAAAAAGCAAAGTGAGCTGGTGGATGAAGGCAGTCACCTGGATAATTCTGATCAAAATTAGCTTTTGAATCCTAGTAATGCTGTTGAAGGAAAAGTAAGGGTTAGTTCTTGAATTATCTACTTAACTATTTAAAATAATTTGCACTACCCTCAACTGTTCACATTCCCACCCTGAGTGTAATTGATTCAACTTTCAAAACATCTCTCACATTTGTGTCTTCTCTCCACTTACACAGGCAGCCCCAAAGTTCAGACCTCACCACTTCCTGTTATGACTATTATAATACATTCCTTTCCCCCACTCCTTTTTCTCTTTTATTTAAAATTTTTGTACGTGCATTTTTCAAAGAATCCAATTTCTTCTTGATTTTTAAAAAAGCTTTCTGACAATCTGAGTTATCCATAAGGGCAAAGGACTGCCTTGAATGTTAGTAAGTTCCCTCTTTTCATTTGAGGTCTTCAAGTAGAGACTACAGGATCGTATTTTATCCATATCCTAATGTAGATTCCTTTCCAGATATACATTACATTACATAGTCACTAAGGTTCCCCCCAACTCTAAAATTCTGTGATCCACGTGACACCATTTGCTATGGGAACCTGAATCAACCTTTCTTTGTTCTTCATGCTACAAACTTTTTAAAAAATTTAATTTTTTTGGTTACCTTTTAAGTTCCAAACTGTCTCCTTCCCTCCTTCCCTCCACCCCTCCCCTTTATGGATGAATTCATCCCATTCACATTCAGTTATAATTACTAGTTGTACATTTCCCTCCATCCTATTTTTCCTCACTGTTTATTCTTCTCTCCCTCTCTTTTTACCCTATCCCTCCTAAAACTCTAATTTACTTCTAACCACTGTCTCCCTAATCCACAAGCCCTTCTAAGAGTCTCCCCCTTCTAAGAATCCCTCCCTCATCCTCTTCCCTTACCCTTATTCCTTAATTTACCTACCCTTCTAACATTCCCTCTTTTATCATATCCCCTTATAGTCCTATTACTTAATCTGCACACCCTTCTAAGAGTCCCTCCCTTATCCTATCCCCTCACCCTCCTATTTCTTTGTAAGTTAAGAAGACTTTTATACCCTTCTGGATGTATATGTTATTCCTTCTTTAACCCAATTCTGATAAGAATAAGGTTCTAGCACTACCAACTCTATACCCCTCCACTGCAATAGTTCTTCCATTCACTCCTTGTTCACATGAGATACTTGCTACATTTTACCTCTCCATATCTAATTTTTGTTTTCAGGATTATCCCATCATACTCAACTCAACCCCAAGTCTTTTTTTTTAAATTTTTTTTTATTTTAGTGAAACAATTGGGATTAAGTGACTTGCCCAGAGTCACACAGCTAGGAAGTATTATGTGTCTGACGGCAGATTTGAACTCAGGTCCTCCTGATTCCAGGGCCGGTGCTCTATCCATTTCGCCACCTAGCTGCCCCGCCAAGTCTTCTGTCCCCAAGTAATAATAACATTCTTAAGAGTTACAGATGTTTTTCCATGTAAGAAGTAAACAGTTTGACCTTATTAAATTTGTTATAATTGGCTCTTAATCTTTCCCTTCTTATGTTTCTCTTGATTCTTACAGGTCAAATTTTCCATTCAGTTCTGGTCTCTTCCTCACATATACCTGAAAGTCCCTTAATTCATTAAATATTCATTTTTCCCCATGCAGAATTACATTCAACTTTGTTAGGTAAGTTATTCTTGGTTGCAAACACAGTGCCTTTGCTCTTTGGAATACTGTGTTTAGCAGTAGAAGCTGCTAAATCTGGTGTTATCCTGATTGTAGCTCCACAGTATTTAAATGGTTTCTTTCTCCTAGTTGCTTATAGTATTTTCTCCTTGACCTGGGAGCTCTTAGCTGTAATGTTACTGTAAGGTTTCATCTTTCAGGTGGTGATCAGAGGAATTTTTCAATTTTCTATTTTGTCCTCTAGTTCTAAAACTCCAAGGCAAATTTCCTTAATAATTTCTTGATGTAGTATCTAGACTCTTCTTGATTATAACTTTCAGGTGTTCCAACAATACTTATGTTGTCTCTCTTCAGTTTGTTTTCAAGAGCTGTTGTTTTTCTAATAAGATATTTCACATTCTCTCTTATTTTTTCATTCTTTTGATTTGGTTTTATTATTTTTTTGGTGTCTTACGAAGTCATTAGCTTCCGCCCGCTCAATTCTAATTTTTAAGGAGTTATTTTCTTCCATAAGTATTTGGATCTCTTTTTCCAGTTGGTTGAATTTTTTCATAATTTTCTTGATTTTATTGCATTAGGTGTTTGTACTTCTGTCAGGCCAGACCACGGTCCCTAGATCATTCCAAATGTCTTCTCAAGTTGTCTTAGGCAGACAGCTGCTTCACCTCAACTTTTAATTGTATCTGTTTCTCAAAGTTCACTTTGAGGCATTATTTTAAATTATTTGTGGGGAAATTTGAGAGAGCCAGGTAATTTCCTGCTTTATCCTGCCATCTTCCCAGAATCTTCTCCCACAACAGACTCTTAATTAATCTCCCAGCCTCCAGTCTCTCCTCTTATCTTTCACACTATTGCCAAAGTTGTATTCCTAAAACAGATTTGACCTATTCAACAGACTCCAGTGGTTTCCAATTATCTTTGGCTCTAAATACAAACTTCTCTATTTAGCATTTGAAGCCTTTCACAACCTTTTTCCAATCTACCTTTCCAAGATTATTATGCATTCTATACTCCTTACACAGCACACCATTTTCTGTGTTCATGCTATTTGCCCAGTCTGCCCCTCATGCCTAGTGTTCACTCCCTATTCACTTCTATTAAAATCTCTGCTTCTTTCAAAGCTTAGTTTCAGAGCCACATTTTAAATGAAGCCTTTCCTGATCTTATTAGATGATAGTGTTACCTCTCAAAAAAAATCCTTTGTAATACATATTTCTTATATATGTTGTATATACATATATTTTGTCTTTACTTATCTATGTATGTGTTACCTTCCTTTATAGCATGTAATCTATGTGAGGGTAGGTTTCATTGTTTCATTTGTATACCCAGGATCTAGTAAAGTATCCATCATGTATTAAGTGCCTAACAAATGTTGCTGAATTGGATTGAGTTTTTAAACATATCTACAGGTTGCTTGGCACTAGAAACACAAAGGCAAAACCAAAAGCATCCCCCCACTCCCCCCATTCATATGTCTTTTCTTTGCCATGAGAGAATTAAATGTGTTCATAACTATGAAAAGGACAGAGAAAGGAGAGAAGTGGGTGAAGAAAAATCCCACAAATTTCTTTGGGGATATGGGAGGAAAGAAGGAGTGTTAACAGCTGGGAAAATGAGACAAGCCTTAACTGAAATGGTGGCAAGATGACTGAGGCATGAAGGAGGAAAAAGATATTGACAGAGAAAAGAAGGGAGGGCATTCCAGCTGTAGGTAGTGAGAGAAGAGAAGGGAGAGTGTTACAATCATAGGCGGTGGCTTATGCAAATGCGCAGAGGCAGGAGATTCTGAGCTTGGGGCATGACTAGTAGAGCAGTATGACAAGAACTCTGAGTTTGCAAAAGGAAATAATATAAAAGTAATCTGAAAAAAGTTGGAATCACATTGTCAAGGGGCTTAAAAGCCAGCTTAAGGAAATCATAACTATCAGAGAAGCAATATAGAATCACCAGTGGGTTTTAAGTGGGGGTGACATATTCAGAACTCCATATCAGTAATATTGTTGGGACAGATATGTGAAGGTTGGATTGGAGAGGAGAAAGGCTGAAAGCAGAGGGACCATCTAACGGACTCTTAAAATCATCTGAGTGATGAGAAGGCCCTAAATTAGGGTGGTGGCTATGGAGGGAAGTGGGTAGACAGGTACCAGGAAAATCAATATGAGGAGGGTAGAAAAGAGCTCACTGTTGTGGATGTCTGGTCCAATACAATCCAAAAAACATTTATCAAGTGCATGTTTTCTGCAAGGCACTATGCTAAGCACTGAGATGTAAAGACAAAAGAAAGAAGTACCTGCCTTCAAGAAGCCTACATTCTACTGAAGTGAAACATGTAAATCAATAAGTATAAACATGATTAACTAGGGTGAAGCAAGCGCTATTAACTAGGGGATTGAGATATACTTCCTGCAGAAAGTGGTGTTTGAGCTGAACCTCCCAGGAACCTAGGGATTCAAAGAAGAAGAAGGGAGGAAGGAAGGAATTCAAGATGGCAGTGTGTGTAAAACTACAGATGTGGGAAATGGACTGCTGAGTTCATGGAGCATCAAGTAGCGCGGTTTGGCTAGAAAATAGAATACATGGAAGGGGGCGATGCAAAACAGTCTTGGAAAGATAACCAGGAGCCAAATCAGGAAAGGTTTTAAACGAAAAACTTAGAAATTTGGATTGTAAGCTGAAGGTAATGGAGAGCCATTTAAGTTCCTTAAACAGAGGAGCAAAATGGCCAAGCGTTCTTTAGGAAGACTATCTTGACAGTTGTGTGTGAGATGGACTAAAGAGAGTAGATGCTAGAAGCTAGGAATTCAATCACAATACTATTGCAATAATCCAGGCTAATTTAGCCTGATGGTTGCGTGAGTGAAGAAAGTAGGATGTATACTGTGCAAGAGATGTTGTGAAGTTGGCATGATATGGCAACTGGATTTGGGGAGTCAAAGATGACTCTGAGGTTGTGAACCTGGGTGACTGAAAGGATAGTGCTACCCTCAACAGAAATAGGGAGTTTGAAGGAAGGGTAAGTTTGGAGAAGAAGATAAGAACCATCTGCCAACATGCTGGGTTTGAGATATTTTTGGCCAAAAAAATGTACATGACTTTCAGTCCACTAAGGAGGAGTTTATCAATCAATAAACAACCATTCATTTAGTACGTGTTATATGCCACACATTATGCTAAGTATTAGGGTCCAAAGAAAGGCAAAATCACCATCCTGTCCTCAGGGAGCACACATTCAAATGGGAAAGGAAATGTAAATAACTAGGTACACATAGGACATATGCAGAATAAACAGAAAGTAATTGCAGAGGGAAGAATTGGGGGACCATCTCCTAAAGAAGATGGGTTTTCAGCTGAGTCTTAAAGGAAGCCACAGAAGCTAATAAGTGGAGTTGAGGGAGTAGAGAACCCCAGGCCTGAGGGACAGCCACTGCAGAATCTGGAGATTGAATGTCATCTGTGAGGAATAGCAAGCAGGCCAGTGTAGCTATATTGTAGGATGTGTGGAGGAGAAAAAGAGGAAGGGAAGTAAAGAAGGTTTGTAGCAGGGAAATAAAATATTTGGATGTGATTAAGGCAAGTCACTTTGGTGACAGCGTGTAGGGTGGACTGCAATGGGGAGAGAGTTGAGAGGCAGGGAGACCAATTTGGAGACTTTTGCAATAATCTAGCTCAAGGAATTATGGGAAGATGGTGTGTGTTAGAACCCTAAGGAGCCCAAATCCTTCATACACACTTCAGTAAAATTCTACAAATGAACCAGAATGGACAATGACAAAGAAAACCAAATGATTTTTAAATTCTTCTATCCAGTCAAAACCTACACAAAAAGAATCCTGTAGAAGCATTGAATAGAGACAAGCTAGGGTGGATGAAATCAGAAGCATGACATGGCCTAGTGACAGCAGAAGGCAGGGCCAGATCAGGGCTTCCAACGAGGCGACCCAGGGACAGGAGATAGGGTCAAGCTAGCATTGAGGCAGCATGTGCCTGACCCAGAATTCTGGCAGGCTGGGCCCAAATCGTAGCAAGAGACAAGAGCAAACAATTACTTCAAAAGATGGAGTCTAGTTTTGGCCACAAAATTTAGGGTCAAGCAGAACCAACCTATACCATTGTGCAGTATAGGAGTAGAACACACACACACTCAAACACACAAGCACAAAGAGTGTAATATAGAAATACATTTAATTCAACAAAGAACTAGGTAGGATCTGAGTGAAGGATATATATAAGAAAGAGGACAGGATGGGTGATAGGGTAGTCATAAGCAAAACAAATTTCAATGTTGGAGAAGGGAATGGGAAGGTATGGTTAAAATAAAAGAAAGAGTACCCAAGTACTCCGTGAGACAATGAGAAATAATAGAACAAAATCAAAAGATTAAAAATCAGGATAAAATGTAAGGAACATATTCTTAAAAATGGCTGCTTTGGACAAAAAGTCAAGAAGAGATCATCTAAGAATTATTAAATGATTTGAAAATCATGGAAATCATATTTCAATAAATCATAAATAAAACTGCCCAAATCTCTTAGAACAAAACACCAAAATGAAGATACAAAAAAAATCTACTGATCATCTTCTGAAAGAAACTCAAAAATGAAATATCTTTCAAACAACAGAGAAAATATGCGGAGCTTCCAGGTCAAAGAAAAAGATGCTACAAGCAGCCAAAAAGAAAACTTTTAGATACAAAGGAAACACAGTCAGATCACAAAAGACTTGGTAGTTGCCATTTAGAAGAGAGGGGAGCTTGGAATATAATGTTTTAAAAGGCAAAATACATAGATTCAGAACCAAGAGTAATCTATGTGGCAAAATTAAGTATAATCCTTCAGAGGAAGTAGTAGGCACTTTGAAATGGAAATGCAGAACACAAGAAAAACAGGCATTATAATGTGACAATTGGAATGGACTATGTGAGAATGAATAGTTTACTACTAATAAAGGGAGAAGAAACAAGCATGCTATTACAACTCTAATGTCTTCAAGGGTCAGAGAGAAAGTTAACCAAGGTATGCAGAGGGTATAGGGGTTTATTTTGTTTTGATGGTTAGCTATCATGACTTCAGACAAGGCTACAATAAAAATAAACATGATAAGAGATATACATTGCGACAATAATATGCTTAAAGGCAAGACAGATAAATCAATATAACATCACATTGAAACAGTAACTCTAAAGAATTTATTAAGTGCTACCTATATGCCAGACATGGTATGAAATATGGGATAAAAAGAAAGGCAAATGACATTCCTTTCCCTGCCCTCCCACTCAAGGAGCTCACAGTCTAATGAGGGATACAATATGAAAATAAAAATGTACAAACTAGATATAGATATGATAAATCCACGAAGGAAAGCATTAGCATTAAGGGTGATCAGCAAACACTTGTTGTAGAAGATAGGATTTTAGCTGGAACTTGAAGCTAATGACCAAATAAGGGATAAAAGGGATCACAGAGGACAAAATGGATAATTTTGGTTACATGAAATTTAAAATATTTACACAAATTCAATAAAAAAGATTAAAAGGGAAACAAATGGTGAAAAATTTTTCTCTAATAAAGGTCTCAATTCCAAGATAGATAAGTAAGTTTCAAACTTATAAGATTAAAAGCCATTTCATAAATAGTCTAAGGCTATGGATAGGAAATTCTCAAGGGAAGAAACCCAGGCTATATCAATATGAAAAAAATTCTCCAAGTCACTACTAATTAGAGAAATGGAAACTAAAGTAATTCTGAGATCCCACCTCATACTCATCAGATCGGTGATTATGAGAAAAAAAGAAAGTGATAAATGTTAGAGTTGTGGGAAAACAGGCAAATTGATGCAACTGTTGGTGGATTTGTGAATGGGCAAAACCATTGTGTAAAGCTTAGAATTATGCAAAAAAGTTACTAAATGATACATACCCTTTCAGCCAGCTATACAACTACTAGGTGTACACTTGAAAGAGAAGAAGGTCTTAACTATACAAAAATATTAGTAGCGGCTTGGGGGGAGGCAGAAAACTGAAAGCTAAAGGGATGTGCATCAAGTAAGGAATGGCTGAATAAGCTGTGGCATATGAATGCAATGGAATATTATTGTGCTATAAGAAATGAAGAAACAGACAAAAGGAGATACAGAAAGACTTATAGGAACTGATGCAGAATGAAGTGAGCTGAAACAGAAGAACAATTTATACTATATCATTATCATAAAAATAAACAATTTCAAAGATTTCACAAACCAAGAATGAAATAAGCAGAACCAGGAGAACAATTTACATGACAATATTGTAAAAACAAATAACTTTGAAAGCTGTAACCTTTGACCAATACAAAGACTCTTCATGATTCAGGGGAATTTTAATGAAATCTATTGTCTACCTCCTGATAAAGAGGTTAGAAATTTTTCTCTTCCTTGCATAAGATGCTCTGTGTCCTGATTCCATAACTTTCCACTGGTCTGTACCACATGGTCCAAATGTTCTCCTTCCTCCTCTCTGCCTTCTAGCTTCTCTGGCTTCTTTCTAATCTTTGCTAAAATCCCACCTTCTGTGAGAAGTTTTTTTTTCCAATTGGATCTCCGTCTATGGAGATCATGACAAAGAAGTGACAGAGAAAATCATACAAAATAAATGGACAATTTGAATTACATAAAATTAAAAAGGTTTTGTACAAACAAAAAATGTAGCAAACATTAAGAGGGAAGCATGTACCTGGAAAATAATTTTGCACTGATAAAAGTCTCATTTTCAAGTTACATTAAAATGTACCCAAATTTATAAGATTAAGAGCCCTTCCTCAGTAGATAGATGGTTAACAGATATGAACAGGCAGTTTTCAAAGGAGTATCCAATGAATGTTGGCATGCTGTCTCATTGTTGTCATTCTCTTTAATAAAGTTATTTATTTTTTCTATGATCTGTTCCTTGATCCACTCATTTTGTGGGAGTAGATTATTTTGTTGTTTAGCCATTTCAGTTGTATCTGACTTTTTGTGGTCTCATTTGGGATTTTATTGGCAAAGATACTAGAGTGGTTTGCCACTTCCTTCTCCAGCTTATTTTACAGATGAGGAAACTGAGGCAAACAAGGTTAAGTGACTTGCCCAGGGTCATATAACTAGTAAGGGTCTGAGGCCAGATTGGAACTCAGGTCTTCCTAATTCCAGGTCTGGTGATCTATCCATTGCACCATTTAGTTTCTAATTAATTTTATATCTATGTTTCCAAGGCCTTTTCTTGCATGTAATTATTATTGCATTATGGTCTGAAAAGGGTGCATTTAATATTCCTGTTTTTCTGCATTTGATTGTGATTCTTTTTGTCCAAATACATGGTCAATTTTTGGGAAGGTGCCATGTACAACTGAGGCAAAGGTATACTCCTTTCTATTGCCATTTAATTTTCTCCAGAGGTCTATCATATCTAACTTTTAAAAAATTCTATTCATCTCCTTAAATTCTCTCTTGTTTATTTTACAGTTCTAGCTCTGAGAGGGGAAAATTGAGGTCCCCCGCTAGTATAGTTTGATCATGTATTTCCTCCTGTTACTCATTTAACTTTTCCTTTAAGAATTTGGATACTATGCCATTTGGTAAATATATGTTTAGTATTGATATGACTTTTTTGTCTATGGTATCTTTTAGCAAAATGTAGTTTCCCTGATTATTTCTTTTAGTGAAGTCTCTTTTTTGTTTTTACTTTGTATGAAATTATGATTTTTTACACCTACTTTTAAAAAAAAACAACTCAGTTGAAGCATAATAGATTCTGCTCCAACCCTTATTTTTACTCTGTGTGTCTCTGTTTCAAGTGTATTTCTTGTAAATAACATATTGTTGGATTCTAGATTTTAATCCATTCTGCTATTCACTTCCATTTTATGAGTTCATCCCATTCACATTCACAGTTATGATTACTAATTGTGTATTTCCCTCCATCCTATTTTTCCCTATTTATCTCTCTCTCTCTCTCTTTTTATACTGTGTCCCTCCTCAAAAGTGTGTTTTTCTTCTGACCACTGCTTCCCTTAATCTTCCCTTCTATCAGCTCATTCCTCTTCTCTTATCCCATTCCCCTCCTGCTTCCCTGTAGCTTCCCTGTAGGATACTCCTTTGAAAATAGATTTCTATACCTGAGTGTGTATGTTATTCCCTCTTGGAGACAATTCTGATGAAAGTGAGGTCCAAGCATTGTTCACCCAGCCATTTCCCCCTCCATTGTAAAAGCTCTTCCTTGTGCTCCTCTCTTTTGTAAGATAATTTCCTCCATTCTTTTTTTTTTTTATTGGTGAGACAACTGGGGTTAAGTGACTTCCCCAGGGTCACACAGCCAGTAAGTGTTTTGTGTCTGAGGCTGAATTTGAACTCAGGTCCTCCTGACTCCAGGACCAGTGCTCTATCCACTGTGTCACCAAGCTGCCCTGATTTCCTCCATTCTTCTTCTCCTTTCCCTCTTCTCCCAGGGCATCCCTCTTTCTCACCCTTTCCTTTTATTTTTTTAAAATCATCCCATCATAGCCAACTCATACCTATCCTTCTTCTAACTGTTCTGATAATGATAAAGTTTTTGAGAGTTACAATTATCATTTTCCCATATAGGAATGCAAACACTTTAACCTTATTGAATCTCTTATTATTACCTTTTTGTACTTCTCTTCTGTCTTATATTTGAAAGTAAATTTTTTTTCAGTTCTGCTCTTTTAATTGAGCATACTTGAAGTTCCTCTATTTCATCAAATATCTATTTTTCCCCTACTCAGTTTTCCTGAGTAGGTTTTCCTTAGTTGTAATATTAATGCCTTTGCCTTATGGAATATCACATTCCAAGTCTTCTGCTACTTTAATGTGAAAACTACTAGATCTTGTGTGATCTTGACTGTGGCTCCATGATATTGTATTGAATTGCTTCTTTCTGGCTACTTGCAATATGTTCTCCTTGTCCAGGGAGCTCTGGAATTTGGCTAAAATGTTCCTGGGAGTTTTCATTTTGGGATCTCTTTCTGGAGATTCTTTCAATTCCTATTTTATCCTCTGGTTCTAGGATATCAGGGCAGTTTTGTTTACTAAAACTTGAAATATGATTAATAGGTTCTTTTTGTGATCATAGTTTTCAGATAGTCCAATAATTCTTACGTGATCTCTCCTTGATCTATTTTCCAGGTCAAAATCCTTTCCACTGCAATATTTCACATTTTCTTCTATTTTTTTTTACTTTGTTTTATTGTTTCTTAATGTCTCATGGAGTCATTAACTTCTACTTGCCTGATTCTAATTTTTTAAATTTTCTTCAGTGAGCTTTTGTACCTCTTTTTCCACTTGGCCAATTCTATTTTACAAGGAATTCTTTCCTTCAGTTAATATTTGTGCCTCCTTGTTTATTTGGACAATTCTGTTTTTTAAGATGTTATTTTCTACAGTATTTTTTTTGTGCCTCTTTTACCAAGCTGTTGACTCTTTTCAAAATTTTCTTGCATCAACTCTCATTTTTCCCAATTTTCCCTCTACTTCTCTTATTTGATTTTTAAAATCCCTTTTAAACTCTTCCAGTAATTCTTGTTGTGTTTGTGTCCAAGTCACATTTTCCCCGCTTTGAAACTTTGCTTGTAGATGTTTGACATCGTTGCCTTCTTTTGAGTTTGTGTCTTGATCTTCCCTGTCACCAATGTCACTTTTGATGGTCAGGTTCTTTTTGTTATTGTTTGCTCATTTTTCAAGCCTATTTCTTAATATTTAACTTCATGTTAAAGTTGGGCTTTGCTCTGGGTGTGGAGGAAGCACTGTCCCAAACTTCAGGTTTTTTGTATTGCTGTTTGCAGAGGAAGGTCTATGGGACTTTAAGCTTTTGGTGCTTCCAAGCTGGTATAATCTAAGGAAACGTGTAGTCCTGCTCTCCTGACCTGTGCTCTGGAAGAGTCCTTGGTTTCCTCTAGCCACAAGTGCTAGTGCTTCTCTTGTCCCTGGAACTGTGAACATGTTGCCTGATCCCCTGCAGCCACAAGTGTTAGTGCTCCTTTCTGTCTTGAAACTGAGAACAGGACCCCTATTCCCTTGTGAGTGACCACAAGCACTGTTCTCTGCTCTACAACAGTGACAGGGCCCCAGCTTCACTCTTGCCACAAGCACTATGGCTCCTCTTTGCCCTGGAACTGTGACTTAGAACCACGTATGGGTAATGCAACAAGGTTATGACCCCAGCACCAGCCAAGGGTCCCTTGTAATTTTTTTCTAACCAGTTGTCTGACCCCCTACCATCTGTGGGCTGAGAGCTACCAAAGCTGCCACTACCACTGTTACGGCCACCTCCGATGCCCACTGCTGGAACTGCTACTGTGCAGTCTGTGCTGTGCTCTGGGCCGACCACCACCTCAGTGTGATAGACCTTTCCTACCAATCGCCTAAGTTGTTTTGGGCTGCGAACTGTTTAACCCCAACCTTTGTTGGCTCGACTGCTCCAGGATTTGATTCAAGATGTTATTTCAAAGTTGTTTAGAGGGGAATGATGGGAGAGTTCAAGTGAGTCCTGCCTCTACTACACAATCTTCTATCTATTTCTAAGCCTTTCTTATTTAATTACTCCCCCATCCATCTTTCTATCAGAATCAAATATTTTGGTAATTACTGCTTTGTAATATAGTTTGAAATTTTTTTCTTTAAGTCACTCTTTTTACATTATAATGTTTGCTATTATTGGCCTCCAAATGAATTTTGTTATTATTTTTTATTTATTTTTGTTTTTTTTTAATTCTATAAAGTATACTATCCTTTGATCTTAGAGATTTCTCTCTCGCCTGCCAAAGCTTACCCTTCCACGTGGACATTTGATTCATTTTTGTTGTTGTTGTTGTTTTGGAGGCAATGGGGTTAAGTGACTTGCTCAGGGTCACACAGCTAGTGAGTGTCTGAGGCCAGATTTGAACTCAAGAGGGCAGGTTCTCTATCCATTGTGCCACCTCCCATTTGGTTCATTCTTATAGCATCACAAACATAGAGTTGGAAGGAAGCTTAGAGGTAATGTAGTCTAACTCAGAGGTTCACAAACTTATTTGGCTCCCTTTTTAAAAAAATTACTCAGCACCCTCCTGGAAATCTGTTTTCTTTAAGCCTTTAACAGTTTTTTTTAATTGCATCATTTTAAAAAATATTAATTTTTTTAAACGACACATTTTAAATTTAACAATTTATTGTAGATTTGTGGGGTTTTTTCCTGCATTGAAATTTTGATGGTGCAATATTACATCATTTAACTGTACAGTATTATATTGTAAACAACTCATTACATGCACATATTCCTGACAATGCCTGCTGGATTTCCTGACAATGTGCTACAGGTTGACCTGTCAACACTTGCTTGTTAAGACCTGTCATCAGACTTGAGTACTGATCTGTTATAATTTGCATTTTGTGTGTTTATTTGGAAAATAATGTAATCACTACTACTCTGTTACACAACAGATGAAACATGTACGAATAGTTTTTCAAAATTATCTTCTTTCTTTTTGCTTCCACTGCCCCCTTATTTTTATTCAACACCCCACAATTGTACCCAAGGCTACTACCACCCCAATCATTCCAGTGCCCCCCAAGGGGCAGTATTGCCCACTTTGGGAACCTATGGAACTATATCATTTTACAAATAAGGAGACTGAGGCTTGGCAGAGGTTACATAAAGGTAATAAATGGCAGAGCTAGGATGTCAGCCTGGTTCTTTTGACTCCCAATGTAATGCTTGTTCTGCTATCCTACACTGTCTCCTATATATGCTCTTGCTCTATCAACCTCTATCAACTACCCTTCTTTCTTCATTCTCTCCTTTAGGGGCGTTCCTCTCAATCAACATATGTATTTATGTTTCCACTATCCTAAAAATATCTTTAACTTGGCTATCCCCTCAGGCTATCATCCTGTGTATCTCCTTTCTATTTGTACAACTTCTAGACAGAATCCAGGGTTAGGGAATCTGTGGCCTCATGTGGCCCTCTAGGTTCTCAAGCATGGCCCTTGAAATCCATACTTCACAGAACAAATCCTTTAATAAAAGGATTTGTTCTGTAAAACTTAGACTCAGTCAAAAAGCCACACCCAAGGACCTAGAAGATCACATGTAGTCTCAAGGCCGAAGGTTCCTCACCCCTGAAATAGTCTACACCCCATGCCTACATTTATAACCCACTTCTTCTACAACCTGTTGTGATCTGATTTTTTATTCTGCCACTGTTGTATAACTCAAAGGTCACTAGTGACAATCCTTATTTTAAAATTTAGCACCATTTTCAGTTTTCAGTCTCCTCAACCTCTCTGTAGGACACTGATGAACATTCCTCTCTCTTATAACTCTCTTCTCTTGGCTTATCCTTTTGACTTATTCCTTCGTATCACATGTGACTTTCCTTCCCTATTTAATTCCTTAAAGGCAGGGGCTATGCTGTTTTTCGTCTTTCTATTTCCAGAGCCTAGCACAGTACCTTTTACAGTTTTTAGAGGAAATCCTTCTACCAATGCATCAGAACCTGCTCGGCAACTTATAATCTTAGACAGTTGCTTGGGACAGTGAGAAGCTAAAGTCATGTGGCCAAGATGTATCAGAGACAGAACTTGAACCCAAATCTTTTTGACAATGAAGCCAGCTCTCCATTCCCTAAGCCACACCATACATAGTAGGTGCTTAATAAATATGTGTTGCATTGAACATTTTCCCTTTGCAAAAATTCCCTAATGCAAATATCTAACTAATATAATAAACAACACCCCAAGCCCTAAACTCCATTCCAATTATCTGGCAATATGACTTCTCAACTAGAGTATTTATATACTTTCTATTTATCCAACTTGCTGGAACATTTGATAACTGCTTCCTACCACAAAAACACATTTTTAGATGAAAATTACTTTACCCACTCTTCCCTACCCCATAAGCTGTCCCCACGCTGGTGCTAAGCCAACTAAAGCTGATTGGTCATTCAGAACCAGAGCAAACTTTAAATTTCAGCAAAATGCCCAAGTCTTGCAAAGCCTACTGAAGAATACAGACTGAAGATACCAGGTAATTTTGTAAAATAATGTCCTCAATAGCAAGTTATTCTGTTTATAGTAGCCATTTCTTTTATTTGTATACTAATGTCATTTGCATTTGTAAGATCCGTGTTAATTGTGACAGTAAATGCATACTGAAATTAATCTAAAATGAAAGAATAAGAGGAATGAAATAAAAGAAAGCCCCTTGCCTTAGGGTGGTATTGTGGGAAATTAACATTTATAGGATGTTTGGGGAAGATCTCTACTCAGAATGGATGCAGAGTATCTGTGCTGTGTGGCCTCTTAATCTTGTTCAAGTGCTGATTCTCTTTGGGGTGATAAAACCTGGATGACTGAGTTGTCAAAAGACATGGATGCATCCATCAGACCACCGCCTGCCAAAGGAACTTTAGGAGATCTGACAAGGACTACAAATACAGCTTTTCTCTGTGCAGAAGGCGGATAGGGTAACATTCTTGTTGAAACTTCAGGTGTGGGGCAGTCAGAGTTTGCTGTTATATATTTTACATAATGCTTTGCCATAAAAAAGGGAAATGTATCACATTAAGGTACATTACTTTTAAGCTGGTAATCTGCTACCACTATCTATATAACGTTGGGCCAGTCTCTTAAGCATTCTGGGTCCCATTTTCTTTATCTGTAAAATGAGGGATAGATAATTTCTAAGGTCCCTTCTAATGCAAAATTTATGTTCCTTTGACTGACTATTGGGGTAAGTTATTCTCTTTCAGAACTGACAATAGTATAATATAATAGAAATAAATATCAATTATCTATGTTGTATCCCCCTAATCGGGAATACAACAAATAATTTGGTTGTTTTGATAATCAGAGTTCATCTCTTCTTAAAGTTTTACCAAGCAGCATTGAGTAATTTGATACTGGAAACTTGTTATCATAATTTCCATCATTTCTATCTATAAAGTTCTGGGAAATTTACATTGTCGAAGCACAATTTAACTGTTAACTAATTTAACTGATTAGTTAATGGATTAGATTACTGACTATGAGCTCAAAGAAATCTTTGAATTCAGAAGAACAGACTATTTTGAAGCCTGGGCTTTAAAAATAATCTTAGTTTATCTTCAATGAATGGAATATTTATTTAATTGCATGAATCCTTTAAAATATTTAAATATGACACAAGAATATTTTGATTAAAATTTTCAATAATAAAGATTATTTTGACATTTAGTAATGAAACAATTGTAGTGTAGTTATGACTTTAAATATTTTAAATCGATTTATAATATTATTATTATCTTAATGTACTGATATCAGTGCCATAGCTAATGACCTAATTTGGCCTATCAATTATCAACAAATAATGTGTTGTACTAATGTTAAAAATTTCAGCAACACTGACAATGTTTATTTACCTCATTAGGGGCTATTAACATAAAAATGTTTAAATAGTTTTTTAAGGACTTATGATTATAACAGTGTGGAAACTGCCTTAGCCAATGTTCAGCTATGACTCATCTGTAACTTGGAGTCTTACAGAATTGCCTGGAACACAGAGAATTTAAATACTTAACCCAAGGTCACACAGCCATGATGTTTCATAAGCACATGAATCCAAAGACAGGTCTCTATGAACTCTGCTACACTGTGCTACCAATGATATGATAAACTGTGCTTTTCCCAGGGTCTCATTTAGTCATTTTGTGAGTAGGCTTTGATGTAGACCTTTGAGTTCATCAGTGCAGGACATTCCCAAGAAGGAGCTCTCCACCTATGCAGAAGGGCAACTGAGTTGCAACTTAGAGTCTCAGAGAATCACCAGGACACTGAATGATTGAGTCAAATGACTTGTCCAGGGCCACACATGTCAGAGGAAAGACATGAACTCAGTTCTTCTTAGCTCTTTACGCTAAATAGCTTCTTATATGTTGTACATGTATACAAAATAAATTCATTGAATGCTAAATTTAGCTAAATATAAAGTCCCTCTACAATGAGGAAGTGGCACAGAAAATTTTGTTTTAGGATTATAGAAAGAGATTTAAGTAAAGATTATCTAGTCCAAGCCCTTCATTTCTTAAGGGTTTTCTTAATTTTGTAATCCCTTTATTTCCCTTAAATAAAGAAATTGAAGCTGAGAGAAGTTAAGTGAATTGGCCAAGGTCATATATGTTGGAGTGGCTTTACATCCATCTCTGCTTGAGGTGAATCAATTTCATAGTTATTTTCAGTCTGTTTTGCCTTTATCAGAGGTGGGATGCAAACTCCGTTGAACAAAGTATGGTTAACCTTCCTAGCTCTTGTGTCAGAATGAGTGATTTTCAAGGTGAGTGGGTGGGATGCTTACTAATATATATATATAGCAGGGACAGCTGGGAAGGTCACAGCTTCCAGTATCCCTATTGTGGGTCTGTCCTGCCAGCTGAATATCTACAGATACTGGATTGGCAACAGGAAGCAAAGAACCCAGAGTAGTAGTGAGGATGCCGAGGAAGGGCAGGGTGTTGGTCAAACTGGAATTAGAGGAGCAAACATGTCAGGATCTCCTATTTCTTATTCTAGAAGCTAGACTAATGGTGAAATGATTGTTATCTTCCCAACGCTATAACTATGAGAATTTCTACACGGTGTTTCCATTTCTAGATATCACTTGAAGTTTTGTGATACTATCATGAAAAGTAATTATGGGCTGACTTCTCAGCAAAACAAATTATAGACCTGTCAAATGAATTTTTGATGCCTTCAGCACTTCACTTTCCCTGGATGTCCCAAAGTCTGATATCAGGAAATGTGTTTAATAATCAACCAGAAAGCATTTATTAAGCACCTACTATGTGGTAGCTCTGGACAAAGAAATGGAATAGGGAGATTCTCCTGTTCTCAAGGAGTTTGCATTTTATAAGGAGAAACTATGTAGACATACATAAGTAGTTAGGAAATCTATACAAAATATATATTCCAAGTCATTTTGGGGGGTGAGAAGAGAGGAAGGAGTTGGAGTATGAAGAAAGGACTCAAGTAGGTGATTGCCTTTGACTTTTGAATGAAGCCAGGTGAAGAGGAACACACATTCCAGATATTAGGGGTCTGTGAAAAGACATAGAGATGAGTGATTTGTGTGAAAAAGAGCAAAGAAATCATTAGTGTTTGACAGCAGGCACTATGAATTACTGTTGTTATTTGAGTGACAGAAGCACAATTATTTTTAGGTCTTTCTTTCCCTTTCTTTCTTTCATAATAATCTCAAGTGGCCAAAACTCATCATGATCATAGGAAATATTAACAAATTGATGAGATTTAGCGATTAATCATGGAAAAAGAAGCCATGACATCTGAAAGAGGACGCTATAGTTTGTACTTTTAGCTTTTAAAAAAATCTGATTATTGTGACTAATTACTAACAAAGCAAACGATTGCTGTCTTTTATTAGAAATCCTCAAAGATGCACGTGATCCTTTTGGGCCTGTGTTTTCTAAGTGTCATCGGGGCAGCACCAGTAAGTACCCTCTAAGAACCTTCAGTGACTCCTGATTCCCTCTAGAATCCAAAACAAATCTCTCTGGTTGTCATTTTTAGCCCATCACAACCTGACTCCAACTTACTTTTCAAGCCTTAGCAAATATGACTCTCCTTTACACTCTCTTTAACTAAGCCAAGCTCACCCTTTTTTTTCTAGTTCTCATAAATAATATTTTATCTCCCATAGGGTGCCCCATGCCTGGAGAGCTTTTCTTCCTCACTTCCATCTCTTATAATACTTAGTTTTCTTTGGTATTCAGCTCAAGTTTTACCTCCTACATGAAGCCTTTTCTGAGTGATGATTATAAAGGTTCCAGAGACATAGTTTCTGGGTAATTTAATTATTTTATTAATAAGGCCAGCACATTACTAATAAAAAAAGATGGCCATTTGGCCATCTCTCTTAGGCCAAAGACAATCATGGTGGCAGGCTTACAGTTCATATACCCTTCCTGAGGGGTGGCAGTCAACTCTGATTGGATGACACAATGGAAGATGAGCTATATTAAAATGAAGGGCTAAGAGTGACATCACCTCATCCTTGGACAGAAAAACTATTTCTATAATCAGACCACCCTCAGTTTTTGGATATCAAGACAAAAGTATCTGTCTCCACCCAAGCTTGATTGAATGGAATTCATCTGACATTCCTTGTAGGGTTGGGTCGGGTCACATAGAGGAGACATTTAGCCGGACCTTCAGAGACTGAGGTCTTGAAAATAGAAAAGAAAGGGGGAAATCTGAATCTCCCCAAATCATTAGTTATTAATAATCATTCCGCTCAACCAATTATCCCAACTGCTACTAACCCACCCAACGATTACTTTGTACACATATGTTTATACGTGTACATGTTCCTCCCCCACTAAAGACGGAGTCTTTTGAAAGCAGGGTTTGGGTTTTTTTATATTTTTGTATCCCCATGCACGTTCCCTGGCACATTTTTGTTGTTGTTCAGTCATTTCATTTGTGTCTGACTCTTTGTAACACCTTTTAGTGGTTTTCTTGGCAAAGATAATGGAGTGGTTTGTCATTTCCTTCTTCAGTTCATTTTGCAGATGAGAAAACTGAGGCAAGCAGGATTGAGTGACACTCTCAGGGTCACACAGCTACTAAGTATCTGAGACCAGATTTGAACTCAGTCTTCCTGATTCCAGGCCTGGCACTCCATTCACTGTGCCACCTAGCTTCCCTCCCTGGCACATACTAGGTACTTAATATATGCTTGTTGGTTGATAGATTATAAATATATAGCAATGACCATGTAGTTATCTTTGCTTAATAGCTAGATTAGTAGCACTAACCAGGGTACTATACTCACGTAACTAAATCATGTCACCAAGTTGACTTTTTAATTTCACAGAAGCTCTGAAGGAGCCAATTCCAGAGCAATATCCTTCAAGTCATCTTTAAAATTCCAATGGCTAGCAACAAGTCCTAGAAGTCATAAGACAATATCTCAAAGGAAATTCCATTTTTCAAGCTTTTATTAAGTAGCTACTATACCCAAGGAGCCATGTAAGTGCTGAAGACATACACAAAATAACCCAGAAACCCAACAATCTTTGTCTCCAAAGACTCCTTTTTTTCTCTCATGAATAAAATGCAGGCAAAACAATGATTTTTTAATATTTACTAAAATCTAGATTTTAATTTTAATCTTCCAAGTCTTTGAAAATTACATCAATCACAAAGGCATATTTGAAAATAAGATGAAGAGACGCAATTGAATTAATGCCATTTGTGTGTTGTATAATGTTCTACCAATATTGGCATCTCGTTGTGGCCTTTCTCATCTTTATAGCAATTCTGCCTGTGCCTAGAAGCAGCACAGATTAACATTAGGTGTCTATAGTCCAGTTTTCTGACATAGTACCAATTTCATAAGGAGCAGGGGAAGGGAAAGCATACTTTTCAAAGTATTTTTAAAAAGATTAAGAAATCCTTAAAAAATAATTACCCTTAAACTACTTGATTTTTGATTGAGATCACTTTTACTACATGAGAAGGAATTAGGTTTCTCTTATATAGCCTCTGTTTTCACCTTTCACACTTCTCTCTGAATCACCCCACTGAACAGTCAGGAAGTGACCAAATTACTCTGAAGCCTGCTGTCACATACATTATTTTCTGCACTGTAGACATAGGACTAATTAGGTAATGTCTGAAGGGGCGTTGACCACTCAATGAGGCAGCTATGGAGAGAATCACCATTCCCTTACCACAGGCACCTAAATATAGGGTTTAGGTGAGTAACACTTAGTACCACAGAGAAACGTCATGACATCCAGTCAATAGGGTATGTTTGGGGAAGTACACTGAGGGCTCAAGCTGTATTGCCAGGCAGTTATGGGGGGTGAGGTAGAGCCAAAGTCAGGATCAATCAGACAAACCCATTTCCATCAGTGCCTCCTCAAACTGCAGTCATAGTTGGACCAGGACCAGCTGATCCAGCCTAGCACCAGGAGGATTAGGGAGGAAGAAATTTTAGGCTCTTTCTGAAAATGAGGGAAATGGATGCTCTGAAGAAGAAGCAGCTGCTTCTTCTCCAAGGAGCAGAGCCACAGAAACTGTTGGGTGAGAACCTGATGATAACATTGCTACTCTTGCGTCCCTTTTCCATCCCTTCCAAAGCCCTCTTGCAGTGAAATCCTTAATTTCAGAGATGGAACTAAGGCATTACCCTAGGAGGCCACATTTTAGAGAGTACAGATATGAAAAAAACACTTTTAGAAGATTATACAACTTTTAATTTGTTAAATTTTTCCAACATAGACTGTTTCAATAGCTTAGCAAATACCAACGTTAGGATCTATTTAGCAAAATAAGTTAAAATCGAAAGCTACCAGATGATATTATTATCAGTAATAATATCTGTTATTGATATAATTAATATTAAGTCAACCAATTAATAAACATTAATAATTAATACATTGTTAATAATGTCTATTAGCCACTTCAGCAACTCTCAGCCCCCTGAATTTTCCTAATTACTTCTCGTAGTCTTTCCACATCACGAATTACAAAAACGATTTGAGATTTTGTTTCATGCTGCTCCCTCCCCCCCAACTCTCTACCACCTCTCGTTAGGGTACCAAAATGACTTGTCCTTAATCTTCTTGGAAGACCACCCAGACTATGTTCTAAAATGCAAATATATCTTACTTCAAGCCTTTGCCTACCCCCAAATACACCATTAGCAACCATGGGAAGTTTTGGTTTTGAATTAAAAAAAAAGGAAAATGAAAAGAACAAGTAAGGCTTAGAAGGCACTTTTTAAAAAAATTATTATTACTTCTTGTTAACCTGTTGCTAAAGGTAAAATTCATCAGAAAACTTCAACGCTTGTTCCAGTAACAGGAGAGTACAAGGGAATCTGTTCAGCTGCCTTTTTTTCCTTGGTGATCTGGGGGAAGGAGAGAAAGCAGCATGGAATTAGCAGGTGGTGACAATAGAAAGCTTGAGACAAGTGAAACCCTGGGGCCCAAGAAGAAAAAGGAAAGGGATCACTGAGAATTAGCCTGGGTTGATCAATGTACCAGTCTTACAATCCAAGGGATCCTGTTCATCCCTTTTCATCCTCCTTGGAGACTTGCCTCAATCCCACCTGGGCCATTCTTGGCCTTCTAGAATCCCTTGCCCCAGACCACTGGGAGTTACTCCACCATTAGCCAGGATTCAGGAAGTCTGTGTCCACAGCTAGGTAGATAACACGTGGGAGGGCTGGAAGAGTCATCTCCTCCCAATACCCCTCCCCTCATTTCCTTCTGCCCTCCTTTTCTAGAATACTAGAGTTTTAGTTTTTTGCTCTAAGGCGGAAGCCTTAGAGCAAAGCCTGGAAAACCTCTTGCTAGTGGAGGGAATTCTTACTTAGGTACAAGTCAAACTGCCCTAAGGACAAATAGAGTATGAGAAAAACTGGCCATTGGCATGGATAGAGTCTGCTTCAGGCCCTGCAACTGTTTCTGATGAAAAGACAATAATAGTGTGGTGGAACAAAATTTGAAGTTGGCCTCAGGGCCATTACTCACCAATCTCATTGAGTCTAACAGGGTCAGTAGCAAGCAGGAGGCCAGAAACAAAGCAAAAAAAAAAAGTTTTTCTAAGGTTTGTTTACAGATCTTAAAAAGCACTTGAGCAGCTTGGTCTGGAAGTAGACTGGTCTACATGGTTTCATTGATTTGATTTTATCCCTTTCCTTTCATGGTTATGAGTTTAAAAATACTGTACAGCTATACCATATTTACATAATTGACTCTACTGAAACACATTAGTAAAGGGGAGAGGACAGAGTTTTTCCAGTTCATGGGGGCATCAAAACCCATGAGACTAATTGAATTAATCCACTCAAACTACACCTTTAGATTAAAAGAGGAATGTTGTTGCCCCAAAAAGGGGCAGAGCTAAAAAATGGCAATAATCTGCTATGTCTGAGCCTTAGTTTTTTTCACCTGGAACCTGGAAGTTAGAGTGTTATCCTACCCGCAGAAACCCCTCTACATTCGCTGGAATGAAAAGGATTGACAGTGCTTTTCCCCCATTGTAGTACAGACACTAATACAAGTTAGAAAATGATAATGTGAGGTTCCAAGTATTTCAATATAATTAATTTGGTTTAAGTAATATGTACTCTATGGTTTAACAAAACATTATAAGAATTCAATAACTAAATTCAAAATATTATACTATAAAATTCTTTGATTTGAAATGTCAACTCCAGAAACAATATAGAAGGAAGTATGGTATAGGGGAAATGTCTCTCTTGGAAATAAGGAGACCTAAGCTCTGGTCTTGTCTTTAACACTAATTAACTGTGTGAACTTGGCTAAGTCACACCCCCTCTAAGTTTTAGTTTCTTCAACTTTAAAAAAAAACCCATAAGTAATATCTCTACAATCCATAATTTTCCCTATTATTAAATTACTTTTTATACTGGAACTTTGCAAAAACACTATTTTCAAGAGGATGGAATTCAATATAAATTTCCTTCTTCGAACCCAACCAAAGAAGCTAGTCATTAAGGTAATTTCATGTACAGAACTTTGGTGAAATTGGAACATTAAATTAATTGACATCAAATGATGCCAAATTTGTTAGTGGAAAATATCTTGTCCTGTGACCCTGAGTAAATAATTAATCACATACCAAAAACTTTTCTTTTGATACTGAATTAAATGTTAATGTCACATTTTCCTACATTTAATAGTTCTAAAGAGCTGCATGACCAGACAGGCATAGAGATATGATAGATGAATAGATAGGTAGAGGGATGGATGGATGGATAGATGGATGGATACATACATAGATATAGATATACACACACACACACACACACACACACACACGTGTGTGTGTGTGTGTGTGTGTGTGTGTATAGGTATATGCATACACTCATTAAATTATTTACATGCTACAGGTATCTTGCAGTGATACCTGAATTGTTTTTTGTTGTGCTTTTTAAAGTGGGCTCATAACTTTTGAAAAAAAAATGACTGTTAACTGACATTAAGAAAAGAGATGTTCTCTGAGTGAAGTGTGATGATACAGTGTCTTACAAAATATTTTGAAGCTTTTTCTTTTCAAATCATTGTGTCAGATGTTTGAAAACATTGATCTCTTTGCTACTATTTAATTTTTATCCTCTTTCAATTGTTTCAATCCTTAGAACACTAAGCAGAACTGTATGGGAGAAATGAAGGTAAAATGTTAGTTTACTACATAAGTTTACTACGTAAGTGGTAATTTACTACATAAATAAAACCACTTATAGTACTTTTCCATTGGTGATCTTTCTTAGCAGAGGATCCACATATGTTTATCAGTTGCTGAAGAGCACAAACATTGTTTGCTACGTCAAACTACACTATCACTTATCTAGGTATTAAAAAACAATTTATGAAAAATGACTTATTCAAGACAACTCAATCATAAAATAGTGGCTTAAAAGAAAATGGCATTAGTTAACCTAAATCGAAAAATTTATTCCTACAATCTTATTAAGGGAATAAAACATTCTCATAGCACCCTCCCTCTCCTTCCAATAATTATGGAACTTTTTTCATAGAGATTTATGACATTGGCACACTTAGACACATAGGTAGGGGAAAGAGGCTGCACAGACACCTTCCAAACCTATGAATATAAACTCAGGGTGGAAAACAGGTTTTGGTAGACTGTGCTGGCAGAAACACGAAAATCCGTTGGCCTTGTTAGCATCCTCCCTCTCATGGTAACATCTGCTATCATCACTTAAAGCCAGAATTGTAGTATTGTTACTTAGCAGGAGCTGAGTCAACCTTACTACTATGTGTGCTTTCTTTGAGTGTGTCTTTGCATCTTTTGGGAGGGAAATTTAACCTTATATGAAAACAAAAGGAATCACTAAATTAATTTTCTGTTTTATGAGTTCAAACCTCAGAGGCAGCCCAAGACAAAACTGCAGAGGTCAGCAGTTTATATTAAGTGCCTTCCCTAATTCAGGACTTTGTTGCTCCCTTGGGAATTTTATCTAGGGTTTCAGAATCTTTACTCTGCACACTACTCTCCAGTCTCCTGTGACACCCTATGCTCCAGATTTTCTTCACTCATTAACATTTATTCATTGTCCTGTTTCTAATTCTACCAAAGCTTTGATTCCTTCTTTGATTTTGAAACTTCCTGTTCATATCTTTTGACCATTTATCAATTAGTCATCTCCTTTGTCATTTCTTATAGCACTATCATACTTCATCACAACCATATGCTACAGCTTGTTCAGCCATTCCCCAATTGATGAGCATCCCCTTGATTTTCAAATCTTTGCAATCACAAAAAAAGCTGCTATGAATATTTTTGTGCATATAGATCCTTTTCTTCTTTCTTTGATCTCTTTGGGATACAGACCTAGCAGTGGTGTTGCTGAGTCAAACAGTATGCACAGTTTTACAGCCCTTTAGCAATAGCTCCAAATTGTTTTCCAGAATGGTTGAACTATTTCATAGCTTCACCAACAGTTTATTAGTGTATCTACTTTTCTCTCTTCTCCTCCAGCCTTTGTCATTTTGGATGGGCACATTTGGGGATTTCTTTCAGGAGGTGATTAGTGGATTCTTTCAATTTCTATTTTGCCCTCTGGATCTAAGATATCAGAGCAGTTTTCCTTTATAATTTCTTGAAATGTGATGTCTAGGCTCTTTCTTTTATCATGGCTTTCAGACAGTCCAATAATTCTTAAATTATCTCTCCTTGATCTATTTTCCAGGTCAGCTGTTTTTTTTCTGATGAGATATTTCACATCTATTTTTTTTCATTCTTTTCATTTTGTTTTATTGTTTCTTGAAGTCTCATGGTGTCATTAGCTTCACTTATGCAATTCTAATTTTTGAGGAATTATTTTCTTCAATGAAAGAAATTTTCTTCAATGAAAAATTTTCTTCTTATGCAATTAGGCCAATTCTATTTTCAAGGCATTATTTTCTTCAGTATTTTTTTGGTGTGACTGTTTTACCAAACTGATAATACTCTTTTTAAAATTTTCTTACATTGCTCTCATTTCTTTTCCTGATTTTTCTTTGACTATTCTTTTCTCTTTCTTTAATGCTTCCAGGAAT